>NC_069657.1:248581673-248914173 GCF_027244095.1 Hemicordylus capensis
ATTCTATATTGTTTCCCTCTCTGAGCTCTTGAAGGAGAGAAATAGATGAGAATATACACTAAAATATGAAAAAACAAAATTTATGCATTAAAATAGGTATATGAATTCCCTAATTCATTGGTGAAAGTTGCCGTTACATATTCAGAAACTATTATTCTCTAGGCTACTGTTCTACCTTGGTATGGGAGGAGCCAAGATGGCGAAGTGAAGACAGCTCCTGATGTGAGCTCCACTCCAAAACTCCAAAACTGTTAATTCTTCTCGGCTCTCCTCTTCCTACATTAGTATGAGACCTATGACTGTTGGTATTGTGTACCATGCTATTCTGCTATGTAAACTGAAGAAACGGATCTTTATGATTTGGTATCACCTGGTAGTTGTTGAGGGAAAACAGATGCTTCTTTGTTTAGACGATGGAACTGCTCTTTGCTGAAATAGGCTGAAATGCTTTCCAACACTAGTTTGTCTGATTAAATATTTTGTATACACAGAGCAGGAAAATGGGCAAATTCAGAGAACAAGACTCTGCTGCCTGTTTCCCCCATGTATGCTCCATTCAGGACAAAGTTGCCATGCTGCAAAGGAATAGTCTAAAATGTTTATCAGTGGTTAGAATACTTTGGGGAGTATCATCGTATGAACTGGCTTTAGTTTTCACTGAAGCTGCATCCTAACAGTGATGGGTGGTATGAAGAAGTCTGGCTGTGTTATCCTCATCTTTATCTCTGTTACTAGCAGGAAATGATACAGGGTTGCATCACTATTCTTAGCTCTGGGGCCAAAAAATGACCCTTTGGATACATCTCAGGCTTGATCAAGTGGCATATCTAATCAACAATCTTCAGATTTACTTCAGAGGATCCTGATTCAGGTCCTCTTAGTGGGACTATTTCACAGGTTATTTTACCTCCTTGGCTGTTGTCCTGTCCTGAGGATGTGAAGCCCACTGACAGGAAGGAGGAGGGAAATCCACTATGAAATCTGGGATTGACTGAAAAAGCCGATGGACTCCAAGCCACAACTGAGATCCCTGAAGAACAATGGTGATGGATGGCACAGGAAAAACACAGGCAGACAGGATATAGTTTGAGAGCAAATTCTTGGCTAACAAACCTGCTCAGATACATGTCTTTCAGCACCCTGGACAGGTCACTTGGAAAAGACTAAGGTTGAATTCAGATGTAACACAAAACCAAAGTTAAAAGGGGCAGAGGTTGAACCTCCATTACATCCGAATTCGTGCAACTATGGTTTTGAGCTGAAAGCAACCTCTGGCTTGCCTCGTCAAGCTCTAGTTTGAACCTTCAATTTGTAGTAAGGTTTGCCACCAAGACCTGAGGTTTGGCTGCCAAAGCATTACGTCTGAACCTGGATGCTGCCATAACCATGGTTTTACTGCTTTCAGAACTATAATAATAGAGAGAGTAGCTCTATGCACACCATGGCTCTTGGTGGCCATCTCTTGGCCAAAGCACCATGCCCCTGCCATCCTTTCTCTTCCCCATTCTGCCTGGCAACAGTGACACATGTGGAATATTTAAAGAGACACTACCCTTTCAGCAATTCCTGGCTTTCTGCTGCTGTCAAGGGGGACTGTGCACCCCTCTGGATTTGGGGTGGAGAAAGATAGGGATGGTGAACAGTGGGGAGGCAGTCCCACCCACAGCTGCACATGTCTTACCACCCCAGTCAAGCTGTCAGCCATTTGTGCAGAAACATGGGTGCTCACAACACAGTGCTGTACTACAGCACCACACCTCAACAGGGTGCCCTCTAATTGATCATGGTGCTCCACCAAAATTCATTTCTGCTTTTGTCCCTAACACAACCATGCCTTTCACAGGACAAACTGTGCCATTGTCCCACCCACACCCAACAAAGGTAGCCTAGCATAGGAAAAGTGCTGCCTGCTGCACAGGTGTGCAACAGCAGCAGTCACCATTGCCAGGGTCCCAGGCAGAGGGAAGGTGGTGGGCATGGGGTGCCAATGCACCCACAGCAAGGGCTCTCTTCTCCAGAAGCAGAACAAAAGACTTTGCTGTCGTTAAAAGCCTGAGGCACAGGAGGCCATTGCTGTGCTCTCCCTTCAGCATCTCTAAATTAGTTTCCTGCTATAAAAGTGGCACCTTGCCAAAGTGAGGCACTAGATTCCAGTGGGCTGCCATGGTGGGGGTGCACATTTGAATTCCAATACACTGCCTCCACCCCACGGGTTCATTCTACATTGGAGTGTATCTGGATGTTGGTGTAAAGACGGAGGAGGCCAGTGTTCCCTGTAACAGGGATTCCCAGATGTTGTTGATTACATTTCCCAGTCTCCTCAGCCAAAGACCATTGCAGCTGGGGATTCTGGGAGCTGTAGTCAACAACATCTGGAAATCCCTGTTACAGGGAACACTGGAGGAGGCCCCCTTCTTCTAGCTGCCGCACCATCCATTGTCCTTCCTATGCATGAGCCTCACAATGGCGGCTGCCTGGATGATGTGCTGACGCCTGCCCTCAGTCTGGCGACATGAGCGGTGCACGGGTGCCTGGGATATGGCCTCGGCAGCTGAAAGCAGGGAGGGGCTCCCCTCTCTGGAAACTGGAGGTTGCCAGACCGCATTTGGATGAACATTTGTGATGCTATTCATGGTTTCAAATCGAAACAGCACGTTCATCAACCTCCGGTTTCATGTTACATTTGTATGTGATCTACTTTTCTTCTTCTAACTAAGCCCTTATATTACTTACCCACCAAGGCTCCAACCCCTCACTAAGAAATGAAGTGAGGTAGCCCCTGAGCCTGGAGCCAATCACTTCACTGCTTCTCTTTCTGTTCCTATGTAGTACATTGCTTGTACCAAGAAGCATTCACTGGAGAATGTGATGCTTCTGATACAGAGAGCTCCAATCCTTCAAGGGAGTCTCACTCAAGGAATGATTGTATCTGAAGTTCTCAGCTGTAAGGTCGATGCTTGGTGTTGGAGCTGGGTCCAGCAGCTTCTCAGCTGGCACTAGTTCTCCTGACCTGACTGGCTCCTCCTGCTCAATGACAGTGTCCTGGCTCCTTAGTAAAATCAAGATAATGAAAGTAGTGATTCAAATCACCATATGGAGCACCATACAGGAAAGTCCTGCCCATTCTGTTCAGTTCTAGGGAGGCTATGCCTGCATCGCATTGCATGCATGAACTATTTATTTGACACAGAAGGGTAAGAGATTTGGGTTTCTGTGCTCACTACAATCTCAGTATGGCCTGATAAAGATCAAGGCACCAGCTCTATTCGGCCTGGTAGAAATCAAAGCATCAGTGTCTAAAATCCAAGCTGACATAGATCAATATACTTTTACTCGGCTTTACATGCAAGCAACATAGGGCAGCACATTGAGATAGGTTCAGTGGAGAGATAGTGAGGCGCTTCACATGACATGTGTGAAGCATCTGAGGGGGTTCTGAGGGGAGAGCGGGCTTAACCTGCTCTCCCCACAGATGAGCAGATGCTCATAGCTGGGCAGCCGGATCGGCCGCCCACACAACTGCCAGCTCTATCATTGAACGGGAGGGGGCTGTGAGAATCGGGGGCTGTGCAGCCCCCAGAAGTTCCAGGATGCCCCACATGAGTGCATGGGGAATCCTGGTGAGACCCCCAGCCAGGGGTCTACTCATGTGTTGCCGTGTACCACAGCGACACACAAGCAATGAAATGAGGTTAATGGAGTGCTCGCTCCATTAACCTCATTTAAGGAGAGGGAGAATTAAGTGGGCTAGCCACCTTGGGAGCACCAGGCTCACCTGAGAGCCCAGTGGTTCCCATGACCACTGGAAAGCGGGCTAAACTCCCTTAACCCACTTTCCAGTGGTTGTAGGAATAGCTTCATTGACCAACTGACAGTCACACAGAGGGGCTATTCCCATGATCAAGCAAAATCGGGCTAGGGGATCCTGGCCCAATTTTGCCTGATCGTGGGAGCCACTGGGCTCGTAGGCAAGCCTGGTGGCTCCCAGGCAGTTAACCCACCAAAGTACCCCTCCCCTTAAACCGGGTTTGCGGAGCGAGCGCTCCACAAACACGGTTTTCAAGATCGTGAGTAGCTGTGGCGTGGCTCCGCACCACGGCTACTCATGAGTAGACCCCTGGAGGGGAGGGGGGAAGCTGTCTCTCCAGTATGCCCTGCGTGCTCGCGTGTGCGTGGAGAGCGGGCTTAGCCCACTCTCCCCTCTCAGCTTTGCAAACCGAGTCTCACTGATCATGAGACCTGGCTCAGAGAGTTTCATAGCTAAGAAGGGATTTAATCCAGGTCTCTTCAGCTCAAGGTCAACATTTTACCGCTTGCCTGGCTCTGGGGTCATTCTGGCATTGTGCTTTCAATGTGGATCATAACAACTGACCAGCATCTGCTCCATGAATGTCTATGCAAAATCCCTACACAACATTTTGGCTTCATGAAATGCCATGGTTGAATTTACCTTCTTCACACCTGAATGCATCAAAGTGCCTTGGGTGTGTATGACCTCAACAGCGAAGCTCTGTGGAAATTTGGACACCTTTCAAAAACCTCTTCTTTTTCTTTTCCCCTTTTCTTCTTGATGGCAACTTGGCCTGTCAGTTTTGTGTCACTGGTTGTACATGCCAGAAATGTCACTTGGAATGACAACACGAGGAAAAGGTCGGAACTATTACTGAACATGCTTAAAGCTTGAAGCTCAGTCTAGTCAAGACACTATGATTCAGCTCCAGGGAGAAGTTGGGGAGAAGTCAACCAGGAGGGGAAACAGAGGTATTGGGCAGGGTTGGCCCACAGAAACCATTCCTTGGGGCACTCGTACTTTTTTGGTCCAGGTAACGTATGCTGTGTAATTAGCAGCAAGAACTGACATATATGCAAGCAACACAGACCTGTCAAGATCTTTTTGGAAGAATCTGCTAACTGAATGCTGGCCATATGCTAGGGTGTTACCTATCTGTCTAAACTGACAGTGCACTTGGTTGAGTGGTTGCTACAGGTATGTGGGTGGGAATAGAATTTTCACTTTTCTTGCACCTTCTCTTTAAAAGGGGGGCAGCAATTGAGGGGGGGATGGATGAAGACCATTTACTGCTATTGGTAGCTTTGACAAGAAACCCTGGCCCTGTAAGTTACTGAAAGCTAAAATATACTGGCCCTCATGATGTGCAGCATTATGGTTCTGTAACACAGCACCACGGTGGTGGAGAACTCATCATAGCCTGCCATTTTCAGTGGCAGCCCCATGGAAAGAGTAATACAAGGCTCTGCTTTTAAAACAAACACAGAGCTGGACTTGCTTTCTCAGATTCTCTCGAGTCCTGATTTTTCATAAGTTTAACAGCAAAATGCCAGCAAATTTATAGGATCCTGCATTTAACTTATCATATCAATTGTCTTATTAAAAAGTTTGCAATAAGCTATTGTCTTGTTTACTGTAGGAAACAAGCAATTGGCCTTATTACTCCCTGTAGACAATTATTTTACAAAGATGCTGATCAGGTCAGCCATCTGTTAAAGCAACACTTTATAACCTCCAATATACAATTTCAGAGATGTGAAATGCTGAATCAACTAGTTGTTCACCCTGATTTTTGTGGTTGGGGCAGGGGGATGGGAGGCAGAAGAACTTTCAGAATTCCAAACATGATTTTGTAAACTCATAAATGTGAAAGTATGTCAAATATCCACTTTCAATGTGCATAAGGAGGACAGAAGAGAAGGAGGTTACTCAAAAGAGTTAAAGGTAGTAAATATGTTTGGCAGTTTCTGAAGTGCTAGAAACAGGGTCAGCTCCATTATGAAGCAGGGTAAGCCACCTACCCTTCAGGTAGCAGGCTGTGGGTCAGTTGACACAGCAGTCCACCCAACACCACCCCTTGGCCAAGAAAGGCAAAATGGCATCTCGCTGCTTTTCTGCTCTCAGTTATTTAAAAAAGAAGGAAAGGGATGACATTGGAAAGAAGGAAATAATTGGGCTGTAATTTTAATTCAAGAAAAGAAAAGGGGGAGGGGAGGGAGGTACATTTGTTTCAGGAAACAATATGTCATTGAATGACATAGTCAATGATGACAAAATCCTGCAATACCTGTAAGGAGCTGATGAAGCACACAGAGAGGCTATTCACACGATGGGAGAAAATCAGGCTAGTGGAGGCTAGCCTGATGTTCTCCCATTGTGTGAACCACCAGGCTCGGCTGCGAGCCCAGTGGTTTGCAAGCGGGTCACCTGCTTCTGTAGCCTGGTGCTTAAACCGGGTTTAAGAAATCGTGAGTCGCCACGCTGCGGTTCCGTGCCACAGCTATTCACAAGTAGACCCCCCAGTGGGAGGCTGAAAAACAGCCCCCCCCAGCTCCAGGGGTCTCTCCAGTATGCCCTGTGCACTTGCGCAGGGCACTTGCGCAGGGCATACTGAAGCTTCTGGGGGCCACGTGGTCCCCGATCCCCACTTCGCCCGCTCTCCCCGCTTACCTTCACAAAGTGGGTCTCACTGATCGTAAGACCCGGCTCAGAATGAGCGACAATGGCTGTACCATACCACATTCAACTCCCTTTAAAAATCAACGTCACCTGCCTCCCTCCAGTACTGGCCCCTTATTTCAGCGATTTCATGAATGTTGTTAAGCCACCTCAGTTAAAGACAGGGTTATATCTGAATGGACTCTTGAGCCTACTTTCTAGTAGGTTTATGAAATTACCTGGTATTCCATGTGTCCGTCCATCCATGTGTGTCCCCCACTATCAACTTTGCAATGCCTGGACCAATATGAACCAAATAGGATACAATTGTAGGGACATGCAGGGACACCTCAATGGCATAGTTTATGATGATGTCATCCACCCCAAATCAAGATGGCTGATGCGTAATCTTTTGAGGTGCAACTGGGCTAACTTGTGAACCACCAAATGATTTGAATCAAATTTGCTGCAGGTATATGGACACATAGGGACACCTTAATGGTGTAGTTTGTGATGATGTCATCCACTATCATTCAAGATGGTGTACGCATGAACGTTTGAGGTGCAAGTTGGCTAACCTGTGGACCATCTAACTGATTTGAACCAAATTTTGTACAGTTTTTGTGAGTGACACATAGGGACACCTCAGTGGTGTAGTTTGTAATGATGTCATCCACCCTGATTCAAGTTGGCAGACATGTGAACATTTGAGGCCCAATTTTGGCTAACTTGCGAACCACCTAACCAATTTGAACCAAATTTGCTACAGGTGTAGGGACACAAAGGGACACCCGAAACACATAATTTTTGATAATGTCACCCACTCCAATTCAAGATGGCAAACACATGAATGTTCGAGGCCCAAGTGTGCTAACTTGTGAACTGCCTAAACAATTTGGGGAAAAATTAGATCAGTTGTAGAGATAGTGAAAAGAAAGTAGGCATTTTTTTTTTTTGTTAAAATATGAGTTGATTCAACTGAACAAGTCACAGTGCAAACCAAAGCATGTTTACTGAGAAGTAAGTACAACTGAGTTCATTGGGGCTTGCTCCCAAGCCCATAGTTATACATGATTATGTTTATTCTCACAACAACTATGGGAAGTAGGTCAGACAGAAAGATATGTGACTGGCTCACAGTCACTCAGTGAGTTTCATGGCTGAATGAGGATTTGAACTTATGTTTCTCTGATCCTAGTCCAACACTCAAACCACTATACCACACCAGATCAACTATGTTGCATACATTCAGACGGGCCATATCAGTACATTACAGACTAAGTTTTAATTGGGGTACCCTGTGCTGCTTCCTCAGAAAATTCAGAGGGTTCTCTATTTCCCTACAAGTAACATTGGACAAAGTACTTTCCCCCAGTAATGTGCAGCCAGAAGGATTAGCTGGGTGTGTTGTAGGGGACATCACCAATTCAGACACGCCAATAGTGAATAGTGAAGTCTGAACTGAGTGTGTGATGTAGAATTCCCAGAATCCTCTGCAATATGCAGGCAGACATATGTATTTCTTGTAGGCAAAAGATCTGGAAACCACTGGTCTAGTTGTATGATTCATGAACCAGGGATTCTTCAGTATTCATTTTTCATTGTTCCTTGAAAAACATGAGTAGTCAAGGCTGTTATCTTGAGGGATATAATCATTTTGGATGGGTAGTCTTATTTATTCTTCATATCTACTGTTTACTTTTATTTCCATACTGGAATAAACATCTTTTTATAAGGTTTTGATTTTTTCTTCTTTTTTCAAATGCTTATCTGCAAACATTTTTCCAAACTCACCAGCCCTAGAGCATTTAATGAGAAAATAAATACAGTGTCCTAGCTGGAAATTCAAGTTAGGCCTTGCAGCTACAACAGCATGTGCTACATTCGCTCAGCCACTAAAATGTACCATACAGGGCAGCACTTCAACACCACCCCCACCACCCCCCTGGGTGTCTGCACCAGCAATCTGGATACATAAGCTGCCTAGAGAACAATTGTTATGGGGCAGCCATAACAACAAAAACAACATCATCATTATGTTTTGTTGGTCCAGCTCAGAATGGATCTGATTCTATCCAGGGAGAAACAAAAAGGGAAATAATCAGAATAACAAGTATTTCCCTCTCTATGGCCCTGACATAATCAATTGTTACAACTCCTGAAATAACACTCATTTTGAGTATCTTAGCCACAAAGCTACAGTGTCTATTTATAGCAAAATGCATACTGTGTCATGTGAGGTTTGGGATGGGATGCTTTATTTCTTAATTGCAAGCACACCCAGAATTTTGAAGGTTTTGTGGCAAGCATGACTTGTCTCCTTAGCTAAGCAAGGTCTGCCCTGGTTGCTTATGAATGGGAGACCTGATGTGTGAGCACTGTAAGATATTCCCCTCAGGGAATGGAGCCACTCTGGGAAGACCATCTAGGTTCCAAGTCACCTCCCTGGCATCTTCAAGATAGAGCTGAGAGAGATTCTTGCCTAGAACCTTGGAGAAGCTGCTGCCAGTCTGTGTAGACAATACTGAGCTAGAGGGACCTGTGGTCTGACTCAGAATATGGTAGCTTCCTATGTTCCTAACACTTACATCTTAACTGAGTGAATCTTTACTTTAATTAATTGAATTTTTACACTTTAATTCATTAATTCATTGAATCTTAAGTATTCTGCTTACTAAAATCAATGGGCAAGATGCAGCCAAAGTAAAGCATGTTGAATACTCATAGAATTATATATTTGCTTGTTTGTTTACTCAATTTATATAAAATATATATTTTTATCTACCTACATTTATAAATCTCTTCTGAACTCTAGCCACAGCCTCAGTTAAGAGATCTGGTGCTACAAAGCTCTTTTCACTTGTCTGACAGGAGAGTCATGCTTGCACTATCTTGGGGAAGGGCATTCTGCAACACTGGGGCAACTATAAGATAAGGCCCAGCTCCTGGCAGATGTTCCTGGCAGATCCTGTGTCCACCAATGATGCTACCCTTAGGAGGGACTCATCTTAAAGTATGAAGGGGTGAGGCTGGGATTGCAGTGTTTCAGTAAAGCCCATGCACTTCTGTTGCGAGAGAGAGAGAGAGAGAGAGAGAGAGAGAGAGAGAGAGAGAGAGAATTTATTTATTTAATACATTTATATACCGCCCCAAACCTAAGTCTCGGGGCAGTTCACAATAATAAATGAAAATTAAAAGCACTTAACTTCAGCAAATTCATACCCATTACTTTTAGATCTAAATTCCCCTTCCCCCTAAAGTCCCCCCATCCAAAATCATCCATGATTGATCATGTTGAGCACTTAAAAACAATGGAGAACATTCAGAAGAGTTTTTAAAGAATAACAAATACTTTCCTTAAGGTTCTTCCCTTCTCTACTCCTTATCCACCCACTCCACACAGCAAAGTGGTATAGCAAGCAGAGGGCTGGACTTAGACTTCAGAAATGGATGTTGCAATCTCTAAGGGCCTGGGGTACCACTTTGAATTTGATGCTTGTTGCTTATGCGCTGCACTATGCACTGCGTGTCCAAGTTTAATAAACTGACCAAACTTTGATTTCAGACAACTTTTTAAAGAAGGTTAAAGTAATCTCAAATATTCATTTTTGCCTATCATTATAAATCCAACTGCCTTTCAGATTTACACAGTTATCTATCAAGTACCCCAACAAAGGTACTGTAGGAACAGTGGCAGGTTTATAACAGGCAGAAAAATCCGAGAGTCTCTGAAAGTGAATGGGGAGCAGGGATAGATGCACTGCATTGTGAGATGAATGTGAAGCAGTTTGGTGGTCTGTGGAGTGTTCTGATTTTTTTTTCCAGTTTCAAAAGGAATTTTTTACCCCAGGCCAGAAGCCTTTGTGTCAGAGAGACTGTCTCATTTCTCTTCTCAAAGGCTGTCAGAGATGACTGAGATTTGAAAACCCTTTCTGATGTTGATGAGGTCAAGGAAGGCAGCGCTCCCAACCATCATTCACTGCGTCTACGGTGAGCTGAGAAGACACGTGAGGGCTGGAGTGAAAGAAACGTGAAGGGATTATATGTGGAGGAATGAGGCGTGGGAGGAAAGGCATATTGTCTATGAGTAAATAAGTATGTTTTAAAGCAATCAGGCAAAAAAGAGAAGGCTCGAGGTCAGACGACAACACCAAAGTTTATGGTATAGCATTCTGCTGAAATAAGGGGGGGAATGGAGGAGGTCCCAATTGGAATGTTCTGAAGAAAGGATAGTTGACTAGAGGCAAAAGATATATTAATATTACTTAATCAATACCTAAAATTCTCCAGTGTGCTTTTGTACAAGCCTGTTCTGCAAAGTTGCTGATTCCATGAATTGTGTAAGTTGGAGCTGCAGAAAAGAATATACAACTCAGTGTCCCCAAAGACTTGACAGGAGACTGTGGGATTGCCTAGCCAGCCCCCTCCCCCCAATATCAAACTGGTTTTCAAAACTGCCCATCCCAGCTCACTGGGAAGAAGACATTTGAGACAAAGTGTTTCATGTTAGGACTTGTGAGTGTGCTGATGAGTCAAGATAAGTCACTGCAGATTAAATGCCAAGTTCTGTTTCAAGGGAATACAGTTCAGGCTTTGTCAAAAGTGGGGACAGTGTATTTTCACGCAGTGTCCCTAAGACAGCACTCTGAAGCCCTACCCCCCAGCTGACATGTTCAGAAGCTACTCCCCTCCACCCCTGCAGTCCACAGGCTGCAGAACTCCTCGGGCCCATTCGGATAGAGCATGAAACCTCCAGTAGATGAACCTGCGATTTATCTGTGAAGCTGGGAATCATCCTGCAGATGATAATTCAACTGTGGTTTTGCTTCCTCTTGCTTTTGGGCAGAGGGACCCCCCTCCCTCTTCCTAGGCTGCCCCGGTGGCATCCCACCAATCTTTGTTCCACTCCTGTCACCACAGTGTGTAAAAGGTATCAGCATGCTAGTGAAGCTGCGACTATTGGCCACAATGTTGGAGGGGGCATGCCTAGTCCGATCGTAGCTTTTCAGCAGAGTCCCCCCGCCATGTGCAGGGGAAAGACATTTTAACCCTTTTCTCACACCGTTTTCAGTACTGCCCTTATGAGACCTATCAAACTACATGGCCACAGCCAAGTACAATACTTGACAACTCCAGGATGGTGATGGGCACTTTTGAATACTTATGGCATCTTGCGGGAAAGGTGCCCCATGGCATCCATGAAGTTGGGGCAAGGGGGTGGTGGTTCATTGGCTTGGTGGGTAAATGGCGGAACGTTGCCCCATTATAATTGAGGGTGTGTGGTGTCCATGTAGCTGCTGCATGAGCCTAGGGTGGTTCTGGGAACTGCTACCTGTTTGAAAAGGCTGCACATGTTGAAGCCATGTGATTGACGCCTTTGGCCAGGGGGAGTTACCTGCGTTGTATGCATCCTAATTTAAAAACTAGGGGGCAATTCTACATGTGATTTGAGATCTCTGTATTTAAAAGAGCTGTTGTGTGGAACCCACCCAGTAGCAATTCTGGTGCTAACCTGTATCCTGCCATTGGATGGTATCCTGCAACCAGCAAGTGGACTCCCCCTGGGGGGGAATCCGCTTGCCACATAGGCATTATAAATCCAGAAAAATGGCTTGTCACTTCTGGCTGTGAGGATCCCCACATTCCCCTTGCTGTCTTCACCAGTTTGGGAGGAAGAGGCCTGGGGCCCCCTCCCTTCCTCCCCCAGGAAGAGAGGATTGGGCCCCTCTTTAACTATATGATGAAAGACTGCAAAAGCTTTCCCTCCACTTCTTGCTAGGTGTGCTCCTGATGAGTTTTGCTCCAGGCATCAGTACAAGGGCATTGGGTGCCCCGTTTGCTAATAATGAGGCAAGCCATATGTGCCTTGGGATTAATAGATGGTTGTGAGCCTGCCCCTCCCCATCATCCCACAATATCCTTACTTTGAGGTGCTAATAAACAACTTTATGACAAGTGGGATAGGAAAAACAAAATAGTTCTTTGAAGGCCACTGCTGACCAATCACAGTCCTCCCTCCCCTACTGCTTGAGCATCCTCTCCTCTCAACTCTCCCCTGATATATAGTCTCCCTTCTTGGACACATCTGAATGAGTAGCCCTTGCTTTGCAGGGACCAGCAGTGTTTTGCAGTTCCTTGAAACCTGCTCCCTACATAAAACCCACATAAGATATCCCTCTCTGCATCTCTGCATCCTTTTGTGTCCCCTCACCTATCCACTGCCCGGCCATCACCTATGTCTGCTGCCCGAGGGTGCATTGGCACTTAACACTGATCCCCTGGACCACAGCCACATCACACATTAACACCTTTCGGCAGTGGCACATTGACACTGTGGCACATTTGCAAAGTCTCATGAACCAGAATCCCGCAGTGCATAACACATATCATGGGAAATGGGAGGGACATAGGTGTGGAAGGAAGCCGCCCACATGGAAATACATCAATATGGAGGCCCCTGTACTAATGATGGGAGGATGTGGGGAGAGGGCAACAAAAACATGAGTGCTTTGGAATGCGGTCCATGATTAGTGCTGCCAGGGCTCAATGTATTTTTGCACAAAGCCTGCAGTGAAGGATTGCCAGGGACCTCTTCCCTATCACTGTGCCATTCTAACATTCTTTTCTTGATGAAGAACAGCGGAGTCCCAAAACACACAGCAGAAAGCGATCATCCACCAATGTGTTTCTTTCCCTTTAAATGCAGGAACTGCACGGAAGCAGTGTCCCTCTTGCCAAGCAGTAGCAGGAGGAGAAAGGAGATGGCAGAGGGTAGGGCGTCAACTGCGAGAGGCGGCCAGCAAGAAACGTTGTTGCTCTAGAATGGACACATTTCTGGGCTGCTTTGAGCTGGCCTCTCTATAGTAGTGGAAGGAGCTTGTGCACGAAACCCCGGTTACAGCAGTGGCAGAATTCGGATGACACAATGGCCACATTTACATGTAATGGGGGACCAGAGTTGGAGGGACCCACGGGTTCCTTACCATTATGTACAAACCCAGCCAACTCTGGTCCCATCTGCAGTGCGACCCAAGGTCGCACTGATGAGACTCTAAAATGAACCCTTGGTTTGTAGTGAGTTTCACTGTTCCAAATCGAGTGTCCAGAGAGCTTCCTTTTCTTTCGAATGCAGCACTTCAAAGGTTCAAATGCAGGCTTGGGAGTGAAAATTGAGCTGTGGTTGGGTGATGAAACCATGGTTACATGCATTCAGATGGCCACAAACTCAAACCTCTAGAACATTTAACTTCGGTTTCACATTATGTCTGAAGGCAGCTATAGGCAGATCCTTCCCATGATTGTGACACCAGCAAAATGCCACTTAGTCAAAATCTAGTTTTAGATAGATTGTCACTGGCTTGTTTTACTGTGGCAATTCCTGAATGAGCTGAATGGCATGCAAACCATTTGGTCCACTCAGGCGATATTTGTTTCAATAATGAAATAAAAATTCAGTTTGGAGGAAGGAGAGAACAGTGAATACCACATCCTCCCTTCCCTTCTCTGCTGCCACTGGGGTTGCGGGGAAAGACTTGGAGGAAAAGGAGGATCACGGTGTAATTCAAAATAATAAACATTCTGTAACAGATAAGTAGTTATTTTTGGATTATTCATGGAGTGATAGTTAATATCATATGCATAGTGGATACAAATGATCAAAATTTCATGACACTGAGCTCTAAATCAGTTTAAAATACACCTTGTTCCTCTTCCAATAGTGAAGATGCTCCTACCTGCCTTTTCCTTGGCAGAGGGTTCCAACAATTCTCATTCTTACAAGAGTTTTAAAAAACCTCAACAACCCTCCCCCTCCTTTTCTTACAAGATTTTACTCTTCAGTAATTTATTTTTTCACTGTGTGTACAATGTCTATATGACTGCCATAAGATTCTGTACAAGACGAGCTGTTGTTTTTCTCTTTCTTTGCCCCCTCCATCAGCCAGAAGTAATTTACATTAGTCATGTTTTTTTAAAAGAAAGAAATCATAGATTTATTTCTTTCTTTTTTTTAAACCAAGGCAAGAACTCAACAACAACAACGTGGAGTAGATTTACAGTTCTGCAGCCTTTGCTCTTGCCCGGAGGCCTGATGGGACTTTGGTGTCCTTGGAGGAATGGCAGAAGGAAACGCTAGGGGCCAATTGCTGATTTTATCATTCAAACACAAAATTTGTTACACCACTTTATCAGTCAGAGGGAAAGCAATTATAGTGTGGTTCAATTTTCCACTCAATGGCTGTACTGGGGATCAAAGTCAGCTTTTATGACAAGAGAAAATGTTTTGCTATTTTATTTGTTACTTTAAAATAAAATTTTAAAAGTCCTGACTCTTTAAGTACAATATAATCTGAGAGTGTTTATGCCTTTTCTTCCCTTCCATAAGATACACTTGATTACTTTAGCTTTTCTCCTTTTAAATAATCAAGGTCTTTTTTTCTCTTTCTTCCTATTATGTTATAAAGCCCGTTGCAATGCAGAAATGGAATTTTCACGCTTAAAAGCAATGCAGCATTAGAAGTCTAAAACCTTCTATACAGCATGGAGGTAAAATTGACAGAAGGCCATATGGTTGAATATGAGCTGTTCTTATTTGGTGTTTCCCTCCCGCCCTCCACTCAACAAAAAGCATAACGTGTGTGTGTGTGTGTTCATGCATTCTCTTTAAAATGAATGAGTGCAATGATGAAAAAAACACATCAATGGATGCAAAACTGCTCCCTAATAAAAAAAATTATAAATGGGCAGGAATGGATATGCTCTAATATTTGAATCAAATTGCAGTGAATCCGCTTACCTTGGCACCTTATCTATGTGTGCCTTTGAATTTTTTTTTTTTTTTTAAATATTGTATTCTTCCACAATGGAAAAACAGAGGAAAGCAGAATGCAGAAAATCTTTATCACACCCACTCTATACATGCAATAATAATATTGATACCTGCCAGCATATCCCTATTTTCCCATTCAGATGAATGGGAAAATAGGGACATGTGTTGACAGGTATGTAATACTTACAGTAGCACTTACACAGAGCTTTTCATCTGAAAAGCTTTTTACAAATGTTAACCAATAGATCCTTAAAATACCCCTGCGAGGTAGGAGAATGTGAGCAAAAAGAGCAAAATGTTGCTACATCAAAGAAAATCACATCAATTATTTAGCCAAATATTTTAATCACACACTTCTAGCAAGTAAGAAAGATCTCATAATGATTTTCCTGCTTTCTGCCACCCTTATGTTAAGTGTGATTTTTTTTTAAAAGACGTGCCAAACGATACAGGATCACAGTTATATAGGAATTCTGATTGTTTAAAAGTAGTATGTGTTCAAAATTGATATTTTTTTTCTCTATGTGCAGTTTGATTTGCCTGTATTTGAAATCATCCCTAGTAATTTGGAAGGCAATTAAGGGTCAAATTAACAAATCCTGGCCTCTTTAAAAAACTTGCAAAGAGCACTAGCTCTGTAGGTCTCCAAGGAAACAAAAATATCCACTACGCTCAATCAGTGAACAATATACAAGTGGGCCAAGACCTCCTGACCTATCACCCTTAACAACCAGTTTTAGAAGGCTACTGGGGGTGGGATAATATGACTAAACTAGAGTCAGAGGGTGAAGCTTGTAGATTTAACGAAAGGCCCCCTTAATCTGCATAATTTGAGTATGGGATCCAATCCAGCAAAGGTGATATGCCAACACAAACAGGTATCTGTGCTTATATGGTGCCTATAAATATCTATATTGACAGTTCAGGGTTGAACCGAACCACCCTCTGTTCAGTCCAACCAAAGACCAACCCCCCGCCACTCTGTCCGTTTGGGGAGTTCACGAGTAATTTTGGCAAAACTCCCCCAAACCACACCAGACCCCAGCGGGGGGGTCGATGGGGGGCAAAACTGAACTGACCTGGTCCTGTTTGGTTCCGGTTCAGACTCAAACCGAACTGAGCCAGCCAGTACTGTTTGCTTTGACAACAAGAGAGAATGGGGTAACTGATTCTGGCACCATTAAAAAAAAAAATTCAGCTCTGGATTCCTTCAGAAATTACTCAGCAAGCTGAGTCTTTAATATAATGAAGGAATGGATATACTCTTCCCCCCCCCTCCCCACACTGAAAGCTGTGCGAGGAGGCCTGCTGAGGGGTCCACATCAGGGGTCCACATCATTGGCAGCTGCTGAAGGTCTTCAGAAGAGCCCACTGCTGATCCCTGAGACAATTACTGTGCCTTCATGCGGTGGCGACAGAGCAATTCCCTTAGGGCTACACAGGTAGAATGGGACCCATAGAAGACAGATTGCAAAGGGCCCCCTGAAACCCGGAGCCAGACCAGAGACCTGCACATATCAGTTGGCTAGTGCTCCCTTCCCTCCCTTTTGGAGTGGGAAGAATCAATGGTGGCAGCAGAAAGAAATTGAGGAGAGGCACAGAAGGAGCAAAGTACATTTATGGGTAGTCAAGATGTGTTCCATGTATTAGATTTCTGAAACAGAACTGGGGACAAGTTACTTTTTTGTGGGGGCGCTCACCCCCCTTATCCCCCCTCTGGAACTGCCCTTGGGAAGGATCTTGAGAATGGAGCCTTCATGCACCCTTCATGCACCAGGGCCCAAGCCACATAGGGGTATTGTGGAAAGGAGGAGTATGTGCCCAATCTTCTACCACATGGAAGATTGGTGAATGTCTGAACCAAGGCTGGGAAGGTTTTGTACATCCCTGGCAAACAGCCCTAGGTCAGTTGGATGTGAGAAGCCTAGCTGAGTCTCCAAGACAAGCCCAACAAGTGTTAGTCCACTGACAGCATTCCTCCAGATCACATCAAAACTAGACCTTGAATTTGCTTGTTGTAGGTATAAAATTAGAAAGCCAGTTCACTAATAAGGATAGCTTGAAAAACTTTAAAACACTGGAGATGTAGGGGAGAGAACAGGTTCTAAAATTATTTATAAAAGTCATGAGAGCTTTAGTCTGACCACAGCATGTAAAGCCATATATATATATATATATATCTTGAGTTCTCAGCTGCCACCTCCACAACTGGAATAAGTGTGAGAAGTGGTAAGAGGCCTCTTCTCTCACACACATATATATATTTGCCTGCTTATAGAGAAATATAAAAATTCATTACGTTATCCTCCCCAGCTATAAAAGCCACAAGATGCTTTGGTCTGACAAACTTAAATTAGTGAAGGGTTTCTCCCACATGGAAGGCTGCCTGCTCCGGCTTATGGCCAGAGATAAATTTTTCAGGGAACCTGATCCGAGGATGATTAAGGGAAGCCTCCTTTTTTGTCCTTTGGCTTTTGAGCTGATAACTGTGCTGTTGTCTTTTGTTGACCCCCTCAAAGTGTCATGCTAGTGGGAATGGGAGAGGAGACTAGTGACTTTAGGGAGCCTATCCTCAAGTGCTCCATAACTGTTATGATATTACAAAAATATGATGCTGATATTATTAGTGCCTAGCCATCCATAAGGTGCTTGGATGTGAGACCCAATAGTATTATTACCCAAAGCATGAGGACAAGCCTTTAAATTCAACCGTTGCTCTCATCTAGGGATATTTTGTGATGGGGAGTTGCTAGGTACTTATAAGCACTGGGGCCAGTCTTCTCACATTTTGATAATTAACCTTTTTATGCTCTTTAAAGGAATACAATAGGCTTGTGCATTTCGATTTGGGTACAAAACATTTTGTGCCCGAAAATGGCAATTTTGGAGGTATTATAACCAAAACAAAATCAAGAATTAAAAAACAGAGATTTTTGTTTCCAAATCGAAATGACTGTGTTTCGGACAGAATGCTTTGTTCTTTGGGAAAGCATTGCAATTCAGATTGACTTCTCTGACTCTCTCCACTCCAGCTGAGGCACTGAGTGATTAGCAGAAGATAAGATATGCAAAAACTGTTGAGCATGAATAGTTTAGTTAAGTGTTGTATTCAGTGTGATTGAAATGCAAACTGACCTTGCAAAGGGATTTGAAGACAGCATTTTGAGACAGAAATACCCAAATATCTTTGGGAGCTCAATGCAATTCCAAAGCTCTTGCTAAAAGCCAATGGTATAAATTGTGTGGAGAAGCTTTTCGAGAAGCTGGTTAGGAAAGTTCTGAAATTACACGGGTTTTTCTTTCCAAAGGTTTAGAAAGAACCTCTTAACTTGTTCAGAGCTCTTTTGAAGAGCTATTTTGTTTTTCTTCTGATTTTTATGAGTTATAGTGGTGTCTAAGTTTTGATGCCCAAGTTGAGCAGTCTAATGTAATTTAGGCCACAATGTAATTTGGTGGGACATGATGTCTAAGCCAGGGGTTCACAACTTTTGCCATTGCAGGGACAGGTCATCCACATGGGACTACAGGAAACAAAAGGAGGGGGGTGGGGAACACACCTGTCAGTCTATTGACACCCCCAGGAATCTTAGTTGCTTCTCTCTTTCTTGTAACCATGATCCATGGTTTTGCACTTTCTTAAATGCAGTGAGGATAAATCTCAACAATTCTGAACAGTAGGCTGATTTGTTTGGGCTACGGCTCACTCCACTTCAGTTAAATGAACATTTGAAGCTGTTCCATAGTACCAAGGCAGTTTTATTTTTATTTTTTTACATTTTATATCCTGCTCTTCCTCCAAGGAGCCCAGAGCACTGTACTACATACTTAGGTTTCTCCTCACAACAACCCTGTGAAGGAGGTTAGGCTGAGAGAAGTGAATGGCCCAGAGTCACCCAGCTAGTATCATGGCTGAATGGGGATTTGAACTCGAGTCTCCCCGGTCCTAGTCCAGCACTCTAACCATCTCATACTGTATGGGAGATGGCAATGGCAAACCCTTCCTGTATTCTACCAAAGAAAACCACAGAGCTCTGTGGTCTCCAGGAGTCAACACTGACTCGACGGCACAACTTTACCTTTAGAATCTCCCTCCCTCCCTTCCTTCCTTTCCGAGCTTTCCCAGACAGAAGGCTTTACCACAGATTTTCTGCAAGGCTTTACTGTGAGTTCAAAGTTGCCCTAAACAGCCAATGCAAAAAGTGGATTCTTTAACCTGGATATAAATCAGGCTGCATTCTAATGTATGATTAAAACACCTGAATTGTGTATGAAGTGCTCCCTGATAACTCACAGGAACTTTGGGGTAAATTTGGCCAATATGTGACGCACATCTCCATTCCAGAGGAGATGCAAACTAAAAGCCGGGAGTGCAACCCGTCCCCCCTCCACCTCTCTGCAGTGGCTTTACTACTGCACCATTGTTTAAAACAGAGTTTTTAAGGGGAAGTTAATTGTACTTTGGGGAGAGTTACTCACCTCCTCCTGAACTGTCCCCATCATCTTCTCCATTGAGCAGGCAGCTGGGTTGCTGCTGGTCATGAGGTGGAGGGCCCTGGGCACAGAAGGAGCCTGACCCCAGAGCAACCCTCTTCCCCTCACCTTAACATGCAAATGGAAAGGAAAGAGACAGAGAGTGGAAGAGGAAATATGGAGAATGTACTCGGTTCTGTCCTCCCCCTTTTTCATTACAAGTGCGCGAAGTGGAGAGGACAGAGGTTCAAAAACAGAGAAAATAGTAACAGAGAACACCTGCTGGGTTGGATTTTTTCATTCCGGCCCAGAGAATGCCCTTCACCACTACCTCCTGCTTTGTCCAAACAAGGTTGGGGTGGTGCTGGGGTTGGGAAGGCAGGCAAAACATTCAGCTAAATGTTGGAGTCCTTTGAGCCCAGTGTCAGTAGCAATACCAGTGTTTTGGGCATCTAAGCTATACATGTAGGAGAATGGGTGTACGTAGAGCACAATAGAACAGGAATGGCAAATCCCCAATCCAAAACATTTTAGCAGTGCTTATGTCCCATTAAAATCAATAGCCAATATGCCACACGTACCAAAGGCAGTTCTGCACTGCCTGTGTGGCTGCAGGCATCTAAAACAACACTGTTGCTGTTGCACAAGAGTGCTCTTGTGCTAATACGGAAGATTGTGCAATTGTGCCTGCTTGATATTAATGGCCATCACATTGTGCAAATGTGATTGTGCAATTTGATGTATTAGTACAGGGGTGCTCTTGCACAACAGTGCCAGAATTGTTTTAGATGTCTGCAGCAGCATGGGTGGTGCAGTACATTGTGTGGCATTATGGCCGACAGACGTGGAAATCAATAACTGTGGCTGATTAAAGTCCCATTCATTCAATGGTAATCAAAGATGACTGACTTGAAAAAACGCCAAAAGACAAAGAAAATAAAATTCATAATTTAGTTACCTAAGTTATATGTTTAAGAGTGGAGGATAAACTTTTGATGCTTTTTGATATCAAATAAACCCCCTCAAGAATATGACATCTTCTGAAAATGTCATTTTTTTTGACAAGTTGTCATGTCTCAGTCTGTATAAACCAAAATATCTGACATGTCAGAACCATCATCTTGAGCAGTCTTGTTTGGACAATGCCAAAGCATACAATAATCTTCATTTTCTGACCTGACATCTGTGCTTTAAGGTCATGCAGTTAGTCAGACACATTGAGGAAATAAGATTTATAGACTGGCATGTGTTCAGCCAAGAGAATTGAATAATATATTGCTACAGATACTGGACCAAATCCAGAGAATGTTAGTCTTGTTCAAGTCACATTAGCCACAACTAACTTCTGCCATTTATTTTCAATGAAATTTAATATGGCTTCTCCCCACATCAGCATTCCCTCTCTGTTGTATTCTATCTCATAATATTTTATGTTGTGTTGTTGAGAAGTTTGTCCCAGTGGGGATCCTGTAAAGAGTGTGGGGACTGTGGAGTCAGAAAGGAAAAGGGAAGGAAAGAAGAAGGTGAAAATGGCATTGTTTCTGAATAAACGTTTAGTTAAATTATATAAGAGGTCTTTACGTCTATGAGAGAAGCAGCTATAAAACGTTTGGTGAGGAGATTTTGAACTAGCTAAGCGTGTGAGCCTGCAAAGCTTGTGAGTGTTCCTGCAACCTCATTTCATTGCATTAATACATCTACATTCCCGAATTGCTTTCTACTATTGCAGCTGCTGGTTGTTTCTACAGTTTCCTGACTTGCACTACCCTTGAAGGTACTTTTTCCTTATTAGTCCTGTACTCTGTTGTTCCCTGGAAGACCACTGCAGTGTTGAAGATGGAGTTTCAGTGCATCGACCTTTTGCACCAACTATCCTAATGACCACTGGGGGCATTGGGAGTTGAGGTAGTTAGTGAGGGTCTCCTTACCTGTCCCTGTTTGCCTCTACTCTATGACCCCTGCCTTGACTCCTGAGAAACTTCCTGTAGTGAATCAGTCCTCTTCCTTTACTCTTAGAGAGAAGATGGAAACATCTCTCTCCTCCTACCTAGTCATTATGTAGCTGATAGATAGGATAGGTCTTTCCTATCTCAAATGTACTTCACCAATAAATCAATTATTTTAGACTCTACAGTGAGTATGTTACTCACTGCATGTTACTTAAATAGCTGCAACAACGAAACTCTGCACTCTGTAACTGGAGTGGTAGCTTCCTTGGTGCTTTGCTAAATAATCACAAACCCCGATAAGCAGCTTGCTCAGATCCCAACACCACCTTTTTCCTTCTCCACCCCAGGAGAGCCTGCTCTTCCTTGGAAACAATGGAGAACAATTATTTCTGCAATTACCATACAGAGCCCTGATTCTACTCCAGCAAAGCAGAAGGCTATATTATTTCACTGCCTGGGCCCTGAAGTCCATAGAATATAAAATTATTTGCCATTTCTTGCCAATTTGGAATGGGATGCTAATTCTTATGAAGCTGCTCTTCAAACCTTAGATGATCACCCCAACCCTACTTTGAATGTGATTGCTGAACATTATAAGATCTGTTCTAGATTCCAACTGCCTGGTGAATCTATCTATCAGTATATCACAGCAATGCATGCCTTATGTGTAATCTGTGAGTTTGCCAACTTTACTGATGAAATGATGAGATTGTTATGAAAACAAACTGCTCCAAACTGTAAAAACTGCTACTGGAGCAGAAACTTAACTTGAATAGTTATAGAGATTGTTAGGAGGGTGGAAAATGCTGTCATGTTTTGCTGACAAAACAGTGAAAAGAGTACTTCACTGTGCCAAATTGCTGTCTTCAGAGATGCACCTAGGTAATTTTTGAGCCTGGACCTAAAGGCCTTTGGGGGTCCCCCTCCCCTGCAAATTAAGCATCATCATGCTTGGCTGGGTGACCACACCACCTGGGACAGACTAAAGAGGATTGTGGGGGGCTCCAAAGTCCAGGGGTAAGAACACCTCTGGCTCTCTTTGATACCCCAGAACCGACCTACTGAAATTCAGGCTGCTCAGTCTAAAACCTTCCAAACCCAATCTTCTCATGTGGCACTGCCCCAGAAAGTGGCAGGACAAGAAAGGAGGAGCTACCATTGCTACCAATGCTACCAATTCCTCCAAGAAAGGAGGAGCTACCATTGCTACCCCAAAAACTGATTTTGTTCACTGTTCTGCACAGAAGGTAACTTGCAACAGGTGCACACACACAAAAAAGGGGACACTTTGCTAAGGTTTGCTAGTCTGCTGGCCACTCCATTACTAATTCACCATATGATAAAGGATGAGGCAGATGAACCGCTTCCTGACACCATTTTAATTGTGACAGAATCAGACCCTGCTTCTCCACATTGTCAAGTTAAACCTAATGGCTGTGATGTGGTTCTCTGGCTGATTCTGATGCTGGCTGATTCTGGTTCTCCATACATTATCATTTCCCATTTGCTTTACAAGAAACTCTTTAGTGGATCAGATCTGCACTTGCAGAGGGGTTCTTACTGCGGTTTGCTTCCGAGAGCCGCACAGCTTCCACTGCACACTACTGCAGAAAAGTGGGCTAGGCTCCCTTAGCCTGCTTTCCTGTGGTAGTGATAACTGCCTCAATACGTTTTTCTTATGCCACCCTTAAGGGAATGGGTTAGTGGAAAGAATGAACAGATTAGTGAAAGAAAGTTTACAACTGGCTACTACTCAACAACAACCCCAGAAAGAGGCAATCCATGAAACTCTGTTTGCTGATCGAACTATTCCTCATTCTGCTACAGGAAAATCACCTTTTGAACTGCTGAGAGGATGCAAAGCTACCACTAAACGTACCCAATGGGTACTGATAGGGCTTTCCATGCCATCTCACTCTGAGGATGCAGGGATTCATGATCGAGTAAGGAAAAAGCAATAAAAATAAAATTGTGAGTGGATCAGAAATGGGGTGTGAAACAGCTAACATTTCAGGTGGGGGACATTGGGTATGGTTGCCCTAAAAAAATGAGAAAGGGATGTCCCTGATATTCTGGACCAAAACAAATTATAGAAATCCAAGGTGATTCTGTCATATTGGATGATATAAATAAATGCAATAGTTCAAGACTTTCCAGCATGCATACTATGAGACAAGAGGGAAAGGAGTGTGATCTGAAGAGAGGAACTGGAGATGAATTTGATCTTGCCTCTGGTTGTGACCTCAGAGGAGGCTGATGAGTGACGGACAATCCTCTGTACCAGAAAAAACCTCACTAATAACTCCCAAAAGAACCCAAGAATTATGTGCACGACAGGAGATCACCTAAAAGACTTGAAGACTGTCAATGAATTTTAAATTAATTCAATTCTGGTTGTTATAAATGGGAGGGATGTGTTGTATTCTATCTAGTGATCTTTTATGTTGTGCTGTTGAGAAGTTTGTCCCAGTAGGGATCCTGTAGTGTGTGTGTTGGGGGGCGGTTTAGAAAGGAAAAGGGAGGGAAAAGAGAAGGAAAAAATGAAGTCGTTTCTGAACAAACCTTTAGTTAAATCTACATAAGACTTCATTGTGTCTATAAGGAAAGCAGCTATAAAACAGGTGCCATAGGACAGCTTCTCCCACTTGGCTGAGGTTTTCTCACAGTACCTCAGCAGTGCAAGAAGGAGCCAAACTGCATGTTGCCAGCATAACATCAGGGGGCCTGTGCTTATCTGGGCATGAAAAGTGAAGCCCATGTTCTTATTTTTGCATATTTTGCTTCAGCCAGTGCTCAGCTTAGTCACAGATCTCTTTCCATTTGCAGCATTGACCTTGCTGCTAACCAAATCCCATGGCCTGCATCTTAATAATCTTAGGCTTTGACAAACCTTATATGTGGAGGTTTATATTGTACTTGTCTGTTTTCCTCTCTATGGCTAAAAGCAGATCGGGGCGATTTGGATCAGGGCCACGGCTCAGGAAGAAAGGGTTATTTCCTTCCCCCACTGCAGTGTGATCCAAATTGTGGTGGTGGGGGTGGGGAGGTTACTGCAGCTTGTTTTTAGGGTGGTATGGCACCTTGTGAGGGAATGCAAGGTGGCAGCAAGGTGGCAAATGGTCTTAGGAACATAGGAAGCTGCCATATACTGAGTCGGACCATTGGTCCATCTAGCTCAGTATTGTTTACACAGACTGACAGTGGCTTCTCCAAGGTTGCAGGCAGGAATCTCTCTCAGCCCTATCTTTCGAGATGCCAGGGAGGGAACTTGGAACCTTCTGCTCTTCCCAGAGTGGCTCCATCCCCTGAGGGGAAGATCTTATGGTGCTCACACATCAAGTCCCCCATTCATATGCAACTAGGGCGGACCTTGCTTAGTTAATGGAACAAGTCATGCTTGCTACCACAAGACCAGCTCTTCTGAGGGAACACAAGCCAGTGACAGTGTGCGTGGTGGGGGTGGGCCTTGAAAGGGCACACAAGGCTGTGGCATGATGGCAAAATGACTTGTGAGCAAATGCAAGGCAATGGTCAGGTGGGAACACAAGCTTTTGGCAGGAGGCCTTGTGAGGGCATGCAAGGCAATGGCTTATTTACCACCTCCCAGCTGTTTTTGGACTACTACTCCCATGATCCCCAGCCACAGTGGCCAATAGCCAGGTTTAATGGAAGTTGTAGGCCAAAATCTGCAGGAGGGCCGAAGTTGAGCAGCCCTGGCTTATTGCTGTTGACTACCGAGGTTCTACAGCAGAGCTATGCAGCAATTGCATAAGGTTTAGATAATGAAATAAACCTTTGGAAACTCACCCTGTGCTTTAGTTCTCTCATACAACATTGTGATGATGGTGATGGGGTAGTGCCCCACCCATCTTGCTCTCCAAATGCTGTTTAAAGACTGATTTCTTATGATATGCACTTTCTTAGGAGACCACCTGATTCATTCTATGTCCTCAGATGCTCCCAGGTGAATTTATTTTAGTTTTTTCTTTCTTTCTAGCATGTTGAGAAAATGTAAGCACTCCTGCTGCTCATAGGGAACCTATGTATGGTTGAGTTCCAATTTAGGTCATATAGACTGAAAATATACTAAGGAGTTTTGCTCTGGAATTCAACTCTCTGAATGCTGAACAGGATCACTGGAGAATATGGATGCTTGTTTTAATAAATGTTTCCTGGTTTTCTAAAAATCAGATCATGTTTCTGCACTTATTTTTGTTTCTATCATGGATCCTTGGCAATTTGGCAAATTTTCTCTGAAAGTATAATTTGTTTGTAAACTACTGGAATCAATTTATTGGATATCACAATAGCTCTTTGCAGTTTTTTCAGCACTTTGATATATATGTTTACCATAGAAACAACTAATTGCCATTGTATGTTTATTCTTCTGTTAAAATGTATCTTTAAAAAAAGCTCCAAGGAAAATGTTTTATCAAGGTTGAGCCTTTTGAAATATACCAGTCAGAGGATCTGCTATCTGTTAACTCTGGACGGTTATCACTTGTTCAACATATTTAGATACTACTTTTCAACAACACATTTTCAAAGTGGAATGTGTTGGGACAGGGGATGAGAAGATCATTTCCTGTCCCCAAAGGGGTCACAACCTAAAAAGCATCTCAAGGGAGATACCAACAACAGCCACTTGAAGGGATGCTATGCTGTGCTAAATAGGGACACGATTGGTGCAAGATTGGTAATTTTCTAAGAGAAACAGTTAAGGACAAGCAATACATTTGCCCACGTGGATTGCATACTGTCCCTAATACATTTCTGACACATGTCTGACCTTTCCTTGAGAAACCACAAGGAAGAAGAATCACACATCCCTGGGGAACTTGTTCTAATCTTGAACTGCTCTTGCAGTGAAGCATATCCCTCCCAGCCGAATAATTCCCATAAGTTTTTTTCCGGTGTCTGTTTACATTGGATGCTTTGTGGTTCTTTCTTCTTCTTCTTCTGTAAGATCTGCAAAGGTATGGAGCAGGGCTTTTTAGTCTCCACGATGGATCACCTGAAAATAGAGATCCACCTCACTGCCTCTTTTTTGTTCCATTTCCTCCATGTTATCACTCACTCTTTCAGTATAAAGCTTGTACAGCAGTCCTGTGCTAGTGTGCATATCTACTTGGACATAAATCTCATAGATTTCAGTATGGTGAACTTCTAAGTAAATGTTTACATGAAGGTGATGCCCTTGTGATTTCTTTTCCTACTGAAAAGCCTTTAATCTGCATATATTATGCAAGGGTAGGCAACCTTGGTTCTCCAGCTTTGTTGAACTACAACTCCCATCATTCCCAGTCACCATTTATTGTGAGAAGACAGTAGGGCCAACTTTTTACCTAATGTGGAACAGCGAGTCCAATGGACCCACAGTTCCAGGTGCCCCTCCCCCGGCTCTCCCATCCGCATTCAGAAGACACAGAGAGCTCCCTCTCTGCAGTATCACTGGCTGCAGACTGGAGGGGGCGCTGGCTGTCAGGGCTTCCTTTTGTAATGGACAGCCCTGGCAGCCAATAGCTGAATACAACCCCCCTCAACTCCAGTTGTAGAAGGGGGAAACTGCAGTGCCAGCATTAGGATGCAGTGTTGGCACCACCATTACAGAGGTACAGGTGGTGAAACCTGAGGTACAAATTGGAGTCCGGAGAGGGAAACTGTAGGTCTGTCCCCCCGTCCCCCACTAAACACCAGTTGCCTGCATTTGGATGTACAGTTTCCAAAACCAGAAGTGTAAGGGACCTCTGGTTTCGTGTTACATGAGAATGCGACCAGTGAGTACTAGAATGATGTCAAGTTGTGCCTCCAGATTTCCTTTTTCTTCCTATCTAAGAAGTGTGCCACATAGCAGAGAAATGTACAGCATCAAGCTTCTCTCCCAGCATGGCTCCCTATACCCATGTCATTGCTGCTGAGTACATCCATAAAAACCATCAGATGTGTAGTGCCAGCTGTGGTATTTTTAATAAATCCATTCTTTTAGTTATTTGATTTCAGAATACCCTTGGTTAACCCCAGGCAAGACCATCCCAGGATTTATATCCAGGGCAAGGGAAATTCTAGAAGAAAGGATAGAATCTGTCGATTGCTATATGCAGACAAAGAACCAGAACATTAAACTCTGCCTCTGCTAAGTCTTGCAGGGTGTATTCTGCCTGAACGACGTACAAAGCACATGCCAGTGGAAATTTAGCAGAGTTTTATTTGGCACAAAAAAGCTCTTAGAGGTCAGTACAAAAACATGCTGATTCACATAACCACTGAGACAGGAACAGGAAGAAGAGAAACAGGAACACCCAATCAATAACAGAGCAAAGGAAGGACACAAGAAGGAAGCTCCTTTCCCTTCATTATAACTACTCGTTACAGTGCTCCCAGCACTCCCTCTGGCCTTATAGCAGATTACACCCAAACAATACAATAAGGCAATTCACACAATCAAAAACTGGGTAGGACACAGGTTTGGGAGTTGTGCACACTCCCAATTTTCAATGGTGTGTGAGCAAACAACTAGGTAGGAGAACCGGGGAGTGATTGCATGTGAGGAAGAAGTTGGTAAAAGGTAGTAGCTTGGTAAAAGGCTAGATATGAATGCTGGGTAGGATGGTAGGACACATGTCCTACCCAATTTTTGCTTATATGAACTGCCTCTAAGTTGTAGCTGTTGGCGTATTCCAACATTAAGACTATTCTGTACCCTCAGTTAAATTCCAAAGGGTTCTTAGCTCTCTCACGACTGCACCAACCATTCAAACTCAATAAATGGTGATGTGACATCTTCCATTGTGACGATGCCAAGAACCACAACATCATTGCATAGTGGCAGTGAAGTGTATTCTTTAGGAACTGCACTCAAAATGGTGACACAGCAGGATGGCCTTTGGGGGAAAGTTTTGGTACAGCTTTAGGTGAAATTCTACCAATAAACATTAGTCTCAGACACGTACCCAGTGACTCAAGTATAACTTTCAACATGGAACTCATCACAGGCTCTACAAGCAGTGCTGCAACCATCTGCTGAGACTGGCAAGTACAATCTGATCACTTTTGACAGCTGCTTCAAATAGCTGCCTGTTGTATCAATGACTCTTGTGCTTTTCCCAGGGTGAGTCTTTCTTTTAAGGTGTTCTGTTGAGATAGAACCTGATGCTGCAGTGTCAGATATTATGATGCTCAATCTGAAGGGGAAAGGGAGTAACAGATGCCATGCACAGTAGCATCAATTAAGGCATTAGTTATTGTTTGCTATAAAAAGAAGATTCAGATGTTCCAGTTCTTATATAACAAGTTTTGTGCTGGAAGTGCCCTAATTCAGAATTCATAAACATTCCTTATTATTTTGTTGCCAGTGAGTGAAAAAAGCAGGCAGGAAATTAAAACTACATGAACTATATAGGGATGAGGCAAAGTTCTTTAGTGTGCTGTGAAGCTGGGTTTAGTGCTGTGAAAATGCCTATCAATAATAAAGGGCTAAGAAAGAAAACAATAAAGTCATCTGAAGGCATAGAATACAATGGACCTTAATGGGGAGGCTTCTGACTGGCTGGCACTTGCATGCAAAGAGATGGCAGCTTTCTAGGAGAGATAATGGAATAGCTGAAAAATAGAATTGATTGTAACATGACTCGAGATGATTAAAAGCCTGTGCTTATTAGATGCATAAAATGTATTACTAAATCATTTTGGGGATATATAATTTTCCAATTATTTATGCATCACAGTAATTAATGAGAGGAGGGATGGAGTCAGTGATTCACTGTGTAATACATATGGTTGTTACCTGGGGAGGAAAAATTACAGTGCTACCAATTATTTGCTTTAATGTTTTGGTAATTATGTCTTCTACCCAAGTTGAAATTTTCTTTAATTCTGTTTTTTAAAAGCTCAATTTTTAAACAATGGAGCTGCTTTTCTTCTCAAGTGTCTCAATTAAGTTTTGCACTGAGAAGTGTATGATTCCATAACATTTCAACTTGATTTTCTATGTTACTGACAACAGAAATGTTGCCTGTGGAGTCTTGATCTCTGAGGTCTAATTGAGGCTCTCATTTACAGCACAACTAGTCTTAATCACCTTTGTTCTGAGCCAGCAAGGGCAGTTTGGATGTGGAAATCAGATCACACAAACAGATCATCCATTTGGATGTGGTCCAGGATGCACAAACTATGCTGTTTGGGGCAGGGGCAGAGCTGTCATTGTGTGCATGGGTTCCAGGAAACTGTACGCAGCTGCTGTTTGGGCTGCCGGCGGTGGCTCCCCCAGTGCCGATTTTCTGCCTGGGATACATAGCGTCAGCCTCCCTGAAGGAGCAGTTCACCGCTCAGCTGCCACCGCTGCTGCACGTGGCAAGGAGAGAAGGGATGCCACAGGGGGAGGACTGCCGTGGGTGGTGCAACCACCAGGTTGTGGGGACAGGTGGCCTGAACAAGGGCTGCCTATTCCTTCCCTATGCCAGTGGTTTTGGGAAAGAAGAACCCAGTATCCAGGAGATCTCTGAAGTCCTCAAGTTTGGTCTGCAGATAGCAGGACTAGGGAAAATCCTTGAAGAGCCGCTGCTAGTCAGAGTAAGTGGAGCTACATAGGAACATAGGAAGCTGCCATATACTGAGTCAGACCATTGGTCTATCTAGCTCAGCATTGCCTTCACAGACTGGCAGCAGCTTCTTCAAGGCTGCAGACAGGAATCTCTCTCAGCCCTACTTTGGAGATGCCAGGGAGGGAACTTGGAACCTTCTGCTCTTCCCAGAGCAGCTCCATCCCCTGAGCAGCTCCATCCCCTGAGGGGAATATCTTGCAGTGCTCACACATCAAGTCTCCCATTCAAATGCAACCAGGGTGGACCCTGCTTAGCTAAGGGGACAAGTCATGCTTGCTCCCACAAGACCAGCTAATGGCCTGGCTCACTAGAAGGCACCCCGATATGTTCTAAATGTCATACTGTTAATTCTATTACCAGATGATGTAGTGAAGGATCTCTGTTTTATATGGACATAACCAGTCCTTTCAATGGTATGGGAGTGCGTCTTCCTACTTGGAAGCTACATTAGCACTCACAAACAAGCCATGAGGGTGTCTGCAATTTGCTGGTCTTCCTCACAGAAACAATATGAAATTTACGGACACCCACCCCGCTTGAACTTTGTCTTAACCCCAATTATGTCTCCATTCTCCCCCATTCCCATATCTGTGCTAAATCTCCCTCTTTGCTCTCTTTCAGAGGCGTAAGGTAAAGTGTGCCATAAAGCTGATTTCGACTCCTGGTGCCCACAGAGCCCTGTGGTTGTCTTTGGTAGAATACAAAAGGGGTTTACCATTGCCTCCTCCCACGCAGTATGGGATGATGCCTTTCAGCATCTTCCTGTATCACTATTGCCCGATACAGTACTAGCGGGGATTTGAACCGGCAACCTTCTGCTTTTAGTCAAGCATTTCCCCACTGCACCACTTAAGGTGACTTCTCAGAGGTGTACCTAGGTAATTTTGGAGCCTGGAGCCAAAGGCCTTTGGAGCCCCTGTTCTTGAGGGTACAAGCCACACCACCCAGGACAGACTGAAGTGGATCTGGGAGCCCCCAGGGTGTATGGAGGCCCTGGACTTCGGCTCCAAAGTCCAGGCGTAAGAGCACCTCTGCTCTCTCTTCTCATTGCATAAGAAAGCTTTCTCCGGAGCTAAATGTGTTGGGTGTGTTTGGGTCATGTTTGCTTTAACAAAAATGGAACCAGTGATCTTTGGAATAGTGACTACAGATTCCTTTTTGGACAGCCCACCAGCCTCTTGCCAGCTCAGGCTTGGTGCTATTTAGAGAGGCTTTTCTTTTTAATGAATGAGCTTAGAGGGCCAGAATTTCCCATGAAGATATTTCCCCTTAATTTTTGTAGCACATTTCAGCAGATTATGTGGGTGGGATATGAATCAATAAAGCTCCCAGCTATACAAAGCCTTTGGGTGTGCAAGTCTGCGTTGAGATATTTGTTTGTTTTTTGTTTATCCCAAACAGAGCTAAAAATCTGAATAGGTTTTTCTTCCTGCCAAGAAATAAAAACAGACCCTCCTCCCTAAATCCCTGCTGTGCTAGAAATGTACTGTATACAAAGCACTGTTTTTATTGCAAATATTCATGAGGAAACATTGTTGATTTTAATGATGGAAGATTTTAAAAGAGGCTTCTCCCTCCCTTCATTTGGGCAGACGGTGTTGTGAAATACCACAGTTAAAGCAAGAGTATATGAAGCACTCACTGTTTGTTCTTAGCCATGCTAGTTAAATTGAACCTCTATGTTCAGAAGCAGTATGCCTTTGCATATCAGCTATTGTGGTCATACTGAGGGGTGTGGACTTTCGCATTCCTCCCCTTGCTTCCTAGTGGCATCTGGTTGAATGCTGAGGACAGGATGTTGGGCTGGAGGGACCTTTGGTCTGATGTAGTGGAACTCATATGTTCTTAACATCGGCTACATGGGATGCAACTGAGGGCATCATCATCATCCCCTGCAGAAATAAAAACACCCTGTGTATGCTGTAGAGTCCATCAAGTAGCCAATAGCGTAAGAATGACCTTGCTGGTTCAGACCAAAGGCATGTCTAGCAAGAAACCAAGAACATCCCTCCATCGTGCTTAATTGCAAAGGCCAGCCCTTCAAGAAGCATGGTTCCAGGGGCTACGTATGCAGCCGCAAACATTCAACAAACTCTAGAATCTTTGGAAAGTACAGCACTGGACACTGTTCATCAGCAATTTCCCCTTCCTGAAGCAGCATCCTTAGAAGCTACTCTAGTTCAAGCTCTGGGTTCTGCTCACAGTGTTGCTTCTGTGCAGGATTCTTTAGAGTCTGGCCACTCATCCAGGATTGGAAATTGACTCAGTGCTCCGGCAACTAATTGTAATTGGGAATGTTGCAAGACTGAAATCTAAATGGTCAGATCCCTCATTCATCAATTATGTAAATAACTATGATATCTTACTATGCCAGGAAACCTGGATGACCAAGGAATTTACTCTGGAGGGCTTCTAGGTTTATGCACTGGAAGCATCTTGGAGGGAATCTCACTTAGCTTTGGGGGGGGGGCTTGAGGGGCAGGCCCTCAGGTGGCCTGGTGGTCCTTGTTTCACTGTCTCTGGCGATCCAAGCCAGAAAGTTATCAATGAAGAGCAACCTGGTGCTGGTTGTTAATATACAGGTTGAATCCTTAATTTTTATTTTGGTAAATAAGTATATCCCCCACTCACGCCAAAAAGAAATAATAAATAAAACATGGGAGGACTTGGACCTCCTGCTAGAGGATCTTCGCAGGCAATTTCCAGGCGCTCCATTAATAGTTGCTGGAGATTTTAATGCCCGGACTGGACATGATGATAACAGCTTATATACCAAATTCCATCTCTACCCTCCTATAATAGATCCTCCTGAAGGATTTATGAAGCATTCCTTTAAGGATGGGGTGTCCTCCTATGCCGGTTTGAAAATACTACAGATAATGTACGCCCAAAACTTCTATATCATAAACGGCGCAATTAGGGGTGATTATCTGGCGGAGTATATTTTCTGGTCAGCTGCAGGGGCTTCAACTATTGATTATTTGTGGCTCAGCATTGAACTTTTAAGTTTGATTGAAACTTTCATAGTCACACCCAGACCAGACAGTGATCATTTACCCCTTGAATGAACTCTGAGGGCTCAGACAGAGATCCAAAGATATTCCTTCACTGAGTTTAATGATGAGTCCCTAGAGGTACTCCCTGCCAGAGTGAGGTGGTCCCCAGTAGTGAGGGAGCAGGTCACAGAATTTTAAATACTGATATTTTATTGAACCTGAAGGAACAAATTTTGAAGGGAACTGATGTAAAAAGTGCCTTTTACCAGATAATCGGTCTTCTGCGCAATAATCTTTGTTATCCTCCTAAGGCCAATTTGGACACACAGCCCTCCATACACAAACCTTGGTTTGATGAAGAATGCCAAAATTTTAAAAAGAAGCTATATTTAGAATATAATAAATATCGGACGACTCCCAATCAGCCTATAAGCAGCATTCTTATACAACTTAAGAGGGAGTATAAAAGATTAATTAAGTGGAAAAAAGTTGAAGCTGATGCAACGGATTGGGCACGATTGATTTCAGCTGCCCAATTAAAGAATCATTCACTGTTCTGGCACTTAATTGCCAGATATCTGGGCAAGGATATTCCTAGAGTGGATCCCAAATCCCTGCACGGGTTTGGGAACAACATTTTACTAAGCTATATGCAGTTTCCGGATATTCCTATGAAGTAACGGGCGACTTAGAGAGCGTTCCTCACGGGCCACCTGTTTCAGAAGCCGAAATAGCCTCCCTATTGAACCAGTCTAAATCTGGTACAGCCCCGGGTTCAGTTTATATCACCATAGAGTGTTTAAAGGAAAACAGTGATTGGTGGATACCAGTCCTGGCAGCCCTTTTTTCTTTTGTTGATCGAACAGCCCAGATCCCTGAGAACTGGGGACTTGCCATCATTATTCCCATTTATAAGAAGGGTCACAAAGATCAACCAGCTAATTTTCGTCCTATTAGCCTATTGAGTGTAATTGGGAAGCTGTATGCCAGGCACCTATTGGGGCACTTCACAGAATGGCTTGATGTCAATCAAATCCTGGCAGTAGAGCAAAATGGGTTCAGGGCAGGTAGATCCACCATGGACTCGATAATTGTCCTTCAACATCTCGTTGAAAAATACGCAGGGAAATCCCCAGGGGCACTCTATACTGCATTTATTGACTTCAAACAAGCATTTGATCAGATTTCTAGGAGCAAATTATGGGAGAGGCTCACCCAAACAAATATCGACAGGAGACTTCTCCTGCTGATGGCTAAACTACATGAGAACACCACCCTCAAAGTCAGGCTAATCAGGAAAGGCCAGGTGACTAATGCAATTCCAACCAGGACTGGTGTCAGGCAAGGGTGTATTTTGGCCCCTGGCATTATTTAATGTTTATATTAACCCCCTTGTGGAATGTATGAGGTATTTGAAGGTATTAATGTTTTATGTATTTTATGTATTTTATTGTTTCTTTTTCTTGTATTTATGCTGGCCTTGGGCTGAAATAAACAAATACATACATACAGTATTCTGCCTCCACAAGTGGCAAGTCTGATACCCCACTGAAAATACTCATCAGCATCTCTGGACATCACCACCCATTCTAGGATATCTTCAACATCTGGATGCCAGAGGGATACTGCTTCTGAATATGGAGGCTCTACATCTAAGGGGGCATATATGAGCCTAGTCTTTCAGATAAAATATCTGAAAGACTAGGATACTTTATGTGTTTTGTCCACAAGCATTAATAGGCAAGACAGGAGGAGTGTTTGTCTTCTGTGACTCTGTATATGTGGCCTGCTTTGATGAATATAGATTTCTGATCATCTCTGTGTCACGCACTGGCTTGGAATCACATTATCCAACCATCTCCCTTCCTCGGATGCTGTTCATAGGCTGTGGAAGTGGCCACAGAAGTGCTGTTGAGGGGGTTAATTATCACCCTATTCCTCTACCAGCTGTCAGGGAGAGGGGTAAGACTGCTCCTCACCAGGAGACTCTAGGTCCAAATCACTCCCATCTCTCCAGACCTCCTCATCCCTGGCCATCCAGGCTTTAAATAAAGCCCTACAAACAGGGCAATCCCAACCACCCTCTTCTGACGCCGCCCTCTCCAATGTAGCTGCCTGCATCCTCCTTCCTTCAGCTGTTGCGGCCTTGCCTTTTCCTCTTTGCCACCAGGAGGCAACCTGTTGGGCCATGTTGGCCCATCCATGGACTGTGTGTCCTGGCTCTCCCTGGCAGCTGTGTAGGGTCCTGTGTAGGATACTTTGCCTGTATCCAGGGGCTGTATTGCCTTCATCTTCAAGGCCCAACACTCCACTTCCATAATTTTAATTCCCCCACCCCCTCAACCCTTGGTGGTTATGGGAAATTAGCAAAAGAGATACAACAATAATCTGAACAATAACAACTCTTAACACTTTATATAGCACTTTAGAGTGTTCAAAGCACTTCACGTACATTACTTCAGTAACAAACAAGCTTGTAAGGCAGGTTGGCATTCGTCTCTTCATCCCTAAAGGAGGGCTGAGATTGAAGGATAATTGCTTGCCTAGGGCCAGTCATGCAGATGGACCTCTCGTGCAAGCAAAGGATTCACTTCAGTGTTTAGAGCAGCTCTAGGTGGACAATATGTGTGGGAGATATGGGGTGGGTGGGGGCTGAAACAAAACCTGCTGAAGTTTTGTCACTGGAATTTCCCCCAGATTTATTTATCTTTTTAGCTATTTATTTATATGAATACCACCATTGCCCCTCTTCTTTCAAGGGGAAAAAACAAAACAAAAGGACAATCTGAATTTCACTGTGGCAGTCTGAATGTACCGATGTAGCCCATACAACAGTGTAGTTCAACTTATCTCCGTCTCAGCTATTTTGCTCAGCTGTCTTCTGTAGTTGCCCCCGTGACATCAGTAACAGTAATGGGTCTCCATGACACTAGCAGGCTACCCCAGAGCCCTGCAAGGACTAGTTCAGAGGTACAGAAATAGGAGAGGGGGAAAATAGGAGAGAGAGAGAGATTCTACCCAAGGGACAAAAAGAGAGATCATATTTGGATCTGAGCATTCACTGCCACTTCATAGCAGAATAAGTTAGAATCAAACCACAGTGGACGATAATTGTTTTAACTAGACTCAGGAGACTTTTTTAAAAAAATTTTACTTGAAGCATGGTCAGAAAGGTTGGATGAGGCTGGCAAACTGATATTCCTCTGACATCCAATTTCTATGTGGAACCAGTTGTCTCAAGGCCTCCCACTCTTCAGATGCTGAGTGGAAAAGGGATTGGTTTAAATCGCAATATTTAGAAATAAACTGATATTCTTGCCAGATCATACAACTAATATACCTTAATGCCTTTAAAATCTGTGTTGAGAACTTAAAACTGAAAGCAAGTGATTAGACTGGAAGTAGAAAGGTCGTCAGGAGTCAACACCGACTTGACAACACACTTTACCTTTAGATCCAACATGCACTGTTATAATTGAATGTTGGTAGAGCTTTAGGCAGATCATTCTATCTCAGCCTCAGTTCCCAGTTTGTAAGATCAGAAAGATGGTGACCTTCTTCATACGATGTCCTACCTCTTTTAAGGTGAGCACAACATATTAAACTTTGCAAAACAATTTGAAAATTAAAAATGCTACATTTTTGGTGGAAGATTATGGTTCTGATAAGGGTAGGCATGAGGGAGGTAGTGGCTCTTTCCACCCTTTATCTGGGCAAAGCTGGTGTGGGGAGGAGCCAGAGTGTGCTCCTCCCATCTGAGTCAAAACTTCTCAGATGCCCTGAGTGGTGGAAGAAACCACAATGTAGTGACTACCCACAAAAATATAATATGAGAAGCAGCCCTAAGTAGCCTACTGAGCAGCCCTCAGTATCTCTAGCACTTGCAATGCGCATAAATTTCAGGGTGAATCCTAAAACATGATAAGCAGGGCTCACTTCATTCGGTTTGCCATTTGTCCTGAGCTACACACAATGGCCATGAACCTTTCCCAAAGCAGCAGCAATTAGAGGTAGCCCAAGGCACTCACTGCCAGTGCCTGAAGTAGTGCAGTGTACTGCCCCCCCCCTGCCTTCTACCCCACAGCTCTTCTTCCTGTTTTCTTGACATTTCACAAAGCTTCTTCCTCTGTTCTGCCTCTGGCTTTTCAAAACCCACAGGAAGAGTGTGGTGAAGTAGAGTGTAGGGTGACAGGAATGTGCTGGGCTAGCCCACAAGCAGGCAGTGGTGGGGGAAGCAGAGCAGAGGGTTTGCACAAGTCTAGGGGCAGCCAGCACTGGGTCCCTGTCTCCCAAGCTCAGTCCTCTGCTGCAGGACAGCCTTCATCCCATGCTGCTGATGAGCCATGAGGCAGGAAGAGGCCTCTTTGCTAGCCCTGCTCACCTGCCCAACAACCGATCAGTGAGTGAGGGAGCAGTAGCAGCAGTCTGCCAGGAGGCAAGGGGAGAGAGTCTCAGGGAAGGGAGGCATAGCAGAGCCCATGCCGGAAGCTGCACAGGGAGAAGATTCCTGCTGCTGTCCATGGGAGACATGCTTCTGGGGCCTTCAGTGGTGGGGAGGCCAGGGCCTTGGACTTGTGCCCCGAAGTCTGGGCTTCTGGGAGAGGAAAAGGTGACAATGGCTGGTGCGCCATTACTGGGCAAGGCTTGGGGATGGTAGTGGGCAATGGGAAGGTAGTGAAAATGTGACCAGTGGGCAATCTACCACCTCTGCCAATCTGCCACCTGAAGCAGCCACCTCACTTAGCCTCATTAGCTGGACAACCATGGCAGCGATCCATTTCAACCTTAGGGTCTGCTCAGGTCTGCTTCATTCCCTCAGTGTCAGTTCCAGAACCAACTGCAGCCAGGATTAGAGTAGGAGCAGGAGGAAAGTGAAAAAGCTGGGAGAGGCTGGTCTCTCCCAGCCTTCCTCCAGACAGCTTATTGGTTGCTCTGCTCTTCCTAATTGCTCTAACACTGAGCACCTGGGCCTCACAGGGTGATTGAGAGTCACCAGTAGAGTCCCCCCCCCCAACCTTTGGCCCTTATAAAGGAGAGCAATGCCAGGGGCAAGCCAGAAAGCAACATGAAGGAGATGTTGAGAGATATGCATTTATGCTAACTGGGCAAAAGAGGCACCTTTTAACATGGTGATTTTCTTTATTTAGCAGCGGGAGAGTAACTGGCCCTATCCACCCCCAGCACAGTACCTCCAGTGACTGTTACTAGTGTCTATCTTGTGTTCTTTTCAATCGTGAGCCCTTTGGGGACAGGGATCCTTCTTATTTATTTATTGTTTCTCTGTGTAAACCGCCCTGAGCCATTTTTGGAAGGGCAGTATAGAAATTGAATGAATAATAATGATAATAAATTTCAGACATCACCAAGACCTGGCAATGGCTTAAGAATGGGAACTTGAAGAAAGAAACAGAGGGTTTAATACTGGCTGCACAAGAACAGGCACTAAGAACAAATGCAATAAGAGCAAAAGTCGAAAAATCCACAACAAACAGCAAGTGCCGCCTTTGTAAAGAAGCAGATGAAACAGTGGACCACCTGATCAGCTGTTGTAAGAAGATTGCACAGATTGACTACAAACAAAGGCATGACAAGGTAGCAGGGATGATACACTGGAACATCTGCAAAAAATACAAGCTACCTGTAGCCAAACATTGGTGGGACCATAAAATTGAAAAAGTGGAAGAAAACGAAGATGTAAAAATATTATGGGACTTCCGACTACAAACAGACAAACATCTGCCACACAATACACCAGATATAACTGTAGTCAAGAAGAAAGAAAAACAAGTCAAAATAAACAAGTCAAAATAAACAGCAATACCAGGGGATAGCAGAATAGAATAAAAAGAAATAGAAAAAATCACAAAATACAAAGATCTACAAATTGAAATTGAAAGGTTGTGGCAGAAAAAGACCAAAATAATCCCAGTGGTCATTGGCACCCTGGGTGCAGTTCCAAAAGACCTTGAAGAGCACCTCAACACCATAGGGGCCACAGAAATCACCATCAGCCAATTACAAAAAACAGCTTTACTGGGAACAGCCTATATTCTGTGACGACAACAACATTGACAATAAAATTCAGCCATCCCAGTTCCTTGGGAAGGACTCGATGTCTGGATAAAACAAACCAGTCAATAACACCTGTCTGACTGTGTAAACAAGAAATAATTCTATCCAGCCTCCCCACCCCACCTTCCAATCTAAGCTGTAGTTGAAGCCTGGTCTCTCCTAGCCTTCCTCCTTGCAGTGTATCGCTTGCTCTGCTCTTCCTAATTGCTCAAACATCAAGTAACTGGAACAGCTCTGCCTCATAAGGTGAGTGAGCAGCACCCAGTGGGGCCCCCCCAACTTTTGGCATTTTTAAAGGAGAATGATGCTGGGGGTGCAGCCTCTGCACAGCTGCTGGTGCCGCTTGCCGGTAGGCGGACTGCTTGCAGTTGGTTGCTGAAGCCAGCTGCCAAAGGGGGCTGGCCTTTGCTGGAGGCTGGTGGTGGGACTGAGGGCTGGAGCGGGACCTTCTGATGGCAGTATATTGTTGCCTTATTATTGGTTGTGTCTGGTACAGGTATGTGTCTTGGCTTGTCCAGAGATGGGGAAATGTGGGGGATGACTCTGGGGTGGCCATTCCAGAGGTGGTGGGGAATTGACAAAGACATGGTAGATCAGCAGGCCATTACAGGGGATGGGAAATCAAAAATTTATTGCTGTTTTTCCTTCCAGCTCTTTGACCTTGGGGAGCAGAGCCAATCTCCCACAGAGCCTCACCTTGTTACTTTGTAATGCTAGGTCAGAAAAAAAAATCTGAGATCATTCAAGACCTGGTTGTGGATGAAGCAGCTGACCTGGTATGCATAATGGAGACCTGGTCAAGGGAGGCTAGTGGTCAAGTCTGGCCTTGGCTTTTCCCAGCAGGATATTCTGTGGTGCAGCAAGTGAGAGGATGTGGGCAGGGATGTGGTGTGGCTGTGGATTACCAAGATCCCTTGACCCATATCAACTCTCTTAGTCTCTGGGACAACCCAAAGGGTCCATATAACACGATTCTGAAAGAAGAATTGCACTGGCTGCCAATATGTTTCTGAGCAAAATACAAAGTGCCGGTCATTACCCAGGCCTGCTCAACTTAGGCTGCCCAGCTGTTTTGGGACTACAATTCCCATAATCTTCAGCCACAGTGGCCAATAGCCAGGGATTATGGGAGTTGTAGGCCAACATCTGCAGGAGGGCCGAAGTAGCAAAGGGGTCCGATGAGCAGGGGTGAGAGATCCGATGAGCAGGGGTGTCCCAGAGACTGCTTTCCTGTTCCTGGGGACGGTGGCCAAGGTGCCAGGGAAACCAACCCCCTGTTGGCCGTCCATATCTCTGTACAGGTGCACCGTTGCTAGTGGCCCTAGGAGTTTACCCAGCTGCTGCAGGGGGTTGGGGGAGCAGAGGAAAGTGTCCTTTCCGACAATTCACCAAACCCACTCATCTGCATATGGTACACAGACAGATCGGACTTGGGAACTTTAAATCTTGAGTGAATGTGCTGTCCTGTTGGCCCACCCCATGGCTGTTTGTGTGTCCAGGCTATGGAACATGGGCTATAGGGCTGTGTGCTATGCTGAAGAAGGATTAGGGGACAGGGAAGTTTTATTTTTCTTCTTCTATTTTTTAGCAAGGATAGTTGGGGGCCCCACTGGCATGGAGGCCCCTTGGATTCACTGGTGGTTAAGTGGCCGGCTTAGTTCATGAGCTCTCAGTCTTTGGGTGGGGATAATGCCTTAATAGGCCCGGGCATATCCCCAATAGACTGGACCTCTTGTGAGATTGTTAGCCCACTGGGAAGCAAACTGCTTGCAGCTTAGTGATGGGTCTGGCTGGAGTGCTCTGCTGGGGTCTCCCCTCATGACATCTTCCCTGGTCATGGTGGGGCAGACCCCCCCCCCTCTTTGTCCTGCTCCATCTGCATATCCATCTGCAAATGTGGGTTCTCCCCTCCCATCCCACAAAGAAAGCAGGATTCCATGCCCCACATGTTCCCACCCACTCCCTCCGTATTTGAGTTTATGTGGTGCTCTCGGGTGCAGGGCCAATTGGGGGGCATGGTGCCATTGCTGATGGAAGCGATGCTGACATTGTGTGGTGTTTAAAGTGCTATTGATGCACTTCCCTTGCTGAGGGTGTGTGGGCCATTGCGAAAATGCACCATCTCGCTTGGCATGCCCCACTGGAGACCATAGCCAATCATGGCCAAGCGGATGACTGGCTGCAGAGCTGGCTGGGATCAGGCTGGGAGGCCGAGCAGCAGGGAGGGGATGCCCTCTCCCTCTACTCCAATTAGGCTAACTGTGGTTAGTTGTATATCTGTGGCACAAAAGTTTATAATTTTAACTCTGGTTAGTCTTAACTGTTGTGAATGTGTACATCTGAATCTGGCCATAGTCTTAGTTTCCTGCACCTTACTTAGCAAATTTGAGCTTTAAGACTGAGGCAAGCTTTCTCATTGGCAAGATTTACCATCAGTTTATTCTAAAGACAGATGAGTCTATTCACTTTTTAATGTCCTCTAGAGCAGGGATTCTCAACCTTGAGTCCCCAGATGTTCTTTAACTTCAGCTCCCATAATCCCCAGCCCGAAAGGCCTTTGGTTGGGAATGATGGGAGTTGAAGACCAACAACATCTGGGGATCCAAGGTCGAGAATCCCTGCTCTAGAGTATGTCTCCTTGCTGCGATGACTGAAATTTGGTGGATGTGACCCCTTGGAGGGGTCTTAATGCTTGCTAATTTAATACAGATTATATGGTAAACTCTTTAAGTTTTAGATAGAAGTGGAGATGGCTTCCCCCAGTGAAACCATTGAGGGAAAGACAAATCAAAATGGGCTATTTTTGTGATGACACGAACCCTATCCCCATGAACAGACACAGACACAAACCTGGGGCACAAAATGGATAGAGACAGTACATGATCTTTTTTCTTCCCCATATCTGCTAGCCAATATCCCTTAGTCTCAGGCCCCAGCTGCACTGCCCTATGATGATGAGATAATAATGCTGGACTCCCAGTAATGTTGTTGAAAGGGGTATTTAGATATTGTATATGAAGTGCTTTGAAAAAGCACAATACTAGTTAATAAAATAAATAAATAAGTAAATAATAAAGTAAATATTATTGTCATCCCCTGCTAACTGGGCAAAGAGGCACCTTTTACTGTGGTGATCTTCTTTATTTAGCAGGGGGAGAGTAAATGGCCCTATCCACCCCCAGTGGCTGTTGCTGGTATCTATCTTATGTTTCCTTTTAGATTGTGAGCCCTTTGGGGACAGGGAGCCATCTTATTTATTTATTATTTCTCTGTGTAAACCACCCTGAGCCATTGGAAGGGCGGTATAGAACTCAAAATAATAATAATAATAATAATAATAATAATAATAATAATAATAATAATAACAACAAAAACAACAACAACAACAACAATAATAATAATAATGCCCCCAGGGAGGCACTACCTTGGCGTGGTTGTGGGGCTTGCATGCTCTGAGGAAGGTGAGAGCTATGCCAGAGGTCCAACCACACTGGACAGGTCTCACCAGAGGAGCCAGACAAAGAGTGCCTCTCCCATCAACAATATGGTGAGACGTAACTTTAATAAATCTATACCGGATCGGTCATCACCCGGGTCAACAAGGACTGCGCCAGGTGCTGGAGTCCCTGGACATCTGGTGGCAAGTGGGCAACAGGACTCAGGATCTTCATTTGAGCAACCAGGGCTGAAGACAGCAAAGTTACTGGAAGAAACGTCGCTTAACCGAAAAAAATATACGAAAAATGCCAACAAGGAAATAATGATCTGCTATTACAAGTCTAGTCCAACTAGAAGAGGTTATTTAAAAAGAATGTACCAAATTTGGAAAGAGAAGCATCCAGATACAGAAATAACAGAACAAAGACTAGCAGACCAGAGAAGAGTCATAATAAGAAATAAAGTATTCACAGGAGTTGAGCTGGAAGAACTGGAAAGAGCAACACAGGCTCAAGACATGGAAGAAGAATTACCACCAACTGAAGCAGTTGCTCAGGCGCAGGTGGAGGAGGTGTTGGAAATAGAGGATACCACTGTTGCTGAACTGTTTCAAAATCAAAACCAGGCAACCTCCCCTTTACCTTCACCTCAAAAACCCAAATGCCGTTTAACAAAAAAGCAACAAGAACTAAAGCAAAAAATAACTGAGCACATGAACCAAACAACCACCAGGGTTCGACTTCCAGCTCTAAAAACAGTTGCCAAAAAACAACTTGCTCAGGCATTAAAAGATGTCAATGCTGCACTTGCAGAAATAACAACCAATAATTTGCAAGAAACAATCCAACTAGTGTACAGTGCAGCAGCAATAACAACACAAGAGCTTGGATATAAGATCAATGGACCTGTAAAAAAAGAAAGTAGTACATCACCTAAATGGAAGATTAGATTAGAAAATAAAATCTCCATGCTTAGATCAGATGCTAGTAAATTGAAAGATATGAAAGACAAGAAGCTGAAGTATGAAAACACCAAACAGTATCTGATCCAAAAATACCACCTAGATTCAAGGAAAATTAGAGAAGTCCTGAAAATAATAAAGCAGCAAATAACAGCAGTGTCAAAGAAGATTAGCAGATATGAAGCCAGAACTACACAACACTGGCAGAATCTCCAATTCCAGTCGAATCAGAGACGTTTCTACCAAAGCATAGAAGGAGAAACTGCAAGAAACCTAGAAACACCAAATAAAGAAGAAACAGTGCAATTCTGGGGGAAATTATGGGACAATCCAATAGATTATAATAAAAAAGCAGGCTGGATGTTTTAGATCAAAAGATTGATCTAAAATTTGACCTAAAACTGGATGTTTTAGGTCAAAAAATGTAACCAACAAATGCAAGATCTAATAACACCAGAATTAATAAGTGAAAGAGCAAAGAAAATTAAAAATTGGACTGCTCCAGGTGATGATGAACTGCATGGCTTTTGTCTTAAACACCTAACAAGACTTCATAAACAACTATCAAAACAGTTCGATCACAGTTTGCAAGGAGGTGATATTGAACAATGGCTAACAACTGGGAAAACTCATCTCATCACGAAAGACCCAGCAAAAGGTGCAGTTCCAAGTAATTATAGACCGATAACCTGCCTGCCAACCATGTGCAAATTATTAACTGGAATAATAGCAAATGAAGTAATGCAACACTTATTAACTAATAAGCAGTTTCCAGTTGAACAGAAAGTAAATTGCCCGAACACCAGAGGCACAAAAGACCAGCTGCTGATTGATAAAATGATTTTAGAAAATTGAAAGAGAAGAAAAAACAATCTAAGTGTTGCATGGATTGACTACAAGAAAGCCTTCAACTCATTGCCTCACACATGGATACTAAAATGTTTAGAAACAACTGGTGTCAGCAAAAACATTCAGATATTTATTTAAAAAGCAATGAGCAGGTGGAGTACACAGTTAACAATCAATGGCGAGACACTTGGACAGGTTAGCATTAGAAGAGGCATTTTCCAAGGGGACTCACTATCCCCTCTGTTGTTTGGAATCGCCATGACCCCTCTTTCACAAATACTAAACAAAACAGGCCTCGGATACCAAACATCTAAAACATCCAGTAAAATCAACCATCTGCTGTACATGGACGATCTGAAGTTGTATGGAAAGTCCCAGTCAGAAATAGAATCACTGCTAAGCCCCTGGTGGCGCAGTGGTAAAACTGCCGCCCTGTAACCAGAAGGTTACAAGTTCGATCCTGACCAGGGGCTCAAGGTTGACTCAGCCTTCCATCCTTCCGATGCTGGTAAAATGAGTACCCAGAATGTTGGGGGGCAATATGCTAAATCATTGTAAACCGCTTAGAGAGCTTCCAGCTATAGAGTGGTATATAAATGTAAGTGCTATTGCTATTGCTAAACACTGTCCGTATATTCAGTAGCGATATAGCAATGGACTTTGGACTAGACAAGTGTGCTGCATTAATAATGAAAAGAGGAAAAATAACAAAAACAGAAGGAATAGAACTGCCCAATGGAAGCAAGATCAAGAACCTGGAAGAGAAAGAACATTACAAATACCTGGGCATTCTCCAGGGTGATATCATCGCACACACTGAAGTTAAAAGAAAAATTGGAAGTGAATACATCAGGAGAGTTAGAAAAATCCTCAAGTCCAAACTCAATGGCGGGAACACCATACAAGCCATAAACACCTAGGCTATACCTGTTATCAGATACACTGCAGGAATAATAGAATGGACCCAGGCAGAGCTAGAGATGCTAGATCATAAGACCAGGAAAATCATGACCATCAATCATGCTCTGCACCCCGCAGTGATGTTGATAGGCTATACCTCCCTCGCAGCTCAGGTGGAAGAGGAAAGCTGCAAGTCCATCAAACAGTAGAGGAGGAGAAAAGAGGCCTTGAAGAATATATAAAGGACAGTGAAGAAGATGCACTTAAAATGGTCAATAATGCGAAACTATTCAACACCAATGAAACAAAGCAGGCCTACAAGAAAGAACAAGTCAAGAACCGAGCAGAAAAATGGAAAAATAAGCCACTGCATGGTCAATATTTGCACAATATAACTGGAAAATCAGACATCAGCAAGACCTGGCAATGGCTTAAGAATGGTTACTTGAAGAAAGAAACAGAGGGTTTAATACTGGCTGCTCAGGAACAGGCACTAAGAACAAATGCAATAAGAGCAAAAGTCAAAACATTCACCACAAACAGCAAGTGCAGCCTTTGTAAAGAAGCAGATGAAACCGTGGATCACCTAATCAGCTGTTGTAAAAAGATCGCACAGACTGACTACAAACAAAGGCATGACAAAGTAGTAGGGATGATACACTGGAACATCTGCAAAAAATACAAGCTACCTGTAGCCTAACATTGGTGGGACCATAAAATTGAAAAAGTGGAAGAAAACGAAGATGTAAAAATATTATGGGACTTCTGACTACAAACAGACAAACATCTGCCACACAATACACCAGATATAACTGTAGTCGAGAAGAAAGAAAAACAAGTCAAAATAATCGACATAGCAATACCAGGGGATAGCAGAATAGAAGAAAAAGAAATAGAAAAAATCACCAAATACAAAGATCTACAAATTAAAATTGAAAGGCTGTGGCAGAAAAAGACCAAAATAATCCCAGTGGTCATTGGCGCCCTGGGTGCAGTTCCAAAAGACCTTGAAGAGCACCTCAACACCATAGGGGCCACAGAAATCACCATCAGCCAATTACAAAAAACAGCTTTACTGGGAACAGCCTATATTCTGCGACGATATCTATAACAATTGACAATAAAATTCAGCCATCCCAGTTCCTTGGGAAGGACTCGATGTCTGGATAAAATAAACCAGTCAATAACACCTGTCTGACTGTGTAAACAAGATAATAATAAACTGCATAAGAAATATTTTTCTTATGAATTTTCTATAAGGGGAACCGAATTGCTTCCCTTATAGAAGACCTGCGGAAGGGAATTCCTCAATTTCCCTACCACAGTTGAAGACAATGGAGTGCCAGTGGTGCCATATTAAAAATAGCTCTGCCTACATGGGTGGAAATGACTGGTATGTTGTTCTCAGGCCCATGAAAAAGGCAAATGAAAATTCCAGCTCTAACGCTGGTCTGTCTTAGCAGTGCTTTGGGTCACCTGCCCTTGCTTCTCTCCACACACAGATTGCTAAAGAGAAGTCTGAAGAGCAAAAGTGCCTTTTAGCTGCAGGAGAAATGCACACACACAGCAAGGGCAGAAAAAATAGACGTTGGTGACTTGAATTACAGAAGCAGGCTTGAGGCTTCTGTCCTCACATGATGTGGGAATCATGTTGCCATTCAGTATTTGGCTACCCTGATGCAGAAGCAGCAACTGCCCAGAATCTAAATGAGAGCACCCAGGCCCAGATTGCAGAAGCACATTTTCAAGCAAAATCCTCCAGCCAGTGTGAACTAATCCCAGTTCCATGCCTATCGTTCACTAGAATTAAAGGCCCCCGATGTTTCTGTAGATGCATTTTTTTTCTAATGGGTGCAATGCACCAGTGGATTTGTAAGAGTATAAACAAAGATATAGTCATAAATTGTATAAACCTAATTGTGCATAAACTATTCTTGCATATCTATGAGGTCCATCAGACTTGGCACTGAGGAGGGATGTGGCAGGGAGGCAGGCTTCTGCCTGTCTCCCAGCAGAGGAGCAGGAGGCTTCCCACCTAGGGTGGCAAGTGGCAGAGCTGTTTTCTGGAGGAGGAAGTCCTTTGGAATCCCACAATGCACCCAATGAGCTGAGTGGTACATTGGAGGATTCCTCCACTGCTGGGAGCTCCTTTCATAGAGCTCTACGGGGGTGTGGTAGAAGGGAGCACATGGGTAGAAAACCTGGACTGCCCAGAGTAGGAGCGCTGGGATTGGTCCCAGTCCTGGTGTTCTACACAACCAGGAATACCCACGTAGGGTTGTGCTAGTCTGCGTAGACCTTAATATTTGCCAGTTCATGTGAACAACCTTAATATTTGCCAGTTCAGACTGCATGGACGAGGGGGTTATGATGATTGAAAGTTCCTCCAAATAAACCCCCATTCCCTGCAGACAGAAAACTAGGAAGTCAGAATTAAATAAAAACCTTTGTCCCACTTATCTAATTTCCTATGCGGAAAGAAGTTTTGTTTTTTTAAAAGGAAGAGCACTGGATTATAAGTCTCCTGCAGGCAAAAGTGACACATCCTACACATAGTTTTAGGAGGAAATAAGAATTTCCTGAGTAGCACCCAGGACCTGGTGCGTGATGTCAGTGTCGACGACCCTTTAGGGAACAGTGACCATAGTGCCATCAAATTCAGCATACATGCAGGGAGAGAATCACCATGTAAGTCTAACACAGACATTTTGAATTTCAGAAGAGGAAACTTCTCCAAAATGAGGAGTATGGTGAAAAGAAAGCTGAAAGGGAAAATCAGGAGAATCACTTTGCTCCAGAGTGCATGGAGTTTACTCAAAACTACAATACTAGAAGCCCAGTTAGATTATATACCCCAAAGGAGGCAAGGTACCACTAAGTCCAGGAGGATGCCAGCATGGCTAACAGGTACCGTCAAGGAAGCCATAAAAGGGAAGAAGGCCTGTCCAAATGAAGAGAACAGAAAGGAACACAAACTCTGGCAAAAGAAATGCAAGGTGACAATAAGGGGGGCAAAAAGAGAGTTTGAGGAACATTTAGCCAAAAGTATCAAGGGGAATAACAAAAACTTCTTTAAATACATCAGAATCCCGTTGCCCACCACTCGGCTGAGCGGCGTGGCGAGTTTTCCCGCCCCTCCCCATAAGAAGCACGAGGCAGGGGAGTGGGCTCGAGGCTAGGAGAGCCTCCATTGGTTGGCCGTGCATCTTGCTTCAGCTCCGCTGCCCCTCAGTTCATTCGGAGAAGGCACCTTCCCTCCCTCCCTCCCTCCCTCCCTAAGTATAGTCTGGGCTTTGGCTGGTCGCCTTTTGGGACCAGGCAGGAATTTTTTGGGCATTCACCTGATTGCCGGTGGTGCACGCCTTTTTTCGCCTGCTCCAGACTGTACTGGGTTGGTAGTTAGATAGTCAGGTTCATTTCAGGTCACAATTGGGGCAGGTACAGTGCGGTTGGAATAACATCTGAGGCTGGTGAACACCTTCAGGTAAGCGTTTGGCTAGAGGTTGGACAGGGCAACTCTCGAGAGACTGCACGGCTCAGGGAGATTTGCCTTGGATCAACCTACTCTGTCTGGCTAAGCTTCCCAGAATTGCTGAACGGCTACCGGGAGGTGCTGCTGTGGCAGAGGCCTGGCTTTAGGCCAGCTACAAAGGGCAGCCTCGGCTCTAGAGCTTGGGGGCTACCTGGAGCCAAGGTGTGTCACCCTACACCATAGGCCAGGCATGCCCTGGTGGCGCATGCCTATAGACACCGCACTGTATGGAGTGGGCAGTCAATCCCTGTGTTTTAAAAGTTGCTGTTTTATAAGAAAAATAGAATTGTGGCCCTATTTTTCACCAACACTCATGTCTCGTGTCTTCTTGGGTATGGGGCAAGCAGGAAACCTGCCAGGGAGGCAGTTGGACCATTGGACAATGAGGGAGTGAAAGGGATTATTAAGGAGGATGTGGAGGTTGCAGATAAGCTAAATGAGTTCTTTGCATCTGTCTTCACAGCAGAGGATACTAAGCATATACCTGTTCCTGAACCAAGCTTTTTAGGGATGGAGGCTAAAGAACTGAGTCAGATAGAAGTGACAAGAGATGATGTTCTAAACTGTCTGGAAAAACTGTAAACTAACAAATCACCAGGGCTGGATGGCATCCATCCAAGAGTCCTCAAAGAACTCAAATGTGAAATTGCCAACCTCCTTGCTAAAATATATAACTTATCCCTGAAATCGGGCTCTGTACCAGAGAACTGGAGAGTAGCAAATGTAACACCAATTTTCAAAAAGGGATTCAGGGGAAATCCAGGAAATTACAGGCTGATTAGCTTAACGTCCGTTCCAGGCAAATTGATGCAAAGCATCCTCAAGGATAAAATTGTAAAGCTCATAGAAGAACAGGCCCTACTGGGAGTGAACCAGCATGGCTTCTGCAAAGGTGAATCTTGCCTGACCAACCTTTTGGAGTTCTTTGAGAGAATCAACAAGTGTGAGGATCAAGGTGATCCAATTGACATAGTATACCTGGACTTCCAAAAAGCTTTTGACAGTTCCTCATCTAAGATTCCTGAGGAAACTTAGCGGTCATGGGATAAGGGGACAAGTACATGTGTGGATTGCTAACTGGTTGAAAGACAGGAAACAGAGGGTAGGTATAAATTGAGAGTTTTCACAATGGAGGGAAGTAAGAAGTGGGGTCCCCCAGGGATCTGTACTGGGACCGGTGCTTTTTAATTTATTCAAAAATGATCTAGAAGTAGGGGTAAGCAGAGAGGTGGACAAATTTGCAGATGATACCAAACTCTTTCGGGTAGTGAAATCCAAAAAGGATTGTGAGGAGCTCCAAAAGGATCTCTCTAACCTGGGCGAGTGGGTGACAAAGTGGCAAATGCAGTTCAGTGTTGGCAAGTGTAAAGTGATGCACACTGGGACGAAAAACCCCAACTTCAAGTATACGCTGATGGGATCTGAGCTGTCGGTGACTGACCAGGAGAGGGATCTTGGGGTCATGGTGGACAGCTCGTTGAAAGTGTTGACTCAATGTGCGGCAACTGTGAAAAAGGCCAATTCCATGCTAGGGATCATTAGGAAGGGGATTGAAAACAGAACGGCTAATATTATAACGCCTTCTACAAAACTATGATGTGACCACATTTGGAGTACTGCGTACAATTCTGGTCACCACATCTAAAAAAGGACATTGTAGAACTGAAAAAGGTGCAGAAGAGGGCAACCAAGATGATCAGTGGTCTAGAGCACCTTTCTTATGAGGTAAGGCTACAACACCTGGGGCAATTTAGTTTAGAAAAAAGACGACTGCGGGGAGACATGATAGAGATCTATACAATCATGCATGGTGTGGAGAAAGAGGATAGAGAGAAATTCTCTCTCTCCCATAACACTAGAACCCAGGGTCATCCCATGAAATTGATTGCCAGGAAATCTAGGACCAACAAATGGAAGTACTTTTTCATACAATGCGTAATCCACTTCTGGAATTCTCTGCCACAAGATGTGGTGACAGCCAACAACCTGGATGGCTTTAAGAGGGGTTTGGATAACTTCATGGAGGAGAGGTCTATCAATGGCTACTAGTAGTAGCGGCAGGAGAGAGGGCATGCCTTCAACTCCTGCCTGTGGACTTCTCAGAGGCATCTGGTGGACCACTGTGCGAAACAGGATGCTGGACTAGATGGGCATTGGGCCTGATCTAGCAGGGCTGTTCTTATGTTCTTAATTAGGCTTGCGCCGGAAATGTTTCGGAGCCCATTGCAGAGGGGGGCACGCACAGCCGGTACTTCTGGCCACTTCTGGCCAATCAAGGCAACGGGGTGGCAGGGAGGAATGATGCTGTCCCAAGGGGCTTCAAACAACGGAGCGCCGGTGTGGAAAATGTGGTGGGAGGGGTGAGTTTCGGGCTCAAGCCTAATAAGAATGTTTTGGGGGAAATCAATTGGGGCAGTAATTTAATAGAAAGATGTTGATGAGTGTATTTCTACCAATGCTTGAAGGACATCAAGATAACATATGTTCCAAATGTCCACCTTTACCAGGGACTGTTCCTATTTTCTGGTAGGGGTGTGCATTTGTTTCAGAATGAGTAATAATTTGCAACAAATTGGGTGCATTCATCCCAGTGTTCATTCCCCACAAAACAAATGCCTATGGAGTATAAATAAACTGAAAGGCATATGAATGGTTTGATTCATTTGGACTCTATTTGCTTGCATACAAAGCAGGGGTGGGGGAACTTACCTTATAACCTAGAGGAGTAATGGGTTTTTCTTTTCTTAAAAAGGGTTTATTTAAATCATACTTTAAACCACTAAGACAAAAGGCCAGTTTAAATAACTGATTAAACCATTTCCCCAAATTTGGAACACTGTGATCCAGGTGCTAAAACTTAACTCTAGGAACAGAGCTCGGGAAGAACAAAGAGATGGAAACTTGTTGCGGGGCCATTTTCAAGCCCCAAACTGGGAGAGAAGTGATTGGGAAGCTCAGCTGGGCTTTTATGGAGGAGGAGGAGGAGGAGGAGAAGGAGGAGAAGAATTAAGAAATAGGCCCCAGCTAGGGAGAAGGACGAGGCAACCTAGACTTTCCTTCTCTCTACAGCATTTAATACAGTTCCAGAACCTGGAAGTATGGAGAAGCAAGAAACAAGGGGAGAAACTCTCCTTTATGTTCCAGGAAGTGATAACAAAATGCGTATTTTGTAATGCACATACAATGCTTTAAATCTAAGATGTTATCTACCCCCTAACCCAGAAGGCAGTGGGGTACGCAGTTCATTTTTTAGGATTTTTTCAAGTGTTTAGACTCTTTGGTGTGTAATGAATCCTCCCAGAGATTCATTATGAGGAAAAGTCATAAAATACCAAAGGGTCTAAACACTTCAAAAATTCCTTAAAAAACAAACTGAGTACCCCACTGCCTTGCTGGTTGAGGGGTAGTTAGCACACAATGTGCCCTACCCCCCCCCCCCACACACACACCCACTTTTGATCATCTTGGTGCAATACACAGGGAATAATGGGGCTGCTTTGAATCCCCATTATTCCCTATGGGGGAAAAATACAAAATCACTAAACACTAAAAAAATTCATTAAAAAATCAACCAAGTGCCCCACTGCCTTGAAATGTGGGTGGTAGGTGTCACCCATGGGGCCCTACCCACCAGATCACTTGGGTGCCCTCTGGACCTTTAAAAGTGGGTTAAATTGATTTGAATCCAAATTGAATCTAATCCAACTCTAATAAAATCTGATCGTGTTCAAGTTTAAAATTGAATTTGGCTGATTTGGTTTGACCTCAAATCGAATTGCAAAAGTCAATTCATGCACATCTCTACTCCTAATCAAGGGGAGCCTCACAGACTCTCACTTCCCTCACCTCCTACCTTGCATTTTATGAGCACATGATCACAGGGCAGGAGCATGAACAGCGCCTGAATCTTATCTCTCAAGCACTGTGCACACCCTTTTAAAATGTAAGTGTGCCTTTGGATGAAAAAGGTTGGGAAACACCAAAAAAGAGAGGAGGGTACCAGAATGGAGAATGTCAGACAAGAGGCTGCTGGGAAAACAAAAAGAGAAACAAGAGAAACATCAGAGAAAGGAACATGTATGAGCAGGAGGAAATTGGTTGGTTTTAGAACCTAGAATAGGTTTTAGGAATAGGTTAACAGTATAGATAGGTTTAGCTGAATGTGTTTCTCTGACTGTTTTTATACCCCTGCTGTTCTTATGATTTACTGCAAAATATGTTTTAGACTTTTTGTTTTTGTACAACAAACCTGTTATTACTGGGATTTTTATGGTCTTTAGTAAAACTGTAAACCCTGTTATTTATATACCATGGCCTCTGCAACCTTGTTTGCTAGGCCACATATAATTCCCATTCCACTCTTTTAAAGGCGTGCATGGAACCGGGAAGCCCAGTTCAGTTTGAAGCAAACCAGGCTTGAACCAAACTGGGCCCAGTTTGGCTCTGTGCACATTGAGCCGGGCCCCAGTTTGGCTCAAGGCCAAACTGGTTTGGGTCCGGCTCGAAGGTGTGTGTGTTGTTGTTTAAATTAGAAGCCCCAAGCCGGCCCGGGGGTGGGGTGTGGGGTTGGGTTGAGCGAAACTAGACTGAGCCAGGCCCGGTTTGGCTCGAAGGTGAGCCATTGATGGCAAACCGGCTCACTTCCAGCCAGTTCGCACATCCCTACACTCTAGGGCCCAATTTGTACAAACAATTTGGGCGGGTCTTAAAAGAATTCTCAGAAGTTAAAGTATTTGGTGGAAGCAGCCAGACAGAGAGAAAGAGACATCCACTTGGAGACAGTGGTAAAGCCATAAGAGGGAATGAACAAGAGGGGAGGATCAGTAATTTATTCCTGGCTTCCCTTCCCACTCACAGTGCAGGCTAGAGGCTACGACATGAACTAGGGATGTGCATCAATGTTTCAGTGGTGCTGTGTCACTCAGGCGTCCACACAGGACTGCAGGGTTTCATTCAGGCAGCAGCATGCAGTGAGTGTGCAGCTGCCATGTGCATCCTGCCACCGTGCACAGGTGTCTGGGTGAAGCCCTGTGGCCACATATGGACTTCTGCGCAGCGTAGCACCGTGGCAGGGAGGAGGAAAAGCAGATAAAGACCTCCTTTACTCATGCTTAAAGGAACTCAGGCTTCCCACCCCTCTGTAACGATTGGGGGGGGGGCTGCACCAAATCAATCCGTGCCCATCCCTAACCTGAACCATAACACCTTTCATACCATAGAAGTATATAGAGAGTTGCAAGTCAAGGAAACCTGTGTGAAATAATGATATTTCTGAAAGTTTGTAAAACCTGATCTGGTACTTTGTCCAGCTCATAATGATCAGTTGTACTGTTCCCTCTATGAGAGATTCCCAAATGTTGTTGACTACAACTCCCAGCATCCCCAGCTGCAATGGCTTTTGCTTGGGGATTCTGGGAGTTGTAGTCAACAACATCTGGGAATCGCTCTTAGAGGATACACTGGATCAGTTGTATTATTAATTGAGTACTGTTTCCTCCGGATAAGGAATAATTAGACTATCATTGCAGAAATCATTTTATTTTATTTTATTTTTGTTTTAAAATAAGGTTTGGCACATTAGACTTTAGTTTCTGATTTTTATGTGTAAGGATTGTTTTTGGCTGGGTTTGATTCTGTATTATACCTTGTATTTTGATGGTTTTGGACTGCAATACAATTACAATTCCTCCAGACCTTTTTTCTAGCTTGTAATGATAAATGAGATTCTGTGCATGTGCAATCCTACCATTTGTTAGGTGGGTATCTTCGCATTAGGGCCAGTTCTCATAATTGTTTCTTGCAAATAATGGCTGACATGTTCTGCAGCATAATTTGAGCAGTTCTGAGCCACCCACACTGCTTCAGGTTCCTAAGGAAATGCACCTTGGGGGTGCTATGTTCATTGGAAATGATGTAAGTTGTACTCCTGAAGTGCAAGCATGCTACTTTAAGTATTTGCACTCTTGCGCAGGACCACTGGTGGTTACTTGGAAGCTTGCAACAGCACAGGTGCCTTGGAGTTGCCTGCATTACATTGAATCACATACCGGCCATTGTACATGGTTTCCCCATCAGATCTAAAGCCCTGTCTTGTTTTGTTTCTGAGTGTATTTCTTCCATTACAGCTGCTGCTGTGGGGTGGGTGCAGAACTGGTGAAATCAAACTGCAGTTTCTAGTGCATATGCACTTGGCAGGCACCATTCATGCCAACATTACATGCTAGGAGGGAACTCTTTGGAAATATCCGGCCCCCGACCCCGCCCCCCCCGGAAGGCTTACTGAGAAAGTTCATAAATTCCGAACCAAGGGAAACATCACTACTGTGAAGACACTGGAAATCTTCAGAAGTCAAACTAATCTTTGTTTTAGCTTATGCCAAGTTTTGCACACAAGTACAAATGTGTAATCCTTTATTCCAACAGGGAAGTCAGATTTCCCCCCAGTGGATGTTTGGCTGAACAGTTATTTAAGAGAGTGCCTTCTTCATGAACCCCACCACTGATTGAGATCCTTGGGGAAGGTCCAGTTGTGGTTGCCACCAGATTGCTTGGTGGTCAGTGGTGACCCAAAACTGGGCCTTCTCTAGGGTTGCCCCAAGGCTCTAAAACACACTCCCAAAATGAAATCAGAGTCTCCCTCTGTTTTTAAACGACTTTTGAAAACACACCTGTTTTATCAGGCTTTTAGTTTCTGATGTTTTAAAGTTGCATTTATGGTAATTCTAATCTGTATATGATTTTTAGGTTTTGGTGGTTGTTTACCTGGATTGTAAACCATCCTGAGATTTTCTATAGGATGGTATATACATGTGACAAACAAATGCAAACAAACAGTAACTGTGATGTTCTATCATGTTAAATCTTTGCAAATTTCCTATTCATTTCCTTAGAAGGCTTTGTCCTCCATATTACTTTCTGTATTCCTCCCCCCCCCCCCCGCCCCCAGTTTCTTTTCATCTCACAAATGTCAGATTAAGCATAATGGCTATTTTTTAAAAAGGCAAACAAATATCGATGCCATCAGACAGGACTGAGCCTCTCTCTCAGAAGCCATCCCAGAGAGCAATGGGCAAGTGTATGAGAAATCTGCTCCTGTTCATCCTCTGAGCAGTTCTGGTCTGCCCACAGACTGAAAAGGGGGAGATGACTGAACAAAGCTATTCGGGAAAGTTATTCAGCACATCTCCTTTAAGTGCTGCTGAGCTGAACATGACTTAGGCTGGTGATGCCATCTTACAATTAGTCCTAACTAAGGACACCTAGCAGATCTCTCAGAGACCTAAAAGCTCACTTTGGATAATTCTGTTGAAGTTAAGCATTGATTTTGGTATCCTACCTTTCCCTCTGGAGCTTGAAGTGATAGATTAGGCTGACAGAGTGATTTATTCAAAGCATCCAAGTGAACTTCATGGCTGAGGGGAATTTGAACCTGCATTTCTCATATTTAAACTCAACACTCTTGCTGGCGCTGTACCAAGCTACCTCTTAGCATGTAATATAGGCAAAGGATTATAACCTATAGATGGAATTTAGAGACACATATGGGTGCGGGGTGGGGTGGAGGGGAACATGCTCATTTGCCAGGTTCCCTTCCATGATTGATCTTTAAACTCTCCAAGACTCAGAAAACAATTGGAGAGTAGGTGTGATTGCTACTTAATGGGGAAACTGTGAGGAAATCTCATACGTACTGTTAGCATTTCTCCTTTGATCAGTTTGCATGCCCAACCCCAAACTTCTTTTTAAACCCATGGAAGTTTAAAGAACAGACTGTAGGACCTCAAGAGCTATCTTCAGAAATGCAACAATGATATAGAACAGGGGTGGTGTTTAAAAATACATGTTTATCCCATCCTTTTTCTCATGTAGTCAGGCCAGCATACATGGCTCTCCCCTTGCCTTATTTTAGTCCTGGATTCTTGCCAATTCAATAATAATAATAATAATAATAATAATAATAAAGTTGCTTTTTGTAATTGGCTGATGGTGATTTCTGTGGCCCCTATCACCATCAGCCAATTACAAAAAGCAACCTATAGGCTGTTCCCAGTAAAGATGCTTTTTGTAATTGGCTGATGGTGATAGGGGCCACAGAAATCACCACTAGCCAATTACAAAAAGCAACTTTACTGGGAACAGCCTATATTCTGCGACAATATCTATAATAACAACAGCAACAACATTGACAATAAAGTTCAGCCATCCCAGGTCCTTGGGAAGGACTCAATGTCTGGATAAAACAAACCAGTCAATAACACCTGTCTGACTGTGTAAATAAATAATAATATAAAATATTTCTATACCACTTCCTAAAATACTTTACACAAAATGGTTAACATTAAAATAGAACATAAAACTCAGAAATACAATCTAAGGAAAAAGCGACAAAACTACAAAAAGACAAGAACAGGACAAGGCACTATAAAACCAGGAAAAGTTTTCAATTAAAAACCAGCCTAAACAGGTGGGTCAAGCTGCCATTTAAAAGTCAAAAGTGAGTGTGAAGGGGCCTGTCAGATTCCCCCAGGTAGGGAATCCCAAAATTTCCTATTTGAAGAACCATGAGGAAATTCCCTACTTTGAGTGGTGCCACCACTGAAAAGACTCCATCCCTGGTCCCCTCAATTTGAATATGTGTTGACAATGGACCAGAAAGCAGAGCCTAAGGTGGAGATCTTAGGACCTAAACAGGTCAGGCCCGGCCTAAGGAGGATGCAGTCGTGGCATTTGCATGGAGCCCCTTGAGGTTTAGGTGAAGTGAAGTCTGGTGTTTATATTATAATGTGAAACAAACAAACAAGAAAGCCCTCAAAAGAAGCCCATTGCTCCTGCCAGTTCACAGAGACTGTCTGGGTCAATATACATCCTAGGTGCTGCTAATCATTTGCTTGTCAAATATAAATAGAAAAACAAAAGACCACTGATTCTAATGAATAGCTGGCTGACTCTCAGCAAGAGCCACAGCTGTGGCTGTGCTCAGTTACTGAGGCTATTCTCACGAATGCTCGAAAGCGAGCTAAGGGAGCCCAGCCCGCTTTTGAGTGGTTGTGAGAACCACTGGGCTCACGGGTGAGCCCGGTGATTCAGCGGCAGCTAGCCCGCCTAAATACCCCTCCCCTAAAACGAAGTTAATGGAGCACGCGCTCTGCTAACCCAGTTTCTATGACTGTGAGTCACCACAGCACAGCTCCACGCCGCAGCAGCCTGTGAGGAGACCCTTGACTGGGTGGCTAAAATAAGCCTCCTGGCATTGGGGGATCTCCCCAGAATGCCCCGCACACTCGTGCACAGCATTCTGGGACTTTCCTGATCCCTGCTGCCCCAACTGGCTCCGTGTTGGAGTCGGTAATCGTGTAGGTGGCCGATCCGGCCGCCTAGGGACAGCTGGATATTTGTGTGCAGGGAGAGTGGGTCAAATCCGTTCTCCCTGCCAAACCCACACATGGCTCTCCACACTGCTTGTGTGGAGAGACTTACTATCTAAGTTTCAGGCATGAAGTCCTCCCCACCCCAACTTCCTCTTGCCAATGCCATATCAGATTTAAGAGTTTTCAACATATTACTGTTGTTATTATTATTAATAATAATAATTCAATTTCTATACCGCCCTTCCAAAAATGGCTCAGGGCGGTTTACACAGAGAAATAACAAACAAGATGTCCCCAAAGAAACATAAAAAGAAACATAAGACAGACACCAGCAACAGTCACTGGAAGTACTGTGCTGGGGCTGGATAGGGCCAGTTACTCTCCCCCTGCTAAATAAAGAGAATCACCACGGTAAAAGGTGCCTCTTTGACCAGTTAGCAGGGGTTACACAGGTGAAAGACAGGTCACACAGGTGTTAGACAGGTGAAAGATGACCCCAGAAGAAAACAATCTGATAAAGCATATGTTAATATTCAGTTCAAGTCAGGTGGCATATTTACTGCTGCACCAGGGGACCTAAAAATGGTGAGACTCTTTACAAGCTACTTAGTTCCTATCGTGGGTGTGTGGGGATGCAACTAGGCTTGGAGACAACAGCACAACAGCTTTGCTCACCCCCAGCAGCCTCCAGTCTGACAAAGGAGCTGCTCATCGCTAGAGTGGAGGAAGCCCCGAGTAGCATAGTAAGTGAGGAGGTTTATTAATTTATGTTCTTTCCTTCCCCGCCCCCTTTTTTTCCACATGGTGTAGTGGTTAAAGCAGGGCTGCAGAATTTTGGCCCTCCAACTATTTTTGGACTTCAACTTTCATCTTCCCCAGCCACAGTGGCCACTAGTAAGGGCTGATGGGTGTTAGACTACAAGTTGTAGTCCAACAACTGCAGGAAAGCTAAACTTGTGCAGCCCTGAGTTAAAGTGTTTGACTCGGACTGGCCAGACCAGAGTTCAAATCCCTATCCAGCCATAAAATTCACTGGGTGACTGTGCCAGTCACTTATTTCTCAGACTGGCTGAGAAACAGTCTAACAGGGTTGTTGTGAGAATAAGCATAACCATGAGAGGAGAGCTGGTCTTGTGGTAGCAAGCATGACCTGTCCCCTTAGCTAAGCAGGATCTGCCCTGGTTGCATATGAAAGGGACACTTGATGTGTGAGCTCTGTAAGATGCTCAGGGGATGGAGCCGCTCTGGGAAAAGCAGAAGGTTCCAAGTTCCCTCTCTGACTTCTCCAAGATAGGGCTGAGAGAGATTTCTGCCTGCAAGCTTGGAGAAGTTGCTGCCAGTCTGTGAAGACAATACTGAGCTAGATGGACCAATGGTCTGACTCCGTATATGGCAGCTTCCTATGTTCCATATACACTGCTCTGGGCAACTTGAAAGAAAAGCCTTCCTTCAGTGAGTATATCTGAGCCTTGAGGCTTTTGATAGAATCCACCTGTGCATCTTATTTGTATTAGGCAGCATTGTCCAGTCATGAATGTTTTGGCTTTTGTAAGTATAATTTGAGATCTAATATCAATCGGCATTTCTGTTGACTCAGGTTAAAAAAACATCAGGTGGCAAGTGTGGAAAAAGCCTAGTCTGGCTCTGAGATCTTAAGGGTATAGCTTCATTCCCTGCTTGTGGTCTTCTCAGAGGAGAGGAGAGGAATGAATGGGGGGCAGATTTTAGAGTGTTGACCACAATGTGTGAAGGGGGCATATATTTTTCTGGGCAGTGGGGGAGTTAAGAATTTTATAAGCTTGCAATGGAATAAAACACTCACCTAGTTTCACTCCTGTTGCAGACTGCAAAGAGTTGCAGACTGCAAAGCGGAAAATTAAACATTTCTCTCCATCTCACCCCAAAGACATGATTTTGTGGTGGATCATAGGGAATTGTTTTAAAACTTGCTTTTTTCCCCAGTGGAAGAGCATCTGTGTGCTTGCATGCAGAAGGTCCCAACTTCACTCCCTGGCAGCACCTGCAGTCAGAGTAGGGAACAACATTTGTTTGAAAAACCTTGGAGAGTTGCTGCCAGTCAGAGTAGACACTACTGAGTTGAAGGGACCAATGGTCTGACTCCATATAAGACGGTTTCCTGTATGGCTATGTCTCAAGGCTGTCAGGGTGAGTGTGGCTATGGGTACTGCCTGCTGTCCCTGACTTTTTACATACCCCCCCAAGGGGGTAGCAGAAAAGCCCACCCACCCCAGCCCGATTTTCAGTTGTGCCTGTGGCACTGCATTAATGTGAGAAGGCCCCATACCTCACTTTGCAGTAGGCCCCAAAATCCCTTTGGCCCTGAAACGGGTACATATGAGCTAAAGTGATATTGTTTAGATATCCCAGACCATGTATAGGGCTTTAAAGGTGGCAACCATACAATGGTTGGGGTCAGGAGTATAGCTATAATTGAGCAGATAGGTTCAAAGAACTTGGGGGCCCCAGCTCCTGAGGGGCCCCCAGCTCCACCCTTCCCTATTTTCTTCATTATCTCCCTCACTCCGAGGGTATTAACTCTCTCACTCCAAGGGGTTGCCGGGGAGAGGGGAGAACATAGTCTACACCCCTGTCTGGGGTGTTAGATACAGTTTTGGGATATGGGGTAGCTATTTATAATTGATTTTATTCAGATTGTAAGCTTGCAATCAAGATCTTGTAATCATATGTTTGTACAGTGCCTTGTTCTTTTAGGCATTCTGTCATTCTGTTTATATCAGATACAGTAAAGCATACTGATTTTGTTTCATAGAAATAGCAGACATTATAGGCACTTTCAATTGCAAGCGGATTTCTTTTTAGTGGAGTGAATTGTATCCTGAAATAGATTTTATTGACATTACCTGGGTGAACCATTTTGCAGGGCACTACAAATGCACTCCCTTCCTACTGCTGTTCACCAAGGGCCAGAGTTTCAAAGAAACTCTGTATCCATTGTGGCACCAAAATGAGAGCTGCACACTTGGTGGATTCCATCGTGTTGCCCAGGGCCAGATATTTGGAGATGTTCATCAGGCTTGATAGTCACTGAGCTGTTTTGAACTCCAGCTCCAGTTTTGGATGTTGAGTTTTTCTGAAAATGGCTGGAAGGGAGCTGGATGGTCCTCTGAACCTTTCACAATCTAACCTCAATTGCAGGCACTGATGACCAGAAACTGGAACCTGAAGGCCTTTGAAAATCCAGACCTACACAAAAAGGTCCTTGAGGGGTTTTCCCTTCTGCTGGTCTGCAATGATTCTCCCAACGGCCTGAGGCCCAATGTATCCAGTGATGTGACAACCTACCACATAACTATGAACGGTGATAATAAATAGGAGACATTCCTTCAGAGTCATCCAGGTCCCCACCTCCCCCATCCAGAATATTTGCTCTTTCATAGTTCAGGGGTGAATTGTGTTGCATACACAAGTTGCAATCAGGTTACAGTGCAGGAGTGTTCGGTAATTTCATATGATGCCCACACCCCGACCATTGCATGAGACGTTAGCTAACCAAGTGGGACAAGGTGCCTAATTGATTTGAACTGGGGCTCTTATTCGTTATTAAAAAGCTATCTAGAAGGGAGGGGGAGAAAGTGAGGCAGGGGTGAGGGGGAATAAGAACGAGAGCAACTCCCCCCCCCTTCTCCTCTGAAGGAAGCAGCAGTGTCTCCTTGCAGAACGACAACCCTCAGGATACAGCAGTTGTCTTCAAATCTGTGACCATAAAAAATCATTATCTCTGTGAAATACAGCAATTTGGGAGATAATCAAACAGTGACCAGGGGGCAGAGCTGCCAATCTGAAGGATTATGCTCAGCGCACGCTTGATTCCGTCTGACCTTCCTCCGAGCCAGCTGTCAGCCTGGCGAAAACGCACATGGATCAACTCGGGGCACATTCATTAGACTGTCTTCGGTGAAGGAGTCATTTGCATAAAACCCCAGCTTTCTTAATTAGTACTTCATTTTTCCCTTGACTTATTTTGAGGCTCAGTTTGGTCTTTTATTTATTTATTAAACTCCCTGGGGGGAAAAAATTAAGTGTGGGTGCTGATGGTGGGTTTTTTATGGGAGGGTTGTTTTTTTTTAAAGTGAGGGTGGGCAAAAAGAGGAATATGACTTTCAAATTAAGTTTGTGATAATTAGCCTATTAACATTTTCCCCAGAGACAGGTAGTTTCCAAGCATTAACAAAAGATGAGACAGATGAATTTAAAAAAAGGAATATTCTATTCAAAATTTATCATCTGATCTTTTGAATTTAGAATGTCTGGTGCTTGAGTAAAAGAACATTGGGGTGGGGTGGGGTGGCTGACTTTTTAAAGCTCCCAAACACACCTGGACTGCACAAGTGACTTTCTATGCATCAGCTGATTCAGTTCAAGTGAATAGAACAAAACAAAAAAAAAAGGTCACCTTGCTTCATCAAGGTATGGTGAGGCAATTTTGCAATTGCAAGAAAGTTATCAGAACCATACGAAATCAACAGAACCATACAAAAGAGCCATCTAACAGAAATGTGCTTTCATATCAAGATCCTTCTGCTACCAGATCCCCCACTGGCTGAAGGAATGTGGTAGAGAATAGGGCCTGGCTGGTTAACATATTGAGCACCTTTAATGGTATCCTCCTGCCCCTTCTTTTAACTCAGTAGACATCCTAAGATTCCTCCCACCACCCAAATGCAGAAGGGAGCACTGCTATTTCTGAGGAGTGATGCAGAAGCTGCTGGGCAATGACCTTAGGGTAAAACAGAGTTTTGGAGTTGTTAAATTCCTAAACAAGCCACAAGTGAGAGTATGTGAATAGCTGGATAGATTTTCTTCAGAGCTGGTCACTGTGGACCCTGAAATGAAAAATGACACACTTGCAAAGTTTCAAGAGAGATGTAATGAACAAACCTCAATTATTGAGATGTTCTGTTGTGAATCCTCTTCATTGTTACATAGGGTAGAATTGAGGGGAAAACAATACAGAGCAGAAAATCAATCTTTCTTTCTTTCTTTCTTTCTTTCTTTCTTTCTTTCTTTCTTTCTTTCTTTCTTTCTTTCTTTCCTGAGTTAGAACATAAGAACAACCCTTCTGGATCAGGCCCAAGGCCTATCAGGTCCAACATCCCATTTCACACAGTGGGCCATCAGATGCCCCTGGAAAGCCCACAAGCAAGAGGTGAGGGCATGCCTCTCTCTCTCTCTCTTTCTGTTTCTTGCCTTCAACTGGAATTTAGAGGCATCGTGCCTCTATGGCTGGAGGTGGCTTATAGCCACCAGACTAGTAGCCATCAATAGTCCTGTCCTCCATGAATTTGTCTAAGCCCCCTTTAAAGCCATTCAGGCTAGTGGCCATCACCATGTCCCCTGGCAGAGAATTACATAGATTAATTATGCTAATTATGTACTTCCTTTTGTCAGTCCTGAATTTCCCAATTTTCAGTTTCATGGAATGGCCCCTGGTTCTAGGGTTGTGAGAGAGGGAGGAAAAATTCTCTACTCCATGCATAATTTTATACACCTCAATCATGTCCCCCCATGGTTGCCTCTTCCAAACTAAAGAGCCCCAGAAGCTGTAGCCTTGCCTCAATAGAAAGGTGCTCCAGGCACCTGATCATCAGGCCCCACTTCTGCACCTTTTCCAGTTCTACAGTGTCCTTCTTAAGATACAGTGACCAGAACTATATGTAGTACTCCAAATGTGGCCACACCATAGATTTGTATAAAGGCATTATAATACTAGCATTCTTAGTTCCACATAAAAGCTTGAATATTTTGAATCCAGAATATATTTTAATGTCCCCAGGATGACTTAATAATCTTAAGGCCATGGCAAATGTTATGAATGTTTATGGCAATAAGTAAAGCAAATTCTCTTCTGATTTGCTTGTAATCAGCACCTTGTAAGCTGACAACTTTCAAGCCTAGAGTTCCATTCTCCAAAGATGACTAGAGATGAATGTTTCGCATACATTTTACCTTCATTTTAGCAACAAAAAAGAAGGAAATGTTGGAATACCAGTTTGTTTATCATTAGTTTTGAGAGTACGTAGTACGATTGAAATATTACCTGTATCTGTCTACATGTTTTATCTTTTTTATCTTTTCTCCTCTCCCACTCCTTTTCAAAAGAGGGTCATAGTCACAAGGCACCTGTCACATGTTCAGGACCAAGGACTAGGACGGGGAGGTGATTTTCACATGCCTAGATAACTGGAGGCAATTTTGAGTCTGTGACATATCTGCCAAAGAATTGTGGGGTGTCCAGAAAAGCACAAAGTCCTCATCTCACTGTTGTCAAGAAGAATAATCCTTCCCTCCCACCTGTTAGCATTATCTTGGTCTTTGGATTTGAATCAAAGATACTCTTTGGTGTCATAGTATGGTGATATAGCATGGTGTCATAGCTAGATAAGACCAGGATGGAAAGATGCCCTGTTTTGACATCAGTGGATAATACCTGTTTGTGGTGGCTTTTTTTCTCTACTTGACTCTGGAATTGACTCTATGCATGACTCTGGAATTCATTTTTTATCTGGAATTTATTGCATTTTAATCCTGCCCTATCTCTAGGGAACTCTTGACAGTGTACATGATTTTGCCCCTACCCTTTATATTCTCACAATAATCCCATGAGGCAGGTTAGACCGAAAGATTCACATGACACAAGCTGCCAGGGTTACCCAGGTCTTTACTGATGTAAACAGAACCTATGGTTCATTCTACCTTGGAATGGTGATCACAGGTGATCATGTGCATGTTCGCCACAATTTTTTGGCACTCCCAACCAGCCCCCTGCCATTTAAGGCAGTGAGCCTGGGAGAAGGAGCAGCCATGCAGAATAGCCACTCTGCTGCTTGTGTGCTGTGTTCTGTGTCCATGGAGGACCCAGTGCGAGGGTCCCCCTCCCTCCAGCACTCTGCTGATCGCTGCCCCAGCGCGTATGTGGGTGCATGATCGGCAAAGTTCATGGACATTTCTGATCATCTGCAGGGAGGCAGGGAGGAGCCTGTCTCCCCTCCTGCCCTTCCCAGCGTGAGGGTGAGCAATCATATGAATGACCTTAATGATTGACACAAGGTCATGTAGTGAATCACATCAATCTTTTATTATGGCCTCTGACCAGCATAAAGTAGGTTACATTAGAGCAGCATTAAAATAGCATTAAAACAGGCTATATCTGGAACTGTGAGTAAATTTATTTTATTTAACATATTTATTTATTTAACATATTTTTATACCGCCCCAAACAGAAGTTCTCTGGGTGGTTTACAAAACAATAAAAACAACCAATAAAAAGACTGACACATTTCAACAATTAAAATTTAAAAAGTTAAAACTATTAAAACACAATTAAAACAATATCTAAAAGCCTAGGTGAACAAATGCATCTTGACTGCTCTTTTAAAAGTTGTAAGAGATGGGGAGGCTCTTATTTCAGCAGGAAGTGTTTTCCAAAGCCTCAGGGTAGCAATGGAGAAGGCCCATCCCTGAGTAGCCACCAGACGAGCAGCTGCAGACAGACCTCTCCAGATGATCTCAATGTGAGGTGTGGTTCATAGCAAAGAAGACATTCTCTTAAATACCCAGGGCCCAAGTTGTTTAGGGCTTTATAAGTTATAACCAAAACCTTGTACTTTGCCCGGAAACTTATCGGCAGCCAGTGCAGATCTTTTAAGATAGGAGTGATATGATCTCTCTGAGATGACCCAGAGACCAAACTGGCTGCCGCATTCTGGACTAACTGCAGTTTCTGGACTATGTACAAAGGCAGTCCCACATAGAGCACATTGCAGTAGTCAAATCTGGAGGTGACCAGAAGATGTTATACTGTTCTGAGGTCATTTATCTCAAGAAATGGATGCAGTTGGCATATCAGCTGAAGCTGATAAAAGGCACCTCTGGCCACTGCCTCAACCTGAAACACCAGGGAGAGTTTTGTGTCCAGAAGCACTCCCAGACTGTGTACCTGTTCCTTCTGGGGAAGTGTGACCCTATCCAGAACAGGCAGATCAAAATCATCTCCCGAGTTCCAACCCTGCACAATAAGCACCTCCATCTTATCTGGATTCAGTCTCAGTTTGTTACCTCTCATCCAGCCCATCACGGCCTCCAGGCAGGCATTTAGGGAGGTTATGCCTTCTCCTGATGATGCTGACATGGAGAAACAGATTTGGGTGTCATCAGCATACTGATAGCACCCTGCACCAAATCTCCTGATGATCTCTCCCAGCAGTTTCATATAGATGTTAAACAACATTGGAGACAATGCGGAGCCCTAAGGCACACCATACCGAAGTTCAGTTTTTGAAGAACAGTCCCTGAGAGACACCATCTGGAATCTTCCCGAGAGGTAAGAGTGGAACCACAGCAAAGCAGTGCCTCCCACCCCCAACCTCCTCAGATGCTTTAAACTAAAAAGACTAAAAGCTTTATACTGACAGCTACTGTTAAACTATGGTATCAATCAACCTTTTCGTATCAATCAACCTTTATTACGGTCAGAGACCAGTATAAAATTACATGTTAAATGAGGGTGATTACATATTAGTACTAAAAGGACTAATAGTAAACACGAATTAAAAGTTACATGTTAAAAAATATGGAAGGATAAAGGTGATTGCATAAAACTAAGGTAAAACTGCAGTTAAAATGGATATTATTAGTGTAATAAGAGAAAAATGGGTGACACTATATAGAAGCTTTAAGTAGATCTTGACATCTTTAATCTTAGAATCTGTAAAGCTGTAAATACTATAAAATGCTATATAGCTATAAAATGCTATAGAAACTGCTAAAGCTGTACTGTAAGACCATGCGTTGTGTCAGGTCTGCTTAGATCTTGCTATCTGTCAGGACCAGATAAATTTTACATGCTGCCATGCAGAACTTAGCAACATTATGTGTGATAACAGGGTTTGAGTCAGAGAGCAGGAGAGAGGCATAGATTTGGTTTGAGTGACCTGGGGAGGACCTGATAAAAAGTGGTGATATAATGTCTCTGTACAGTGGGAAATGGAGTGGGCATGTCTGTTGTTTCAACTTGCCCAGAGTTGCAGGGGCACAGGCGTTCTGAGAAGTGAGCCTTCCTGTATCTGCCTTCTAGCACAGCTGAGAGGAGGGCACCACAGTGGGCCAGGGTGAAGGCCCTTCTGTGTTTTGGGGCTTCCAGCAGCATTGGTATACAGTGGGAGATGCAGTGTAACTTAGTCTTTCATTGATGAGGAAGTTTGGGACCGTGCCTATATTGGTTTGGTACCCTATGTCTATTATGCGTTGCTTGGTGAGTGTTTCTGCCTGTTCGTAGCCCATGACAAGTAGGAGGGGAGGGGAGAGTCCCAGAGAAGACACTTTTGCCAGAAGTGTCCATTTCCAATTGGGCTGGTAGTTGTCATGTAGTGTTAGGGGGGCTAGGCCCAGTGGGATGAGGGATAATCTTAGCCAGTTGTTGAATATGGCCTTCCAAACTCTGGCCTCCACTTTCACCAGACCTGTCTCCAGATGTAGGCGAGCGTTAAAGACACACCATGGTACTTGGATAAGTGTTCTTAGGAATTTGGACTGGACAAGCTCCAGTGGGGCAAAGTTGAAGAAGGGATCCAGTTGGGCACCATAGAGGAGTTGCGCCAGTAGCTTGGCTTCAAACAGTTTAAGGGCTGCAGGTGTGTTGAGGCTTCCTCTTGATTGGAAGAATTTCAGGATGGCAATGGTGCTTCTCTGTGCATTTTGAGCAGCATCAGAGCTGTGAACTTTTCCGGTGCCACCCCCAGGTATATAAAGCATGAGACCTGCTCAATTTTGTGCCATTTATAGGCCAAGTGTGTGTCTTGGGTCTCTTAGTGAAGGCCATGATTTTGGTTTGTGATAGTTAATTTCCAGCTGGTCTTCCTTGCAGTACTGGGCAAGAGCCCTCATAGCTCTTCTGAGGCCTATGGGGGTTCAAGAGATAATTGTTGCATCGTTTGCATAGAGCAGAATAGAGATGTGTCTCTCTGAGAGCTTGGGAGGGTGAAACTCTGACTTATTAAGGTGACCCACTATGGAGTTAATGTAGAAGTTGAACAGGTGCAGGGCAAGAATGCAACTTTGTTTGACACCCTTACGGGCTGGAATGGCACTTGAAACATGACCTAGGGGTTGCACCTTACTTTGAGGGATGTGTGATAGTGTAGGATACATATGAGGTATAGCAGACACCATTCAATTGAGGAGGCTTCCAGTTCCTTCCACAGTTTGGTTCATGTGATTGAATCAAATGCACCCTTGAGGTCTATAAAAGCTGTGTAAAGGTTGCAGTATGGGTGGAAAATTTCTCAATTAGATGTTGTAGAACACTGACCAATGGTGGATTGGACCTCCCTGAAGCCAGCCTGCTCCTCCGTGAAGAGGTTTTATTGTCCAGCCTAAGCTTCCAGTATAGATGTCTAGACTAGAGTAGAGCTTACCGACTATGCTGAGCGGGCTGTAGGTCCATCATTTGCTGGATCCCATCATTTGCTCTCTGCCTTTTCTTTTCTTTTTCTTTTTTGAAGAGGACAACCACTGCTAGCCCCCAGTCCTTGGGAATATGGCCATGTGTGTTGACAAATGTGAAAAGCAAGGCCAGAATTGCCTGGCAATTCCAGGCAAATTGTACAGTCCCAACCAAGTAGGCTGCTTACACTGTTGAAAGTTCAGCATAATTTTGTTGGGATGATATGGGCTCCCAGCTGCACAACTGAAGAATACAACAGCAGTACATGCTACAGAGAACAAAGCAGCTCTACTAGCCATTCCTCCAGCATCCATTGCAACCCCTGCTAACTTGGCAAAGAGGTACCTTTTAATGTGGTGATTCTCTTTATTTAGCAGGGGGAGAGTAACTGGCCCTATGCACCCCCAGCACAGTACCTCCAGTGACTGTTGCTGGTGTCTATCTTGTGTTTCTTTTTAGATTGTGAGCCCTTTGGGGACAGGGATCCATCTTATCTTATTTATTATTTCTCTGTATAAACCACCCTGAGCCATATTTGGAAGGGCAGTATAGAAATCGAATAAATAATAATAATAATAACAACAACCCCACTGGCACACACCAATCATGTGCAGATAATGCTCCCACATCAGCTAGGCATGGATGAAACCAATCCATTCATGGTGACAAGGAACACCCCCATGTCACCCTACCCCACAATACATGTAGAGCACAACCTGCCAAACAGAAGGATGGAGTCCTTTTCACAGCAGCAGATACTGCTGCTGGGCAAAAAGATAGCAGAGTCTCTAGGGATACATAGGGGTTCAAATTCCCTTATACTACTCACACTAACTGTGAATAACCACCCTTTTGACTGTACAACATTCAGAGAAAGAAGGATAGGCATTTTATAGTGATGGGAGAACAGTGAGGCAGGATTGAGCACTACCAAAAGAATGCTAGTCTGGTCTTGCCTTTTGCAGCAGTGAATCTAGCCATCAACATTCATGTCAGAAGCAAGCAGGATTAGAGCCCACACTCTGTATCCCACAGAGCAGCTCTTTAACCACCCATCCACAAACAAGTGAAACTTTGCCATAACCAAGAAGGTTGAATGAGGAGCTTTGACCCTGTGGAACAGCACAGATACCAACCTCAAAAGTTTGCAGGTTCAGACCTTGGCTGGTATCTCCTACTAGAAGAAGCTGGGAGGAGTGCCTGAGAGAGTGCAGAATCAGAACCAATCAGAGGGAGCATTGCATCGACCAATCACCTGACTCTTGCATGACACAAGTTACTTTTGGCAGCAGCTGTTCCATTTAGCCAGACTTGACCCCTCATGTCCTTTTGCTTGATTGCCTGGGCATTATCTGACTTTTGCTCCATCAGACCTTGATAGCCATATTACCTATCCCCTCCTTGCCAACTGACTGTCTCATTTATCATAGCAGCAGTGACCAGATGGATCCCCTGCTTCTGAACACTGAGGAGCCAGCCCCCACTGGAGCTCTAGCCACTTGGAGCTCAAGTGATCATATTGTGGGAAAGCTGAAGACTGAGCCATGTTAGCAGAGAAGTCTCTGGGATGCCCTCCCATCAACAGGTCAGCTGAAATGAAAGATGACCAGTGAGAGGGATCCAGATCTGCTAGGACATGTTTACAAAGAAGGGTTCTGAGAAGAAAGATGATAACAATGTGCTCTTCCTGTGTATGTTTGGAGGCCAGGCTGGTTTGAGGAAAGTGCCCTTTCTCCATTACCAAAGACCCCCCTTAAGTGCTTCAAGGGTGCATAGCATGAGGCCAGAGACATGTACCCCCATATAGTGTCTGTTATGGGCTCCTTGTCAGAGGCTCATAGCCAGGGCTCAGGAAATGCACCCGTCTACCCGTCAGTGAAAAAAGCTAAATGAAGGCAGAGGAGTGTAAATGCCTCCCTCTGTTCCCTACCTTGAAGCCTCAATCCTCATGCTGTCATGGGGGGCGGGCAGCACGGGAGAGCCTAGTCACTCCCGGAGGCAGCCCCCCCCCCCGCTTTCTTTCATGCCACAACAGAGGAATCCAAGCCACGAGAGAGAAAAGCAGAGGGGAAGGAGGGGCTGCCTCCATTACTGAACTCTGCCTAAGGGGAGAGCCCAGTTGCCAAGGCCTCCAAACTACTTTTCTTGTGTTTAGCTGCCGTGGAGGAAAGCAGGTCAGAGATGCTTGCCTCCATGACTGAGCTCTCCCTGTAGGCAGAGCTCAACCGTGGAGGCAGCCCATTCCCCTCAACCTTTCTCTTTTGAAGCTTAGACCCAGGCGCATAAGAAAATGGCGGGGGGTGGGGAGAAGCTGCCTCTGTGACTGAGGTCTGCCTACAGAGAGAGCCCAGTCACCAGGGCAAGTGCATCTGACCTGCTTTCCTCCACAGCAGCTGAACACGACAAAAAGGAATTTGGAGATGTTGGCCTTGTTTGCCTTGGCGATCGGGCTCTTCTCTTAGGCAGAGCCTTGTTGCAGAAGCAGCCCCTCTCTCCCTCTGCTTTCCTCTATGACCACATGCATCATCTGCACACACAAAAAAGCTCCCCCCACCAACCAACCAACAACAAAAACACCAATGATTGGAGGATTGCTTCAAAGTGGGGCACGTGTGTGTCATGTTTACAGCAGACCCACTGAAAGAATAGTGCTTAAATTACAGTGCAATCTTATGCATGTCTACTCAGAAGTAAGTTTCATTGAATTTAATGGGGCTTACTCCCTGGTAAACAAGTATGTTTATGCAATGTGGCAGGCAGAGGTACTCTTGCCCCTGGAATTTGGGGCCGAAGTCCAGGGCCTCCATAGCCCCCCCCCCCCCAATCCTCTTCAGTCTGTCCCGGGTGGTGTGGTCGCCCAGCCAAGTATGATGACGATTAATTTGCGGGGGGGGGGTGCCTCCAAAGGCTTTTAGGTCCAGGCTCCAAAATTACCTAGGTGCACCTCTGGTGGCAGGCTAGTGTAGCTTCTTCCCAACAGCACACATGTACCAACATAGCTTGAGGAACCACCTGACCAGTAAGATTTTTGATCGGCTGGTGGAGTTAACATTCCTTGACCCCTGTTCATACTGATTCCGAAAGAACTGCACTGGCTGTCTATATGTTTACGAGCAAAATACAAAGTGCTGATCATTACCTATACGGCCCTGAATGGCTTAGGTCCAGGGTACTTAAAAGAGCGCCTCCTTTGTCATGAATGCAGTCACCTATAAAGATCATCTTGGGGTGTCTGGATACAGTTGCCACCGGTTCATCTGGTGGCAACTCCGGGACCCTTAACAAACACCTATTTTCCCAAGCTTTTAATTAAAAGTATTTAATTTTAAACCATTTAATCGTCTTTATCCTGTGAAATTACTGTATTTTGTTTCACTTCTGTGGAAGTGTTTTAATTGTGTTTGCTTTTATATTGTAATTTGGATTGTGTACACCACCAAGAGATGTGTATATTGTGCTATCTATCTATCTATCTATCTATCTATCTATCTATCTATCTATCTATCTATCTATTGTGGGTGAGCTGTGACTAAAAGAAGAATTACCTTGAATCCTATACTACATCATGACGATATGGGTGGAGCAGGAAGAGGTTGCTGACTATGTATTTTGACTCTCCATTGAGTTCAGTTGGAGTGTTTGGCTTACACCACCTATTTTGTTGGTGCAACATTATGTTGGCATAGGGGTAGGGGTGGGGGTAGAGTCTGAAGGAAGTTAAGATTCAAACTAATCCTGCTCCATCTGGACATAGCCTTGATCCTGCCCTGTCTTGACAACTCCCCTGGTGGAATTGCACAAGCAGCAGGGATCCATCTGTGTACTACAGGGCTACAGAACTCTGTCCCTCCTGCAGATGTTGTATTACAACTCTCACCATCCCTGTCTTTTGGCCACTGTGTCTAGGGATTATGGGAGTTGCACTTCAAAAGCAGCTGGAGGGCCAAAGTTGTGCAGCCCTTATAACAGGGCACTGGCAGAAACCTGATGTGAGATCAATGTAGGGTCCTCAGCAGAGATGTTCCTCCAAGATCCACTGGTACCAGGGGCTTATGCCAGATCCTGTGGCATACAAGCCAATGTCAATTTAGATAAAATGCAAAAATAAAGGACACTACTACATGTCACACCATGGCCTGTAACATTTTAGGCTTGTTCACACAGAGGTTGTTCTCATTACCAAAATCACTGGGGCTTGGGAGGGGGAAAGGCAGGCACCTACCTGACTTCCCCCACATGATTGCCACCTCTTTGGGACTCCACCGTGGTGCTCACATGCCCACACGATCAGCATGGCAGCAGAGCCCAGTGGGATTAGGTGGTGGTAAGTCTTCCCACAGCTCAAAAGGTAACTGGAAGACATGCTGTGGGGTACAGAGTTTTTAATCTGCTTCTATGAAAAGCCCAACATGCCATGCTTATAACATCTAGCAGGGAGGCTGATAGAGATGGCCTAGTTGACATCATAAATGCGTTGCTGAGGGAGGGCAGGATGCCTCCATGTTTGAAGGAAGTAATTGTGATTCCTTTGCTCAAGAAGCCTGCCCTAGAGGGTGGTGGCTGATCAACAACAGGCAGTTTTGGAAGATACTGATTATCAAGATCCATTTCAAACTGGCTTTAAAAACAGCCCAGCTGGATTGGGCCCAAGGCCCATCTAGTCCAGAATCTTGTTTCACAAAGTGGCCCACCAGATGCCACTGGAGCAGGCTATGGGGTGAAAACAGCCTTGGTCAGCCTGATGGATGATCTCTACCAGGGAATGGACAGAGGGAGTTCTTTGTTGGTTCTTTGTTGGCTCTTTTGGACTTTTCTGCGGTGTTTGATACTATCAACTGTGGTATCCTTCTGGATCGTCTGGGGGATTTGGGAACAGGTGGCATTTCTATCTCACCGGTAGATTACAGATGGTGTCGCTGGGAGATAGCTGCTCTCTGAAACAAGAGCTATTGTATGGTGTTCCTCATGGTTCCATCCTATCTCTGATGCTTTTTAACATCTACATGAAACTGCTGGGTGAGATAACCAGGAGATTTGGAGCAGGTTGTTATCAATATGCCGATGACACCCAAATCTATTTCTTCATGACATAATCATCAGGAAACAGCATAGCTCCCCTAAATGCCTGTGTACAAGCAGTAATGGATTGGATGAGGGATAATAAATTGAAGCTGAATCCAAGCAAGATGGAGATACTCATGGTAAGGGGTAATACTTTGAGGGGCACAAAAGATTTACCTATTCTGGATGGGGTTGCACTCCCCCCGAAGGAACAGGTACATAGCTTGAGAGTGCTTCTGGACCCAGACGTCACTCTTATTTCTCAGGTTGAGGCTATGGCCAGGAGCACTTTCTATCAAATCCGGTTGATATGAGAGCTGTGTCCATTCCTTAAAGATAGTGTTCTCAGAACTGTGGTGCACTCTGGTAACCTCTAAGCTTGACTACTGCAATGTGCTCTACATGGGACTGCTTTTGTATGTAGTTCAGAAACTTCATTTGGTTCAAAATGCAGTGGCTAGATTGGTCTCTGAGGTGTCACGGAGAGACTATATTATGCCTGTTTTAAAGCAATTTCATTGGCTACCAATAGGTTTCCAGGCAAAATACAAAGTGCTGATGATTACCTTTAAATCCCTAAATGGCTGAGGACCGGGTTACCTAGGGGAGCACCTTATTCTGCATGATCCACACCACACATCGAGATCATCGAGAGAGGTCCATTTCTGTATGCCGCCAGCTCATCTGGCAGTGACTTGGGAGCAGGCCTTCTCTGTAGTCGCTCTTGGGCTGTAGAATGTGATGCCTATAGACATTCATAGTTTAACATCTTTGCCAGCCTTCAAAGAGCCTTTAAGACATATTTTTTCAGCCAGGCTTTTAGTACTCTCTAGATATTTTAAATGTTTTAATTGCTATTTTTAACAGTTTGTTTTATTTTGTTTTTCTTGTGTTTATTTTTGTGAATCGCCTAGAGCCTTTGGTGGTATATAAATTAAATAAATAAATAATCCCACAATGGAATGGGTGGACAGCATAGAGACTGCTTCCAGCATTGCTGCTACTCTGCAGGGCCTCTCTTCCCCTCCAACTTGTTCCTAGAAATGGTGGCCAGCCTTCCAGGAGCTCCAGATCACCCAGAGCGATCATGCACACAATAGCCTGCCAAGGTAGGACAAGGGGAGGTTTCTGTCCTGCCTTGGTTAAAACCTGAGCTCCGAAGCTAGGCTGCCCGATTTGGCAAGGACTGGGTGGGAGTGGGTCCTGTGGCTCCAAACAAGTCTCTGTATGCTGCTTTTCCTGCTCCTACACAGCTTTGGCTGGTCATGAGAATGACCTCACAATTGTTTGAATGTAGGTTTAATGTGGATTACCAACATTAGTGTAATTGTGTGAACCCATTCCAATGTGGGGATCTTGTGCCATAAACCACATTGGCATGGGTTCACACAATCACTTCAATGTTGATAACCCACATTAAACCTTCATTCAAACAATTGTGTGAACAAGCCTTTTGTCTATTAAGCATTGCAGAACTGGATTTGATTTAATTTATTTTTACAATTTCTGTTTTACCTTGAAATTTTCTCAATTGGTCTTCTATAGAATTGTGACATTCTGGTTTAATTGCCATTTCCAGGGCATATGGTTGCTACTCTCTATTGGGAGGAGAAAAATTGTACAATCTTCTTTCACAGTTGAATTCTATTCCATGTATTGTTCTTATAATGTTTTTCTTCCATCTTTCTCCTTTTAAATAGTATTTGAATCTGACTGCTGCTTAAATCTATTATTTCTTGTTCTCTCCCAGCTTACTAATGAGAATAATTATTGAAGTATTTTTCAGTGTGAATTATCTACTAAAGGCTGAAATGAAAGCACCAATCTCATTTTCAGTGGAGGGAAAAATGCCAAGCTGGCCAAGAATTGCAATCCCTGAAGTAAAATAACAGGATTTTTATTTACTAAGGTCTTCAGTCTATTCATTGGTTTTTATTAGCATTGAAATAGCATTTGAGCAAGATTATACTGCAGATCTTTTTTTTAATATGGATATTTAAAGGCTCACAATTAACAAGCCTCTGTTAATATTCTGATAGCTTCTAACCAGAAGCCAGGAGGGATTAGTGTCATAGCTCCATGCTGGCACAAGAAGACTATGGAATTGCTCACAGACTGTCCTCAGACGGTTTTATTATGCCACTGTCATCACAACACAGGAAATTCAGATGCAGTTCATGCCCCCACAGAGCATCCTACACTATCATTGCGGTATTAACTGCCAAGGGGTAGGTAGCAGAACCTGAAAATAGAAGCAGAGAACCCCTTATTCTGGCATTGGGCTCTAGCACATGATTGGAAGGGGCTTGGAAGAGTTCTTACCCCATACTGAACAGACAAGCAACGCCTCCATTGGACTCTGGAAGCCCAGCGCACACATGAGAGCCTCAGTGGTCAGAGCTCAGAGCCAGGAAGTCTGCCAAGAATCGGGAGAACCTTACCACAATGCCCCACCTGGCCAGGAGGCAGGAAACCCCTTGATACCCGCAGCCATGCTCTGATTGGCCAAAAGGGGGCAAAAGGCCATCCCAAGCCTATTCAAGCAATTGCTAACATGGGACCATAGAGTGTGCTGTACAGAGTGGCATATTCACAGCTAGCCGGCCCTCACACCACAGTGCTCTCTCACAAACAGCTGCTGGGACCTGAAAAAAAAAGGGGAAAGCAAACACACGATCGACAAGTCTAGGTACTGGAGCCCCTGCTCTTCTCTAACTTGAGTTAAGAGTGAAGGTTAGAAGGGCTACCAAGAATCAGACTGCCAGGGCTTGGGGCATTTACCCTGGTTGACATGTGCATGCAACCCTGGGTTAGAGGCAGATAACCCAGGTTTATTATGTTGTACATGTGGACAGGTGTCTGTACACATGTACCCGTTTTGTGTGAATGACTGTACATGTGTTCACTTTAAAAGTGTGAGTACAGCCTCTCAATTGCAAGATATAGATAGGGAGTTCGGGAAATAAACATTGAAGCTCTTCTCATAATCAGTGAGAAGAACTGCCCTCGTTTGTGGGGAGGAAACCCAAAAGCGTTTACCTCCCTGCAGACAATCACAGAGAAGCCTCTGGGAGGGACGATCGCCCACCCAGACAAGTGGTGGCTCTCCTGTGGGCCACCTGTGTCTTGCTTCATCATGCCTCGCCCAACCGCTCTGGGGGTCGGGCACAGGGAAGCGCTGCCATGTAGCACCCTGCCACCAGAGCCCCAATAATGCACTGTGGGAGTGCACGGTGCATTACGGAGAGCCCCCCTCCCAAGTGTGCCAGCTGTGGCTGCAAACTGCTGCGGCTGCCACACAATCACTTTACTTGGCTGTTGGCTGTTGTCATCGTGCCCAAAACCTGGGTTAAGCGGCAGGCTACATACGTGGGCTCACTGCTACCCAGTGGTTCACATGCACAGCAGAAACCGGGCTGGGCTCTCTTAGCCCAGTTTCTGCTGCTCATGTGAATAGCCTCACTATGTGTTTGTTCAGTTTTAGGGGGTTGGTTTCGTCCCCCGAGCTATTTAACATATACAATACATGAAACCACTGGGAGAGGTCATCTGAGGACTTGGACTGAGTTGTCAGCAATATGCAGATGACCCTTAGCTCTATCTCTCCTTATCACCTGGATCCTAGGGAGGCAGTGGATGACCAGAATCGGGGGCTAGAAGCCACGATGGGCTAGTAAATTGAGACTGAATCCAGACAAGGCTGGATTCTTCTACTGTTGGTCAGTAGAAGAGCCAATTGGGATGAAGGGATTCGAATGGTTCTGGATGGAGTTGCACTCCCCTTGAAAGAGCAAGTGTGTCGCTTGTGAGTTCTGCTGGACCCAGTTCTGATTTGGATGCTCAGGTGGAGGTGGTGGCCAAAGGTGACTTTGCACAGTTTCAGCTAGTGCACCGGCTGTGAACCTTTCTCAAAAAGGCACATCCGGCCACAGTTACACATGTCTTTGTCACATCATGGCTGGATTACTGTTACACACTCTATGTGGGGCTGCCCTTGAATAATATTTGGAAAAATGCAAAATGCAAAAATACGGCATCTAGGATTTTATCCAGAGTTGCCTGTTGGGATCGTACTACACCCATTCTGAAAGAGCTGCACTGGCTACCAATTTGTTTCCAGGTCCAATTCAAGGACCTTTAAAACACATAACAGTTTGGGCCCTGGATATTGAAAGGCTTGCCTGCTTCCAAGGGCTTCTGCCCACTTGACAAGGTCTTCTCCACATGCCGACAGTGAGGGAGGCTCAGATGTTGAGCATGCAGGACAGGGCCTTCTCAGTCATTGCCCCCAGGCTTTGGAATGCTCTCCCAGCTTCATCCGCTCCTCAATCTCCATCACAGTTTTTAGAAAACAAATAAAACATGGCTTTTATATAAGAGAACTGTTTGGGGTGTGGTTTTTTTTTGTTTGTTTTTTGCTGTTGCTACTTTGTCTTTTGTGTGTTACTGTTGTATTTTATATAGGTTTTTAAACTTTTAAATCTTTATAATTAATCCTTGAGGATGCGTCCCGGCACCCAGCGGATTGGCTGGGTGGCAGAGGTGCTGGATTGGCTAGGTGGCGGGAGCTCACACGTGGCAGGAGGCCGTTGAGCTGTTGCTGGGGGAAATAGTGGTGGCGGTGGCCCCAGCCGCAGTGGCCTGCACATCCGCCAGGGTCAGGAGGCAGATGGGCTGCCAGGAAGAGGAGGCAGCGGCCAGAGGGGATGGACAAACCGGCAGGAGGCAAGAGAAACCGCGGTGAAGGGGGAGAGAAGCAGGCCGGGAGGGCATCAGACATCTGCCAGAAGACAGACAGGGAGAAGGGGGGGGGTAGAGTCGAACTAGGGGCACAGACGCTATGCACCCAGTCAGCTAGTAGAGATTACTTATATTTATATTCCATATTTGTACTTTTCATTTGTATTTTAATTGTGCATTGTTTTAATTACACTGTAAACCGTTTTGGGGTTATTTTAATGAAAACAGTATAGAAATTAAATAATAAATATATAAATGTGTGCATAGTTGTACAATTTTTTTACGTGAGTACAGTGTACACATATTGTGCTTGCATTGAACATAATTTGTGAATAGGGCTTATGGTGAAGAAGATTTTTACGACACATTTGTGTTTAAGCTGTGCCATTGCTAGTGACCCTTCAACTCTCCCTTATTTGGACTAGTGGGGAGCAGAGCAGGAATTGAAACAGTTGCATGTAGTCTGGGGTTTTTGGTTGCGTTCATTCAGTGCACTTAAGCCCTGACAAACAAGAGACCATACTGATTTTTTAAATTTTTAAATTTTTAATTTTAATGTGTTTTAACGTGTGCGTTTTTATCTTTTTGTGAATTTTAAATGTGTGGTATTGTATGTTTAATTCTGTATACCGCCTAGAGATTTTTATACTAGGCAGTATATAAATTCAATAAATAAATAAAGGTACAGTGCACACATACATAGCATGTAGACTTTTGGTCTTCAACCTGTGGGCCGCACCCCAACCTCAGATGGGTTACTCCTGCACCATTATTTTGTTTTGTCTATTTGTTTTAAGCATTTCTAAAGCATAGCACAGGGAAGAGAGAGGTTTTAAACGAAGAGAGTGAGAGAAGAGGCATGGTATGTTTCATGTCAGGAGCTAATATCAGCTCACATATTGCACAAGACAATGCAGGTGGTAGAAGCCCTGCCCGCACTTCTGCTTGCATGTAAAGAACGTCAATGAAGTTACACCACAAGGCAGTTATGCTTTAGCATAAGGTTGTGGAGCCTCAGTTGTGCAACAGGGTGCTCACTGGAAATAATGGGCATCCTGCTGCCCAACTGTAAATAGACAATATTATGCCACAGTAGAGCCGTCCTATGGCTCTTTACATGCCCGCAGTGGCACAGGCATGGCTCCTACCACCTGGGTGTGCTTACACAGTATGTGAGCCACTGGCTCTTAAATTCAGTTGCTGTTACATATAGTTACAGGATGTTGACTGTCTCAACAGTCAAGGCAAAACAAGGAGTTGTAGTTAGCACAACTGGGGGTAAAGAGACTTGAGGGGCCCACACAGAATTCACCCAACTCCCATGGCTTCCCCCGTTCACTTTCATGGAGAGCATGAGCATATGCACAGATAAATGAAGAGAACTGTTTCCTTCATGTGAATTGCGTGGTCGGAGAAGATAGTTGGCAGAGAATTCCATTGTCCCAATCCAAGGGCAACCCACATGTAGCAGCAGCCTTCATTGCTCAGAACCCCTTATAGACTGTGGCCTAGTTCACACCATCCTTCAAATCTTGCTTTAATGTGGGTTACCAACATTAGTGTGAGAGTGTGAGCCCATGCCAAGGTTCACATTTGATATATCTCAGATTTATCTTGGGCTGTAAACCACCTTGACATGGGTTCACACAATTATGGTGATGTCAGTAACCTAGATTTGCCACAATTAACCTAGATTTGAACAGTGTGTGAACCAGGCCTGTATCTTGCCAAAAGGGTTTGGGTAGTACCCATGTAGCTTTCAAGAGGAATACTGAAACATGACCAAAATTGAGCGCAGTTACACATGCTTAACTCCCATTAAAATCAATGCAATTTAAACACACTCAGCTCTGCTGAATTGTGGGCTAGGCATGCATTATGCAGAGTGATTGGGAAAAATTCTATTGATTGCATGGAAATTAAGCTAGATCCAGAAACCTTATCTGTAAAATACACCCTTCCTCCATTATGTGGTCAAGTCAGCTCACAAAAACTATTTCAAGAAAGAAATAGAAAATGTATTCTAAAAGTTGTGGCATTTTTATTTGATGTTTTCTTAAAGATTATTTTCACTTAAAACCTTCTGTTCACACCATTTCCTTCATGCTGAAGTTGCATAACACTATAAATAAATAAATAAATAAGTTACCGTTATTGCTACCTAAATACCATTACCTGAAATTTCTCTGAAACATTAAGACTTCAAAAGGGTTAATTAATTACATTAGCTGTGTCATTATCCTGGCAAAGTTCTGCCCGGAGGGTGTGTGGATCCAATCAGCTGCTGAGTTTGAAAGAGCTGTGTCCTTCTTTCATGAAAGAAAATTTATCAGACATTAAAAGCATCATCATTAGCAGAACCTATTGTTTATCTTCTATCAGGTTGGAGAGTATCAAAAGAAGTAACAGAAACATAAACTTTATAGTAAATAAGTAGTTTTTTTTAAACCACAGCTTAAATTGAACTGAAGTTGCTCAAGGAGGTACCATTCCTTAAATTCAGTTTTACAATTCTTACAAGATGTAGAGCTAAAAAGCATTCATACTGCTTTATACATGACTATTCTATAAAGAACAAAACAGTGGGAAATCTCTCTCTCTCTCTCTCTCTCTCTCTCTCTCTCTCTCTCTCTCTCTCTCTCTCTCTCACACACACACACACACACACACACACGAATATACAGGTGAAACTCGGAAAATTAGAATATTGTGCAAAAGTCCATTAATTTCAGTAATGCAAATTAAAAGGTGAAACTGATATATGAGACAGACGCATTACATGCAAAGCAAGATAAGTCAAGCCTTAATTTGTTATAATTGTGATGATCATGGCGTACAGCTCATGAAAACCCCAAATCCACAATCTCAGAAAATTAGAATATTACATGGAACCAAGAAGACAAGGATTGTAGAATAGAACAATATCGGACCTCCGAAAAGTATACAGTGTACTGTGCTTGATTGGCCAGCAAACTCGCCTGACCTGACCCCATAGAGAATCTATGGGGCATTGCCAAGAGAAGGATGAGAGACATGAGACCAAACAATGCAGAATTGCTGAAGGCCGCTAATGAAGCATCCTGGTCTTCCATAACACCTCATCAGTGCCACAGGCTGATAGCATCCATGCCACGCCGCACTGAGGCAGTAATTGCTGCAAAAGGGGCCCAAACCAAGTACTGAATACATATGCATGCTTATACTTTTCAGAGGTCCGATATTGTTCTATTCTACAATCCTTGTCTTCTTGGTTCCATGTAATATTCTAATTTTCTGGGATTGTGGATTTGGGGTTTTCATGAGCTGTACGCCATGATCATCACAATTATAACAAATTAAGGCTTGACTTATCTCGCTTTGCATGTAATGCGTCTGTCTCATATATCAGTTTCACCTTTTAATTTGCATTACTGAAATTAATGGACTTTTGCACAATATTCTAATTTTTCGAGTTTCACCTGTAGGGGGAGAAAGAGAGATCAGTGCTTATTTCAGATGGTGTAGTCCTCATCCAACAAAGGCCAATGAATGTCACAACTCTTATTCATTTTGGTGGACAATTACATCTAAGGGCCAATTTGTACTAACATGTTTGATGTGCTAAAACTCACCAAGGTCATTCACACAACTGAAATCCCTGGGGCTAGGGAGGGCTAGGTTGAAGGCAGGATTATACCTACCTTCTGCCACACGAGTAAAGGCTCACCTGAACTTCACTACTCTGCGTGCCCACATGACTGGAAGGGTGGAGATCTCTGCAGCAGGTATCTGGAGGAGGAAGTCCTCCAGTATCCCGCAGTGCATTGTGTGGACAGTGGAGAGGCTGCCTGCATCAATGGAGCAGCTCCTGGCCACTCTATAGGTGGCACTCTGTTGTTGAAAGTGAGCTGGGCTGCCAGGAGTTGCTGTGAACAGCTCCAGTCGTGCACACAATCAGGGCTGTGAAGGAAGATGGGGTTTTCCCCTCTAACCTTGGCAAAACCCAAGGTTTAAAAATAGGGTAGCCCCGCTCTGGAGAAGCAAGATAGGAGTGGATCCCTTGGCTCCACACAAGCTTCTCTAGTACCTGGGTTTTCCCACTCCTTCCCTGCTGTGGTAGGTTGTGAGAAGGACCTTACAATGTCTGTCCTCCTCCTTGCCATATTGTCTAGGAATATTTTCTAAATCACGCAGTATCATCGTATTGCTAGGTTCCCTGTTCTCATGAGCACCAGCCAATGGTATGATATGGGGGCTGGGAAACACATCATGATGATTAACTTTGTTTAAACAGAGTTTTAGAGAGGAGTGAATCCAAAGAACACTCTTCACATGCAATTAAAGGATGTGCCAAGCTCAAGAAGGCTAGCATATCATTGAATGATGCTGGGGAGGGCACATTCTTGGTGCATCCCTGACTTCATCCCATGTAGGGGGCTGATAGCAGTCATGTTAGTTTGAACTGGCCTTGTGTCTTTAGTGTTCATTTTATTAATTTGTCTGTATTTTACAGTTAACTGAGGGCACTCCGATTTTGAAGGTACCTCGTCTGATTTCCCTTTACAAATGATTGATTGATTAAGTGCCATCAAGTCGGTGTCGACTCTTAGCAACCAAAAAAAACTAAGTTTCATTTTTAATTCAAGTTTTCAATATATTATTTAATATAACCAATAAGCAATATAGCTTCAGGATTTAATGGAATCACACATACAGTAATATGTTCAATGTATTTGATTAAACAGGCCCATTCACACACATTTTTAAAACGTTTATATCCCACTTTTCCTCCAAGGAGCTCAGAGTAATGGTAATGCTTATCCCCACAACAACCCTGTGAAGTAGGTTAGGCTGAGAGATACATGACTGGCCCAGAGTCACCCAGTGAGTTTCATGGTTGAATGCAGATTTGAACCCGGGTCTTCCTGGTCCTAGTCCAACACTACTACTACGCTATGCTCATACAATCACTGTACAGATCTATACAAAGGTACAGTCATTCACATGTTATGTTGAACACAGGTACAGACGTACACTTCCTGGCCTTTTCAGAAATATTATGGAACCAAGGGTCCAATGAACCTTCAGTTCTGCTCCCCCCGCCCCGCATGCTTACCTTTCTGACTTTGGACATAAGTGATGCAATGATTTTCAATGGAGTCAGTTCAATAATAATAATAATAATTGTTATAAATAAATAATAAACATTATTTGTCGGCCGCCCCGTAACAGATTGTTCTTTGGGCAGGTCTTTGATGGTATCTTCCATATGTTATGGAATGAGAACATGGTCAATGTCCTCATTCCTGACTTTGATCCATTGATTGCATTGGTTGTATCTGTGTGTTCAGGGCCTTTGTGTAGGCAGTTGTACATGTGTAGGCACTCTACACAATTGGGCACCCTTCAGGTTTCCAAATTGCACTTTTAAAGCCAATGCACACACAAGTTGTACACATAGGCTCTACATATACAGGAACAGTCTGCTTGTGGTGGTTATGGATGAGGGCTGTGGACATAGCTTTTCTCTGTTTCTACTCATGTATTGAACATGGTTGGATGATGATATGAAAATGCTTAAGAAATCAAAAGATGTATGTGCATATTGTATGTGAGACAGGCCTTTGTGAGATTATTCTGCTGGACCACTAAATGCATTCTGTGGGAGTTATCCTTGTGGTGGTGGTGATGTGTGTGTCAACTCCACATTAGAAACAAGGCAGAAGTTTCAGTGCTGCTGGAGAATCCATAACTGACCAATCTGGAATCTCCATTATTTGGCCAAATTGAAAAAAAAAATACCTTAAAACATTGCTTTGACCAAACATGAGTGAATAGCTAAAACTGATACCAATTGACAGAAGTCTGATGGTGTTGGGTGAGAGTTTGCTGTTGGATGGTGTTTTAATACACATCTCTATTGTGTCATCTTTTGTCACATTTATGAATTAGCACCTTTTTTACATCTAGGCACACAGGAGTTTTGTGAGTGGTGCCAAAATAAGACATACACAATACCTAAGCCCTATCATGATCCAAAACTAATCTCCCCATGTGAAGGAATATTTCCTCAAAAGCAGCTCTGTTATCCTTCATCATAAACATTGTGTTATGGAGTAGCTGATAGCATTAAAATCTAAGTTTGCTATCTGGAAAGTAGAATAGCATCACAAATTCATTCTATTAATTTTGAAGCCGAGTGACTAGCAAGGCTGAAAGCTCTATTCAGTCCCACAACCCTAGTTTCTGCTTTCTCTCCCATCCCCCTCTCTCTGCTTTTTGGCAAGCAAATTTATTGTAGGGGCGGGAAATGAAATATTAACCAGGAATATTGTAGAGTGACTTTTTTTGTTTCACTTAGAGATGATGAATGACACACAACCAGTACCTGTGGAAGTTACAGAGCCGATAAATCAACCTTCAGCTTGACCCAGGGCTGTCATCTCACCCTATAAATTAATGTTTACAGTGTTTAAATTGTACCTCTGGTTTAAAAGAAAAACAAATTAAAAAAATAATTGAGAAGCTGGAGCTGCAGTTTCTTGGGAAAGTGGCAGGTAACTTCTTCTTAACATCAAAAGCTCATTATAACTTGGGCCACTCTGAGAGTCATTCTGAAGTGGTGCATTATGGGAGGAGAACTAAGCAGTTTTTGCCGTGTATTCTCAACAATCAGAGCATTTTAAAGTTTTAATTAATCTCTTTAGTTGTAAGGGGAGGAGCCTGATTAACCATTAGTCTAACATATCCTCCATGAGGTCTCCTCATACTTTTTCTCCGGCACCTGAGGGACACCCATTATCAGTGTAGCTTAGGAAGACTTATTAGGGAGGTTTTCTTTTATTATTATTATTTTTAGTTAATTTGTCAGAGCCTGGATAGTTCCTTCAATTTCATTATCAAAACCCAATTAATTTTCTGTAACAGCATCAAATTAATTACAAAATATGCTGGAAATAGCAAGAAAGGAGGGGTGCTCCCTTTCTTTTCTTTCTCTCTCATTATGGGAAACATGTCAGGCCCTTTGGCAGTGAAGGCCTATTAAGGAACCACACGCTGTATTTTTTTCCTTATTTAAAATTCCACTACTGGTGTCAGGAGGCCTCTAGAAGATGGAGCTTGAGATTCTTCATCTCATGCAGGGAACTTTCGTTTGCTTCCATTTGTTCATATTTTCTTCATGTATTTCTCTCCCCCTCCTCCATTCCACACACATTGAATGGTTGTCATGACTACAGCTGGCTCCTTGGAAGGTGTCCCTCAAAATAGTCAACCATGGTTCTGATTCTTTCAGGGTTAAATACTGAGTTAACAACTAAAGAAAAGGAATTGGGAATGGGAACAATGGCCAAGAAGACTGAGTTTTGATCCAGTCATTCCAGAATCAAATTCCTGTTCAGTCCTGATGCTCACTGGACAGCTCATTGGTTCTGTTTGAGAACTCTGAATGTGCTCTGATGAGCTACTCACAGACCACCAGTATGAGTGAGTTTCACCTTGCATTTCAAGAGAGGAGGCAGTTTCACATTTGCATCCCCTTGGACATGGCAGACCTTGTAGTCCTGGGAAGTTATGAGATGGGCCATCTATATCTCACCTAAACACACATTCTACTGTTTGACTGTGGGGCATGCTGAGAAACTGCTTCATGAGATTTGGAAGGCAGGGTGCAGGTGGGCTTAGGAATCCAATGTTTCCCTCATAAAGTGAGGTTCTATTCTACCTTGCATCAGGGATAATGCTATCTTCTTTCCTTGTTTTAATAGGCTAGTGTCAGGTGCTCCAGCTTCTCCTCGAAATTACCCACAGCCATACTAGTAATTAGAAATGAGCATTGCTAAAGTTGGAACAACACATGAAGGCCATTCACATGACCTACTGGGTGGGTGGGCAGGGGAAAGGCTTCCCAAACTTTGCCTCCCTGCCCCAGACATTTGTTCCTTATTCAGCCTACCCCAGGCTTGGTTTCATTGTCTTAGCAAATATATGGTCCCAAAGCAGTGATTACAGAGGTTACATATGCACATTTCAGGAAAACTCATTGGGCAGAATGGAAGAGTGTTTTTCTCTGCTCAGTTAACCCCTTGCAATGTTTTACACCAAGGCTATTACTTCGAGCTAGTTGAGAAGTTACATGAGAGAATATGTGAGTTGTGAGGTGTTAAGCATCCCCTCCTACTCTCTAAATCTGATTGCCCCACCATTTCACATTAGCATTATGAGGTAGGGATGTGCAAATTGTTTTGTGGTTGAATAGATTCAACTTGAATCTGGTTGATTCAAGTGATTTGAGCTCAAAACAAATCTACCCTGTTATCCCTGGCCAAGATTGAACTCAGGAGTGTAGCAAGGTTGGAGTGGGCCCAGAGACAAGATTTTAAAATCCCCCCCCCACCTCACTGAAGCTCAGCTCATGAAGTAAAGAAATCTTAAATGAGGCTGAATAGTGGTAACAAAAAGCATAGTAAAATTTATATATAGAACATCATCCTATTTTTAAAAAAAAGGTTTTGTACATTGTGGACGATGCAAGTCATTTAATGGTACTAGAGAAAGACATGCTGTTCTGGTAGCTCCAGGTCTTAACACTCACATCAGTTTCAGAGGATGAATAAAACTGAAGGAAGCCTGGGCGGGTGCTTTGCTGGGGGAGTCAGTCATGTGACTTGCCTCTGGGGGCCCCCCCAAGGCAGTGGGCCCCCAGACAACTGTCTCCCCTTGCCCTATTATAGTTACGCCCCTGATTGAACTAACTAACTAACTAACTTACTTACTTACTGAATTTAGATACCACCCAATATCGAGGGAGTGTGCAGAATTCAAACATAATATAAAATATAAAACATTTAAAATTCTTAAAAAGATAAAAATAATAATAGATAAAAACGCATTAAAATTCAAAACTTTTGGTATCAACTGAAGGCTTGGGAAAATAGGTACGTGTTCAGGGTCCTCCTAAAAACAAACAGAGAAGGACATGCTCTTATTTCAGCAGGGAGCGAGTTCCAAAGCTTGGGGCAGCCACAGAGAAGGCCTGGTCCCGAGTTGCCACCAAACGAGTTGGCGGCAACCATTACCAGACCTCTCCAGATGATCGTAATAGGCAAGAGAAGGTGCTTTCTTAAGTACCCTGGACCTAAGCTGTTAAGGGCTCTATAGGTAATAACCAGTACTTTGTATTTCGTTCGGAAACATATTGGCAGCCAGTGCAGTTCTTTTGGAGTCGGTGTTATGTGGTCCCTTCGTGTTGTCCCCGAGACCAATCTGGCTGCCACATTCTGAACCAACTGTAGTTTCTGAACTACATTGGAATAAAATCTCCCCAGATTTGATTCACATTGATTTAAGATTTGATTTTCCCTTTGTCATTGCTACATATCCCATGGGTACCCACTACCACCCAAATCCCAAAGGAACTGGGCAAATGGGTGATTTTTAAAGGATTTTTTGAGTTTGAAATGGTTTTAGTTTTTCTGCCATAGGGAATAATGGGAATTCAAAGTGACCCCATTACACCTCATGGGTAGTGCCAAAGTGGTCTAAAGTGGGTTGGGGGGTTGTTGGCACATAGGGTGCCACTAATTCCCCCTAACCTTCAAGCCAGTGGGGTACTAAGTTGTTGTTGGGTTTTTTGGAATTTTTGAGTTTTAAGATTCTTTGGTGTGTAATGAATCTTCATAGGGATTCATTATGATAAAAAGTCATAACACACTAAAGAGTTGTTAGTTGTAAGAGCTGCACGACTGCTATTTCTTCACTGCTGCTTTTGCACTGCTTTTTAGGGAGAGATAAAGAAGCAGAGGTGGTGGGGGGGGGTGCAATGTTGAAAAATGCATCCAAAGCATGCATGCAAGGGAAAAGAGGAAGCTGTGGCCAAGCAGGCAAGGAATGTGATGTCCCTGGAGAACAAGATCAAAGTCTTGGAGTGCCTGGGGGAGGGCCAGAGCAGCAGTGTGGTTGGGAGATTGTTCAGGGTCAATGCACATGATCATGACCAAGGCATGGCAGATCTACTGGCACCTGGTGGAGAGTTCTGAAAAGGGAGACCCCAAGAAGTTTCAAGCCAACAAGGGCTGGTTTGAAAACTTCAAGAAGTGCTTCAGCCTGCACAATGTGAAGCTTGTTGGGGAGATTGCCTCTGTGGACCAGGAGGCTGCAGCCACTTTTCCTGCTGAGCTGAAGAGGCTGATAGAGGAGAAGGGCTATGTGCCAGACCAGGTGTTCAACGTGGACAAGACCGGACTCTTCTGGAAGAGGATACCTAACCTCACTTTCCTCACCAAGGAGGAGAGGAAAGCTGGAGGATTCGAGACTGCCAAGGACAGGCTGACACTTCTCTTATTTGCCAATGTCTCAGGTGGCCTCATGGTTAAGCCCATGCTGGTGTACCAGTCCAAAAATCCACGGGCACTGAAGAGCAACAGCAGGACCACCTCCCTGTGTTCTGGGCTGTGAACCAGAAGGTCTGGGTAAAGCGCTCCATTTTCATGTTGTGGTTCAATGACTGCTTTGTGCATGAGGTGGAGTGCTACCTGAGATAGAAGAACCTGGCCTTCAAGGAGCTGCTGCTCTTGGATAATGTCCCAGGGCATCCTCCAGACTTGCTGCTTGTCCACCCCCACGTGGAAGTGGTGTTCCTGACACCACATCCAGCCGATGGACCAAGGCATAATCTAGGCTTTCAAGAGTTATTACGCCAGGTGGAACTTCAAGCACATAGCTGACCTGATGGATGTGGACCTGAACCTGACTCTTAAGGAAGCCTGGAAGGGCTACAAGATTGCCCATGCCTTGACCATCATCAAGGAGGTGATGGATGAGGTCAGAGCAGCACCCTGAATGCCTGCTGGAGGAAGGTGTGGAAGGAGGCTATGAGGGACAACACTGCTGTGCCATCTGTGGAGGAAGAGGTCGGGAGGATTGTGGCTTGTGCCAGGCAACTTGGCAGCAAGGGGTTTGAGGACACTGAGCCAGAGGTAGTTGATGAGCTCCTGGAGCCATACTCTAAGGAGCTCACAGAGCAAGACCTCAAGCCCTGATCAAATCCTCCAGTGATTAGCAGGAAGCGGGTGAAGAGGAGGAAGACAGCAGGGCCATCACCAAATTGACACTGGAGAGCAACCAGTTCCTGAAGCATGCCTTGGAGCTGGCAGATGAGGCAGTGGACATGGACCCCTTCATGCAGCGCAGCCTGGCATTCAGGCGGGGACTGAATGGCCTGGTCTGGCCCTACGCAGAGATCAAAAAAGACCTCCAGAAGAAAATGGCACAGCCAACCCTCCTGAGCTTCTTCAAGAGAGTGCAGCCTGGCAGTTTGGAGCAGCCTGGCACTTCAGGGAGCACCTGTGAAATGCCTGCCTCAGAGGGTGCATCATCATCATCGGAAGAGGAGGTTGCTACCTCACCTTTAAAATCCCCCCTGAGCCACCCCTACCCATCCCACCCCATACCCCCACAGCTCCATTCCTCCCACCACATCCCTCCTACCCCTCTTCCTTAGCATCCTGATCATCTGCATGGTTGTCAGGTAGGGAAAGTTTCTTTCTTGTGTTCTGCTGACTCCTGGTAATTTAAAATGCATTGGAAAGGTTGGGCGGGGTGGGGGGGGAGGGTTTCAGGGATTTCCAATCTGCTCATTCCTGTTGAGTTTGGGTGATATTAGGGTGGGTGGGTTTTTTTTAGCATTTTCTTTTTGTGTGTGTGATGTTGTGGTCGCAGTTCCCCTCCCCCCCCCTCTTTCCCATTGACTATAATGCCTCATCAATTGTGAATCTGCCAACCGCAAGGTTTTTGCAGAACTTAATTCTCGCAGTTGGTGAGGGACAACTGTGTTAGAATATCTGGATGCAAAGCATAAAAATATATTCCTAAACAACTAATTGGAAAATGAGATTGTAAGAGGCCCTTGGTATACAGAAGAACTACAAGGGCTGAAATGGCAAGGTAGATGACTGGAGTGCAAGTAGAGAAAGACTCAACTCGAATCCAACAGTTTGCAACATAGAGCCCATTTGAAGATCTACGTTCAGGTGATACGTGTGCAGGGGCGTAACTATAATAGGGCAAGGGGAGACAGTTGTCTGGAGGCCCACTGCCTTGGGGGGCCCCCAGAGGCAAGTCACATGACTGACTCCCCCAGTCGCGCACCCACCTAGGCTTCCTTCAGTTGTATTCATCCTCCAAAGTTGATGTGAATGTTAAGACCTAGAGCTACCAGAACAGCATGTATTTCTCTAGTACCATTAAATGACTTACATTGTCCACAATTTACAAAACCTTTTAAAAAACAATTTAGGGTGATGTTCTATTGTGATACATAGGTTATAAATATTACTATGCTTTTTGTTACCACTATTCAGCCTCATTTAAGATTTATTTACTTTATGAGCAGAGCTTCGGGGGCGGGGGGCATTTTAAAATCTTGTCTCTGGGCCCACTCCAACCTTGCTACGCCCCGAGGTGTGGCAAAAATTAGATTCTTTTCTGCCCTTATTGCATCCACAAGTTCACTTCCGGTGGAGTTGTTCAGCAACTCTTGTGTGGTTAGGTTGTATGAGTTCCAGTTTGTGACTCCTGAGGATGTGGACAAGCTGCTTGGAGCAGTGCAGCCTACCACCTTTTCTCTTGACCCTTGCTCAACATGGCTTATACTATCTGGCAGAGGGATTGTTGTAGGAGGCCTAGTAGAGATCATAAATGCTTCTCTGAGGGAGGGCAGGATGCCTCCTTGTCTTAAGGAGGCAATTATTAGACAACTTCTGAAAAAGCCTACCTTGGTTCCCTCAGAGTTGAGTAACTATAGGCCTGTCTCCAACCTTCGTGGCTGGGCAAGGTAATCGAGAGGGCGGTGGCCTCCCAGCTCCAGACTGTCTTGGAGGAAACGGAATATCTAGACCCATTTCAAACTGGCTTTTGGGTGGGCTATGGGGTGGAGATGGCCTTGGTCAGCCTGATGGATGATCTGCAATTGGAAATTTACAGAGGGAGTGTGACTCTGTTTGTGCTTTTGGACCTCTTGGAGGCTTTTGATACTATCGACCATAGTATCCTTCTGGAGCATCTGAGGGGATTGGAAGTGGGGGGCACTGCTTTGCAGGTTCCAGATGATGTCCCTTGTTGTTCTTCAAAACCTGAACTTTTGTATGGTGTCCTTCAGAGCTCCATATTGTCTCCGATGCTGTTTAACATCTACATGAAACCGCTGGGAGATTTCATCAGGCAATTTGGTGCAGGGTACTATCAGTATGCTGATGACACCCAAATCTATTTTTCCATGTCAACTTCATTGGGAGAAGGCATTAGGGATGTGCACAGAACCGACTGGCCAGGTTCTATTCAAGTCCGGACCAGACACTAACCCAACTGGACCAGTTCGGTCCGGCACCTCCCCCCCCCCGAACCCCACCAGCTCAGTTCATCCCCCCCCCAGTTTTTTTTTAACAGAATTAAATTCTGTTTAACAGAACAGAATTAAAATTAAACCTTGATTTTTTAATGTTAAAAAAAGAATTTCTCTAAAACACACATACAAAGGTCTACAAACGCCTGAATAGTTGGGGGGTGTTCGGTCTGGGGTCAGACCGAACAGGGGGTGGTTCGATTCAACCCCAAACCATCGAACCGAACCAGCTCGACGCTGAGCCAGTTTGCACATCCCTAGAAGGCATAACCTCCCTAAATGCCTGCCTGGAGGCAGTGATGGCCTGGATGAGGGATAACAAACTGAGACTGAATCCAGATAAGATGGAGCTACTTATTGTGCGGGGTCGAAACTCGGGAGATGAGTTTGATCTGCCTGTTCCAGATGGGGTCACACTTCCCCCAAAAGAACAGGTGCACAGTCTGGGGGTGCTTCTGGATCCGAGCCTTTCCCTGTTGTCGCAGGTTGAGGCAGTGGCCAGAGGTGCCTTTTATCAGCTTCAACTGATATGCCAGCTGCATCCATTTCTTGAGATAAACAACCTCAGAGCAGTTGTACATATGCTGGTAACCTCCAGCCTGGATTACTGTAATGTGCTCTATGTGGTGCTGCCTCTGTATGCAGTCTGGAAACTACAGCTAGTTCAGAATGTGGCAGCCAGGTTGGTCTCTGGGTCATCTCAGAGAGACCATATTACTCCTGTATTGAAAGAGCTATACTGACTGCCGATAAGTTTCCGGGCAAAATAAAAGGTGCTGGTTATAACCTATAAAGCCCTAAATGGCTTTGGCCCTGGGAAGAGAACATCTTCTTCATCATGAACCCCACTGCCTATTGAGATCATCAAGAGAGGTCCATCTACAGTTTTTTAATTTCTCTGTTGTCATTTATCTGTTTTAATTAATGTTTTAATTTTTCTGGTTTTGTTGTAAACCGCCCAGAGACGTACGTTTCGGGCAGTATAAAAATCTGTTAGATAAACAAACAAACAAATAAATAAATAATGTTGAATAAATAAATAATGATAAATAAATAAATAATGATAGATAAATAATTGTAGAAGTGAAGAAGGAATATTCATTGGTTATGTACTGAGTAGCAAGAGCTATAGAATACTTGATCCTATCACAGAGACTGTTCAATTGTGCAAGGTTGTGTATTTTGATATGCATTGTCACTGGCAGCCAGATAAGAGAAAATGCCAGAACCTACAGGCTGGCACAAAATTGAAGGAATGTCAGTTTCAGAGACTGATTGATTGCTACAATCAGGAAAAGAAAAGATTGCATCACACCATAAAATGTGGGACTCGGAATTCAAGAATGAGACAATGAGAAGGGAAATGTTGGGATTTTGCAAGGACATTGTCCCAGTTCTTTGTGTGGGGCATGCTTGTCTCTCTGTGTGTATATATCTAGGTACTGGTTTAGGGGTGGAGTCAGAGTTTGTCTCCTCACTTGCTGTCTTGAATGCAAACTGAGAGGTTCTCCCTCTCTCTGCATTAGTCTGTTTATTGGTTTCTTATCCTATGTTTTAGTTAGTAATAAACTCTTGTTTCTCATTTATTTAAAGTTGGCTTCCTGTTTAATTACTTATAAAGCGTAAGTAATGTCTCCTCAACATTCAATGCAGGGATGCTGAAGATTTCTTGCAGACTTGGGGCCCACCTTCATTTGCCAGAGGCTATGCTAGATGTCGTTGTTGTTGTTAATAATTACTCTTTTCAAAAAAGACATTCTCAAAGTAGTTTTCACAGAAAAAAGGAATATGGTTTTTCCCTGTGCCAAAAAGGCTCACAACCACACACACACACTATGCAGACACCAGCAACAGCCACTGGATGGATGCTGTGCTGGGGTTGGATAGGGACAGTTACTTTTAGACATGAGTGGGGAAGTTGCATAAATAAACAAATATGGCTCATCCCATCATGGCTAGGTTGGCTCTAAAAATAAAAAAGTTTCCATTGTGAGATTGAAATGTACCTCCAATTTTAATTCACAGAAGAAAAAAACGCATGTGCCTGCATTATCAGAAGTTTGGGAAACCCTGAGATAAGCATCGAACCAGGCCTTATGAAGAACAACTAACATTTAGCAGTCATGCTGCAAGTCAAGGGGCATAATACAATCCAGGACAACAGCTTAGAGTCTTCCCTTTCCCCCCTGAACAGTAATGACGCATGGTATAGGTGACACATATTGAAAAGACATCGCACTTGGCAAAATGGCAAAAATGTGCACATGAAACATTATGAAACATGTAAGCAGGAACTACAATCCTCCCCCAAGCAAGGCATGTCAGTTGCATGGGCATGGCTTAGGAAAACATTTACTTAAAGACTGTGACTTGTGAACCTCCGAGAAGGAGGCAATGCAAGTGCCATAGGGGTGCAATGTAGACGAGAAGTAAATTAAACAGAAATGTAAGGGGGAGAAAACTGGAAGAGTCGAGTGAAGTTTTCTGAGGTGGAAGAAGACATGCCCTAGGAAGACATGGAAACCTAGGCTACAAAGCAAGCTCTTCCCTATAGGCACAGACACTGTCTATTATGTTTTGCAATTCCCCTGGACTTAGTTTAGAGGACAGATTTGAAGACGTTGGCAAAAAAAAAAAAAAAAAGGCATTCTCCAAATATACAAACAGCCTATAAAGGGCAAATTATTATATTCCATATATTCTAATGGTATAAAATGCATGTATTGAGCTATGGAAAAACCCAGAATTCAGTGACAACAGGCCAATGCCCTACTTTGAAATGGGCAAGAACTAGACCTATTTCTTGGCCATTCTCAAAGATGTGTTGATACTGAATATGCACAAGAACTCTTTTTAATATGGAAGTGCAATTATATAACAGACACAAAGAGGAATAAAACAAAGGATTAACCTCGCATAATGTCTGTAATAATGTAGGAATAAAAACCAGGATAGGGATGTTCAGCTGAAGATTTAGATATTGAATCAATTTACTGTCCTAAGCATATTTTACCTGAATGTAAACTGAATTGAAATCAGTCGGATTGACTTCCATGGAATGTTGTTTAACATGGGAGCATTGGAATGGATGCACAAGTAAAACTTTATACAAGACATAAGTGGTGCAGCGGGAAAATGCTTGACTAACAAGCAGAAGGTTGCTGGTTTGAATCTCTGCTGGTACTATATTGAGCAGCAGAAATATAGGAACATGTTGAAAGGCATCATCTCATACTGCATGGGAGGAGGCAATGGTAAATCCCTCCTGTATTCTACCAAAGAAAACCACAGGGCTCTGTGGGTGCCAGAAGTTGAAATCGACTTGACGGCACTCTTTAATGGCCTAAACTCACTTTTCTCTTGGTTCATGTTAATCTAGTAGTATAGATCAAGCTGCATTGTAGTGTGCGTTGATGACCCTTGGAAAGACAAGATGGGGAAATTCTGTCTTTGTCATCTTTTGTCCTCCTCCTCTGTCATGTACAATCTCTGTCATGAGCATCAAACAGAGTTCTCCTTTAACTAGTTATCAAATCAAGTGAACATTATCCAAATCTAACTGATTATGATGACCCTGGTCCCCACAAAAAGCCAATTCCAATTTCCAAACTACCTGGATGAACCCCCTCACCCCAGGCTAGCTTGACTGCCCATAACTGTGTCCTGCAATAAGAATGATTTTACCACACATTGGGTACCAATGGATGATAAATAGTTATCTGTATCCACTCTCAGTGTGATTTCATTGAGAAAAAAGCATAACTGGAGTTTGGGGAGGGGCATGAAAGAGCATAGACTTATGTACGAACCATCCTTTCCCTATTCCTCTAGTTCTTCTTCCTTATCTGTTAATTTTCTGGGTAGAGAACAGATCTATTCATTAAATGCAATATTTACAAAAGCAGAGAGATACAGAAATATGCTAAGGTCACTTTATGCTATATGCTAGCTCCTAGTTATGGAGAAAATGTTCTGATTTTATAAAAGGAATCAGCATGAGGCAGAATCCATTTCCTCCAATGTTGTGGATACAAAGAAACTGTCAGACCGCTGACGGGGATGGTTTTGAATGATGCCTGAAAACATGGATTAGAATGCAGAATGTGTGCATAAGGTATTAAAGGAGTCCCTGGCTCACAGCTGAGCAGATCCTTAAACTGAAATATGCCATTAAAATTGTAGAATTGGGGAGGGAGATGCAGATGAATACCAGAGCAAACACAGAGGCCACTATGCATAATGCACAAGCCAATGTGTCAAAACTCAAGCAACAAACCACCATTTGCAGCCATGGGGGGAAATAGCTTCCTTTTGCACTGAATGCAGATGTAGGGCATTTAAAATACTAACAAACAGTTGATGTATTTTACATAGCCTGGATGAATTTGATTCTTAAAGTCTAAATGGCATGGGATTTTATAAATACAGAAAGACATTCTTTTGGTGAAGTGATGGGAATGTATATGGGGGAAATTGCATATACTAATAGCAAACTCAGGTAGTTGAATGCCTATCTGTTTGGAAGCAAAATGCTGCCATCTGAAAATAAGGTAATCACTTCTATATACTCAGGGAATTCCTAAGTATGCAGAAGTACATACATTTGTAAAATGAAATGAAATGCGGGGGCGGGGGGCAGCCCAGTGAAGACTGAGCATATAAATATCATGAGGTGGTGGGAAAGAACAGAATAGTGGGGTGGGAAGGAAACAAGAGCAGCTCCAGAGTGGGGCAAAAGGAGGCAAGCACCCCCAGACAAGTAGTTTGCCTCCACCTACCTCCTATTTCTGTTTCAGAAATCTGATATGTGGAACACAGCTCACCCACCCATAAATACACTTTGCACCTTCTGTGCTCCCTTCTAATTTTTTTCCTGGTGTTGCATCTGTGAGAAAGAGGGGGAATCAGTGTACTTGTGCCCTTATCCTGGAGGTGGGCATTGATTGATTGATTAAGTGCCGTCAAGTCGGTGTGTACTCTTAGCAACCACATAGATAGATTCCCTCCAGGATGATCTGTCTTCAGCTTGGCCTTTAAGGTCTCTCAGTGGTGCATTCATTGCTCTAGTCCATCCACCTTGTTGCTGGTCGTCCTCTTCTTCTCTTTCCTTCAACTTTTCCTTATCCGTGGTCGACAGCTTGTTGAAAGTGTTGACCCAATGTGCGGCAGCTGTGAAAAAGGCCAATTCCATGCTAGGGATCATTAGGAAGGGGACTGATAATAAAACAGCTAATATTATAATGCCCTTATACAAAACTATGGTGCAGCCACATTTGGAGTACTGCGTACAATTCTGGTCACCACATCTAAAAAAGGACATTGTAGAACTGAAAAAGGTGCAGAAGAGGGCAACCAAGATGATCAGGGGCCTAGAGCATCTTTCTTATGAGGCAAGGCTACAACACCTGGGGCTGTTTAGTTTAGAAAAAAGATGACTGCAGGGAGACATGGTAGAGATCTATAAAATCATGCATGGTGTGGAGAAAGTGGATAGAGGGAAATTCTTCTCCCTCTCACATAACACTAGAACCAGGGGTCATCCCATGAAACTGATTGCCAGGAAATCTAGGAGCAAAAAACGGAAGTACTTTTTCACACAACACATAATCAACTTGAGGAATTTTCTGCCAAAAGATGTGATGATAGCCAACAACCTGGATGGCTTTAAGAGGGGTTTGGATAACTTCATGCAGGACAGGTCTATTAACGGCTACTAGTCGGAGGACTATAGGCCACCTCTAGCCTCAAAGGTAGGATGCCTCTGAGTACCAGTTATTTTATTATTATTATTATTATTATTATTTATTAATTCAATTTCTATACCGCCCTTCCAAAAATGGCTCAGGGCAGTTTACAAAGAGAAATAAAGCAAATAAGATGGCACCCTGTCCCCAAAGGGCTCACATTCTAAAAAGAAACATAGGACACACACCAGCAACAGTCACTGGAAGTACTGTGCTGGGGGTGGATAGGGCCAGTTACTCTCCCCCTGATAAAAATAAAGAGAATCACCATGGTAAAAGGTGCCTCTTTGCCCAGTTAGCAGGGTGGGTGGGTGGGTGGGGGGTTACAGCAGGAAAGAGGGCATGCCCTCAACTCCTGCCTGTGGCTTCCAGCGGCATCTGGTGGGCCACTGTGCGAAACAGGATGCTTGACTAGATAGGCCTTGGGCCTGATCCAACAGGGCTGTTCTTATGTTCCCAGCATTATGGACTTCTCAGGGGAGCTGGATCTTTGCATAATGTGTCCCGAGTATGATAGTTTGAGCCTGAGAAAATGAAACATTTTGTTGCAGGTCTCTCTTGTATATACTAATATATACTGAGCTATAAAAAGGAGCCACCCCATAAGGTAATGTGTTCTCCAAAGTTGGCATATACATATACAGTGGGCATATACAAAAGAAAACCTCCCCACAAAACATACTGTTGAGACTGAACATGCTCAGTTGTTTGCAAGAGCTGTTAAATATTGAAGTTTCAATTTGAAAAACAACAACAGCTGAATACCAGAGGGGAAAGGGATGGGCATTTGCCTGTCTGAGTCTGTATAAGACAGCTTATAATATTCTAGAGGCCAACATTAGGGTTGTGGAGATGCAACCTTTTCATACAGGTCCCATTTATATCTACTGTATCCTAATTACTCTCCATCACAACCGATTCCATTTTTGCAGTGGTATATAGGAAAGAAAATGCAAAACATTAACCTTTCATGACTAAAGACAGTTTTTAGGAGTTTTCAATACATGGATCCTTGAGAGACTGTCATCGTTGTATATCACTCTGGACAAAGTAAGGTAATTTCTTCTGCCAAATCAGCTAGTGAGTAGAGAGTGGATAGAGAGCAGAAGTGAGAAAACTGCAAGCTTCATTTGATTCCTGATTCTACTGCTGAATCATGTATTTTATATTGGTGAGTGCCTTAAACTTATGGCCTCCGTGACTGGCCATATTATTATTCTTCCTGTTGGAAGTGGCTATTCCATGAAAAGGATTAGAAGCCTAACTAAAAAATGAAAAGCAGTAAGTTTGTCAGGCAGAGGTAAATTATTCCAATGCAGCTGTTTAGTCTATGCAGCCCATACTATAGCATTGTGTTTCATATTACACTTCACTGCTTATGATTCACCACATTATTTTTGCACTCCATAAGGAAAAAGGCATGCTCTGTAGGTGGAATAATATTATCATGTTTGTCTTTGTCCTCTTCCAGTGACAGTGCTAGAGCTGCTGCAGAGAAGTTTCCTACACCTCATATAAATCATGATAGAATCACCTTACTATTCCTTCATCATTTGACCAACATTTATGTTCCAGTGTGCCTGGGAGCTGGATAAATTCCTACCATGTCAGCTGACTTTACCAAGAGCCATGGATGCAATGCCATTTGAGAAAGGAATGACCAGAATATTATTCATTCATTCATTCATTCATTCAGTTTCTATACCACGCTTCCAAAATGGCTCAGGGCAGTTTACAGATAAAACAAAAACAGTTAAAATCAACCAACAATTAAAACAGAGATTTTGAAATACCGTAAAACAACACTTAAACAATAAAAACAGTTCAAAAATCCTGAAAAACTAGGTACATTAAAACCCTTTAAAACAATTTAAGAACCCTGGAAGGCCAGGCCAAATAGAGAGGTTTTGAGGACTCTCCGAAAAGCCAGTAAAGAGTTCAAATTACGGATTTCTGCAGGGAGCGCATTCCACAGTCCAGGAGCAGCTACAGAGAAGGCCTGCCTCTGAGTCGCCACCAGATGACCCGGTGGCAACTGGAGACAGACCTCCTCAATTGACCTTAATGTGTGGTGAGGATCATGCAGAAGAAGGCACTCTCTAAGGTAACCTGGACCTAAGCCGTAATAAGGTAATAATTAGTGCTTTGTATTTTGCCCGGAAACATGTTGGCAGCCAGTGCAACTGTTTCAAAACAGTTGCCACAGAGACCAGTCTGGCTGCCACATTTTGAACTAACTGAAGTTTCTGAACTATGTACAAAGGCAGCCCCACGTAAAGCGCATTGCAGTAGTCAAGCCTTGAGGTTACCAGCTGATGCACCACTGTTTTGAGGTCATCATCTTCAAGGAATGGATACAGCTGTCGAATCAGCCAAAGCTGATGGAAAGCACTCCTGGCCCTAGCCTCCACTTGAGGTACCAGGGTGAGGCTTGGGTCCAGCAGTACACCCAAGCTGTGCACCTGCTCCTTCCGGGGGAGTGTAACCCCATCCAGCACAGGGAGATCTAACTCATCCCTCAGATTCTGAGCCCCTGCAATGAGCACCTCCGTCATGCTTGGATTCAGCTTCAATTTGTTATCCCTCATCCAGCCCATTACTGTCTGTAGGCAGGCATTTAGGGAATGAACAGCATTTCCTGATGATTCAGATGAAAAAGCAGAGTAGATTTGGGTGTCATCAGCATACTGCTAAGACCCAGCACCAAATCTCCTGATGACCTCACCCAGTGGTTTCATGTAGATATTAAAAAGCATTGGTGAAAGAATGGAGCCCTGGGGGACTCCATATAACAGCTCCTGTTTTGAGGAGCAACTGTCACCAAGCTCCACCATCTGGGATCTACCTGAGAGATAGGAGCGGAACCACTGCAAAGCAGTGCCTCCTATCCCCAACTCCCCCAGGTGACCCAGAAATATACCATGATCAATGGTATTGAACGCCGCCGAGAGATCCAAGAGAACCAAAAGAGTCACACTCCCTCTGTCGATTCCCCAGTAAAGGTCATTCACAGGCCTACCAAGGTTGTCTCAACCCCATAGCCCATTCAAAAGCCAGTTTGAAATGGGTCTAGATAATCAGTTCCCTCCAAAACCACCTGCTGCTGGTTGACTACCACCCTCTTGATCACCTTTCCCAACCAAGGGAAATTGGCCTATAACTATCCATCACTGAAGGATCCAGGGAAGGCTTCTTAAGAAGATGTCGAACTATTGCATCCTTCAAATATGGAGGCACCCTAGCTTCCCTCAGTGATGCATTTATGATATTAACTAACCCCCTGCTAACTGGGCAAAGAGGCAACTTTTACCGTGGTGTATCTCTTTATTTAGCAGGGGGAGAGGCCCTATCCACCCCCAGCACAGTAGCTCCAGTGACTGTTGCTGGTGTCTATCTTATGTTTCCTTTTTAGAATGTGAGCCCTTTGGGGACAGTGGACCATCTTATTTATTTATTATTTCTCTGTGTAAACCGCCCTGAGCCATTTTTGGAAGGGCGGTATAGAAATCAAATTAATAATAATGATAAATAATAATAACTAGGCCACCTCCAACAATCTCCCTGCTAGATCGAAGCAGCCAAGTCGGGCAAGGGTCCAGAGAATAAGTGGTTGGCCGCACCACTTCAAGCAGCTTGTCCACATCCTCAGGAGTCGCAGATTTGAAACTGATCCAACCTAACACTGCAAGAGGGATCTCTGGACACCTCCTTCATAGACCCTGCAGAGATAGTGGTGTCCAAGTCAGCCTGAATACAGGAGATTTTATCTGCAAAGAACCCACTAAAAGCATCACAGCAGAACTGCATCCAGGAGCTGATTTGAAGCAGAAGGAGCAGATATTATACTCCTCACGACCCGGGATAGCTCTGCCAAACACATAAGGGCCACCATAAGAACCTAAGAACAGCCCTGCTGGATCAGGTCCAAGGCCTATCTAGTCCAGCATCCTCTCTCACACAATGGCCCACCAGTTGAGTAGGGATGTGCACGGAACCACAGAGGCATGGTCCGGCACTGGGAGTGTGGTTTTAAGGGTGGGGGGTAGTACTTACCCCTCCCGCCGCTCTTCCCCCTCCAGCGCTCAACTTTGCTGAAAGGTTTTGGGGGCGGCAGAGTTCTTCCCTGCCGCCCCTGCCCCCATCGTTGTCTGCAACAAGTAGAAGTTGGTGTTACGCATGCACCCGTCGCGGCGTGCGCCTGTCACCGGCGCACGTGCCACATACATCACATATGCAGCGTGCGCATCGTGATGGGCAAATGCATAGCGCCAACTTCTACTTGTTGCAGACAACGATGGGTACCCCCCGCCCTTAAAACCACACTCCCCCCACCCCGCTGAACCATTTCGGAGGCCTCTCGCATGGCCCCGGACCAGTTCGGGTACACTCCTATAGGTGAGGGCATGCCCTCTCTCTTGCTGTTGCTCCCCTGCAAATGGTATTCAGAGGCATCTTGCCTCTGAGGCTGGAGGCGGCCTATAGCCACCATGTAATGGGTACTTTAATTCACTCTTCTTGGAAGCTGTTACCTCACAGAGAACTAGACACAACGTATAATGTCTTATCGTGAAGCTTGGGTGGTTCTTGAATGCTGCTCCATATCTTTTCTTTATACTTTTTTTGTGGTGGCATGGAGAAAATTTCCCATCCTATGCTGTGGGCTACTGTGCACAAGCAACTTGTCAAATTGTGATCACTGCCACAGGGTAGCAATTTTAAAAACAGCTTCCATGTGGTGACCATAAAATGTCACAAGTCACAAGACCATGTATGACGAGTGCTTCCTTTTACTGACTGTAACTCTTCCACAAGGGTTTGAGCGATTGGATATGGAGTTAGTTGGTGAGCACAATAAAACACGATACAGCAATTGAAAGATAATATGATCGGGATGAAATTGCAAGGGAATGTGGCCAATAAGTCATCATTTTGGTTTCTTACCTGAGCAATTTAAACATGCCCTTAGGGCAGTTTCCAATTGTTAGCTTGCTTATACTGCAAGCTTAGATTACAATGTGTTCTAATCATGTTTGTGCCTTCTTGTGGTTCAATTCTAGGAGGAACCACCACCGTTCTAAACATCACCAGAAAGTGACAACTGGATCCCTGCTTTGCCCTGGGATTTGGCCCTGGCTCAAATGCTGCATGAAGCACCTATTGGTGGTGGTGGTGCCAACTTTTTCCTTTCTCTGGGTCTGAAATGTGCCATGTAGGGCCTCAGTAAAGCAGGCCGGGTAGGGGAACATCCCTTACACTCCATCATATGGGCTGTTGCTTAGCTCCAGTGCAAAGAACACATGTACACAGCTTATGAGTTCCTTCTTAAAAAAGGAAAGTGGGTCTAACAAATACCTTTAGCTTCAAATAACTATAGGGTTCCTGACAATGATCCCTACATGTTCTGACGTCCCCACCACCCGCTGTTCTTTGATAGAGGAAAAACTAACTTGAGTTCCCTGAGGTGCTGTCCTTGGACACAGAGATGGCATAGGCTGGTCTTTTCTTTTTATGAACCCCAATTGTATCCCAAGCAAATTCTTCTTGGGCAGTTGCAGAGAATGGAAAGTGCCATTCACCACAAATTCTACTATTACAATTATTGCTAACTAATATGACCTCCTCCATCACTTCCATATTACTAGTTGCACATGTAATGAATATACAACTAGAAACAGTATCACAATAATATCACAGTAATGAAAAGTAAAACTCATGTTAAATGCAAATTGCCACCATATGCAGGAGGCTGACAGGTTTCATTGTTACTCTAAGTGATAGAATAAAAATTCACGATGTACACCTTGCTATCTACAAATCCGGCATCTTTTAAAAAAGAAATAAATGCCAGCGAATATGTATGGACTGATGGCTGAGCCTTTTAAAGCTGAATCCTCAGGATAAAAAGCAGTAAGTTATGGAGTTTGTTAGGCTTGCTGAACAATGCCAATAATTGCGATATGGAGCATAAGAACTAAGCAAACCTGTAAAAAAAAACAAAAAAAACCCAGGAGAGAGCTAGATGCCTTCTTTATGATCCACAGTGTAACACTTTTTATGGGCTATGTGTGTGAAAGGAGGTATATATAATGATGTTCAATGTGTAGTTGGGAGCAAAATTATTACAGTTTTAATATATGGTGCAGCCATATAACAAAAGAGTGCTAGCCAGTGCTTGCCTTTATGTGAGATGCAGCCTTATAATACAGCGCCTCAAAGCTAGGGTTTACTGTACTTTGGGAATTAATCACATAAACTATAAATTGGGTTCAACAGGCTGGCTGGGTAAATAGGCGCAGCTAATGAGGACACTACGAGATCTTATAAGAGCGCTGACTGCCCCGGGACAAATGTGCCGAGCTGCACCTGATGGAAAACTAGAAGACATCAAAGCATAAAGGATTAGTGCTCTCACAGTGTTGAGAAATGGCCAGGGGGAGATTCACCAACTTATTACCCACATCCAAGCTAATCCTGTTATCTGCAGAAATATAACTGTTCTGGAACTGCCACCACCTAAACTTGCAGGAGACTAATTCTGTGTTTACATGGACAAAAGTGCAAAAATATTTCATCTGGGCAATGAATATAAGCAACAGAATTTTTTTTACGTATCACATTTGCAGAGGAGAAGGGGAAGAAAAAGATATATCGTCCTCCTTTTTTTTAAAGACTTATATGGGAGTGAATGATTTGTTGAGAAGAATATAAAGTGTCAGTCATACGTGCCTGCGCCACTGTTGTCTTCATCTGGACGGCAGTCGGAGTATCCCAAAGGACCGTCCAAATACTTTGAAAGCAACTTTTAATAGAAAAAAGAAGATGAGAAGGATTGAGAGCCATCAATGCCCATGCCCTCTGGAAATATAGAAAATCTATTGTGTGGCATATGCCTTCCATAGCCTAATACCTTATGCTTGCTCAGTGCATTGAATGATGGCCAAAACCCCACAGTGTGTAGAATACCATAGAAAAGGGTCCCATCTACCGATCTTCACACACACACACACACACACACACACACACACTTAATGTTGTTTATGCAAAGGAGATAAAATAAAACCAGCAAAATGTATGATCCGATCTAGGTTCAATTATTTCTGCTTTCCTTCTCTATATCCAGTAAACTGGATTCAGCCATTAGCAGAAAAATTCATAACTCTAAAAGAGGAGAAAGTAGAGAAAAGGAATATGCTTACCTACTCTGAATGTGCATTACCTTCCACCTAATGAGTTCTCAGAGTCTAGAGATTATCTTTGTTGCCTTCTAGCGATAGTTAAGCAGACTTTGGGTAAGTATTTATGACATATATTAATGGTGCTGCCAGACAATGGCTGTCAAGGCCAAAGGCCATTGTCGCTGGGGAGTTGTATTCCAACATCTGGAGACTCAAGGCGGGGAACATAGGAGAGCTGGTCTTGTGGTAGCAAGCATGACTTGTCCCCTTAGGTAAGCAGGGTCCACCCTGGTTGCATATGAATGGGAGACTAGAAGTGTGAGCACTGTAAGACATTCCCCTCAGGGGATGGAGCCGCTCTGGGAAGAGCAGAAGGTTCCAAGTTCCCTCCCTGGCAGCATCTCCAAGATAGGGCTGAGAGAGATTCCTGCCTGAAACCTTGGAGAAGCCGCTGCCAGTCTGTGAAGACAATACTGGGCTGGATAGACCAATGGTCTGAGTATATGGCAGCTTCCTATGTTCCTATAATAAATAATTAAAACGATACAACCCCTGTATTTGCAGAATCAGCGCAAGGCAAACCATTGCATTTCTCTTGAGGTGGTTACTCAAAATCTATACAAGAACAGGTACCTCTTCTATAACAGGTACCTCTTCCTGCTTCGCTTTTGAGTTTTGCACTCCAATTGCTAAAAGAAACAGGTGTGTGGACTTGTCTTAAAGAAGAATGATAGGCACATGGGTATAGCTCATGAAAAACATGCAAGATCTTAGGCACCTTTAGGGGATACTAGTATGGCGCACTGGTTAAGAAAATGAACTGTGGACTTCTCAGTTCAAATCCTACCACAGCCATGAATTCACTAAGTGGGCTTCAGCAAACCACTACCCTCAATTTTCCACCAAAAACATGGCAATAACAATATTGTGCTCAGGGCATAGTTGCAATTGAACAAGGGGGTTGACAAATGTCTGTGGACCCCCGAGGGAGTGGGGGGGTGCACTGGCTGGGTGAAAGCTTTCTCTTTGCTCTCCCCCTCACACCTCTCTGAAGAAGAAGATGGGGCAGGGGCTCAGCTCCACTCCCAGGACCCACTCCAACCTTGGTACACGCTGGATTGTGCTGCATTATAAGATGTTCTTAATGCCTGGGACATTTGTGTGGAGTGCATAGGAAAAGGATACAGTCCCTCACTGTATTATTTACTCTCCATCAGTGATGTTACCTTGATCCCTTGTGACTTCAGTGCCCTTCTTTATGGCTTCCCCCCAACACAAAATAATAGCAAATTCTTAAAATGTTGTCCTGGACTTCTGGCTATGCTGCCACCACACAGGTTCACCAGGTATCATTCTTGGTAGCATCGCTCGGGCTAGGCATGTAGGTATAGGTGGAAGAGAGACTTCACCACCCTTTATGTAAAAACAACAATACTAAAGTTTTTATTTACAAGTGTGATTCAAGATTTCAGAGTAGTCATGCTTAACTTGGCTGAGTATTCATGCAACTTTGAAGCTGGTATTTGACAACTTGACAGTGGCTGATATGCTTGGCTAAGCCTCTTTCCACCAACCACCCTTCCCTTGACAGCAGCCGTCCTGAACACAGTAGTATTTTATTATTTTAAGGGCTGTGCCCTTTAAGAATACGAAAATGGAAATGAGGAAATTCAAGGTTGATGCAGGGGGGGCGGTTTATATCCTGTTTATTTCAACATAAAAATGAGAAAATCACTTTAATATCGACATCAGTGAATGTCTCAGCTGGAAATTAATAGTGGTTGACATCCAGCGCAGCATTGCATGTCCATAATGCTGTGCTGCAGAGCTGCTGTGCCCTTCAAAGGCAGAGCTGGGGCTGCCCAAAATAGGAAGTGGCACAAGCAGCGCTTCCACAAATCTGGCCAATTATCTCGAATGGGGAAATTTGTGGAAGCGCTGCTTGTGCAACTATCCATTTTGTGCAACCCCAATTCTGCCTTTGAAGGGTGCAACAGCCCCATGGCACAGCACAGTGAACAGGACACATAATGCTGCACTGGATGTTGGCCACTAGCATTATGCTGAACTTTTTTTTACACAAAAACGTACTACACCCATCCCATAGCCATCTGCCTCCACATTATACTCCCCAACCTTCTGTGTTCCCTTGTGCACATAAGTACATAAGAACATCTTGCTGGATTGGAACCAAGACCCAGCTAGTTCAGCATCCTGTTTCACACAGTGGCCCACTAGGTGCCTCTGGGAAGAGAGAGCTGAGGGCATGCCGACTCTCCTACTGTTGCTTACCTGCAATTGATATTTAGAGGCATCTTACCTCTGAGGCTGGAGGTGACCTATAGCCCTCAAACTAGTAGCCATTGATAGAAGTGTCCTCCATGAATTTATCTAAGCCCTTCTTAAAGTCATCCAGGCTGGTGGCTATCACCACAGCTTGTGGCAGAGAACTCCATAGGTTAATTATACATTGTGTGAAAATGTACCTCATTTTGTCGGTCCTAAATTTCTTGGCAATCGGTTTCACAGGATATCCCCCGGTTCGAGTGTTATGAGAAAGGGAGAAATATTTCTCTCTATCCACTGTCTCTACACCATGCATAATTTTATAGACTTCTATCATGTTTCCCCTCAGTTGTTTTTTTTCTAAACTAAGAAGCCCCAGATGATGTAACTTTGCCTCATAAGGAAGGTACTTTTAGGCCTCTGATCATCTTGGTTGCTCTCTTCTGCATCTTCTACAGTTCTATAATGTCCTTTTTGAGGTAAGGCAAACAGAACTTGGCTTCACCATAGATTTGTATAAGTGCACTTAGTAGTTTTATTTTCAATCCTCTTCCTAGTGATTCCAAACATGGGAATGTGATGCCTCTATCACACTTCTCGTCTACATACCTCTCTGAGCTTCTCCAAATCAGCCACCTTGGCTTCAAGGGAACGAACTTGTTCCCTGAGAGCTAGGAGCTCCTTGCACCAAGCACACACCCAAGCCTTTTGTCCATTGATCAGATAATCATACATGCAACACTTCATACAAAACACTGGGAAGTGTCCCCTCCCCGCTGGATTTCAACCTCCATGCATGGTTTTGTTGGCTTTTAGGGTAGAGTATTTGGAAATTGTCTGAAAGTTAAGTCTTAGCTGAAGTTGTCAGCTATTCAGCAGTTTAAACCATTTTTTCCAAGAATAAAAAATAGGGAGTAGTACTTACTTTCTCTTCCCGCTGGGCTCCATATAATCGAGGGGCTCCCTTCATGTTCTCCTGCACACTTCCCTGATAAACCCCATGCAAAACTCCCATGGTATCTGTTTGCTAATTCCAGTTCACTTAGTTCTAGTTGCTTATTTCCCTGGCCACCTCCCCTTATGTAGAGAGTAGAGAGCAGGCTTCAAACTGAGGCAACCAGGATCAACAGGAATGTGTCCCCTCCCACCAGGTGTGACTCACCTCAGCCCTAGCTGGCTCCTCCCACTGTCTCCAAGCAAAAGAGAAACTAAAACTGACAGCCACAGAGCCACCAAAACAAGCCCTGGCAAAAACAAACAAAACAGACACATACACTGGAACTTCTCGCCTAAAGAGCTGCTATCCCTCAAAATCTCCCCCGCCTCCTGTTTGTTTGAAGAAAAATATACATTTAAAAGAAACATTTGCTACCTTCTCAGGTCTGCTTCTACTCTCACCAAAGTTGGCTTCAAACTCATCTATACCTAATTTTAATTTAATTTTTGATCTGATTTTAACTGATTTTTAAAACATGTATTTTAAATTGTTTTGTATTGCATTTTGTATTTTCTCCCCCCACCCCCGATTCTTGGTCTGTTATGATTTAATGTGTTATGTCAGTGTTTTTATCTTCTGTTTTAACATTATGTTGTAAGCCACCCAGAGAACAATTTGTTTAGGGGCAGCTAACAAATAGAGTTTATTAATGATTCTTTTTTATTATTATTATTATTATTATTATTATTATTATTATTATTATTATTTACAGTCAGACAGGTGTTATTGACTGGTTTGTTTTATCCAGACATCGAGTCCTTCCCAAGGACTTGGGATGGCTGAATTTTATTGTCAATGTTGTTGCTGTTGTTATAGATATCGTAGCAGAATATAGGCTGTTCCCAGTAAAGCTGCTTTTTGTAATTGGCGGATGGCTATTTCTGTGGCTCCTATGGTGTTGAGGTGCTCTTCAGGTTGTTTTGGAACTGCATCTAGGGTGCCAATTACCACTGGGATTATTTTGGTCTTTTTCTGCCACAGCCTTTCAATTTCAATTTGTAGATCTTTGTATTTGGTGATTTTTTCTATTTCTTTTGCTTCTATTTTGCTATCCCCTGGTATTGCTATGTCGATTATTTTAACTTCTTTTTCTTTCTTCTCAACTACAGTTATATCTGGTGTATTATGTAGCAGATGTTTGTCCATTTGTAGTTGGAAGTCCCATAATATTTTTGCATCTTCGTTTTCTACAACTTTTTCAATTTTATGGTCCCACCAATTTTTGGCTACAGGTAGCTTGTATTTTTTGCAGATGTTCCAGTGTATCATCCCTGCTACCTTGTCATGCCTTTGTTTGTAGTCAGTCTGTGCGATCTTTTTACAACAGCTGATTAGGTGGTCCACGGTTTCATCTGCTTCTTTACAAAGGCGGCACTTGCTGTTTGTTGTGGATTTTTTGACTTGATCTTATTGCATTTGTTCTTAGTGCCTGTTCTTGTGCAGCCAGTATTAAACCCTCTGTTTCTTTCTTCAAGTTGACATTCTTAAGCCATTGCCAGGTCTTGATGATGTTTGATTTTCCACTTATATTGTGCAAATATTGACCATGCCGGGGCTTATTTTTCCATTTTTCTGCTTGGTTCTTGACTTGTTCTTTCTTGTAGGCCTGCGTTGTTTCATTGGTGTTTAATGATTTCGCATTGTTTACCATTTGAAGTGCATCTTCTTCACTGTCATTTATATATTCTTCAAGGACTCTTTTCTCCTCCTCTACTGTTTGATGGACTTGCAGCATTTCTCTTCCACCTGAGCTGCAAGGGAGGTATAACCTATCTACATCACTGCGGGGGTGCAGAGCATGATCGATGGTCATTATTTTCCTGGTCTTACGATCTAGCGTCTCTAGCTCTGCCTGGGTCCAGTCTATTATTCCTGCAGTGTATCTGATAACAGGTATAGTCCAGGTGTTGATGGCTTGTATGGTGTTCCCGCCATTGAGTTTGGACTTGAGGATTTTTCTAACTCTCCTGATGTATTCACTTCCAATTTTTCTTTTAACTTCAGCGTGTGCGAAGTTATCAGCCTGGAGAATGCCCAAGTATTTGTAATGTTCTTTCTCTTCCAGGTTCTTGATCTTGCTTCCATTGGGCAGTTCTATTCCTTCTGTTTTTCTTATTTTTCCTCTGTTCATTATTGATGCAACACACTTTTCTAGTCCAAACTCCATTGCTATATCGCTACTGAATATACGGACAGTGTTTTGCAGGGATTCGATTTCTGACTGGTACTTTCCATACAACTTCAGATCGTCCATGTACAGCAGATGGTTGATTTGACTTGATGTTTTAGATGTTTGGTATCCGAGGCCTGTTTTGCTTAGTTTTTGTGAATGTGGAGTTATGGCGATTACAAACAACAGAGGGGATAGTGAGTCCCCTTGGAAAATACCTCTTCTAATGCTAACCTGTCCAAGTGTCTCACCATTGATTGTTAACTGTGTACTCCACTTGCTCACTGCTTTTAAAAAAAAATCTGAATGTTTTTGCTGACACCAGTTGTTTCTAAACATTTTAGTATCCATGTGTGAGGCAATGAGTCGAAGGCTTTCTTTATTATTTTTATTAATTATTATTATTTATTTACACAATCAGGTGTTATTGACTGGTTTGTTTTATACAGACATCGAGTCCTTCCGAAGGACCTGGGATGGTTGAATTTTATTGTCAATGTTGTTGTTGTTGTTGTTGTTGTTATATACCTGCCAGCTGCAAATGGCACTTGATGCAACTGATGATATCAGCTGCAGTTCATGAAAGGCTATGCAGAAATAAATTAGTCTTTACTGTCTTTAAGCTAGCTGTTCTTGTGGTAGCAAGAATGACTTGGCCCCTTAGCTAAGCAGGGTCCTTCCTGATTGTATGTGAATGGGAGACTTGATGTGTGAGCACTGTAAGATATTCTCATAGTTGTCTTGCAGCAGGCTAACATGGCTACCCCATCTGGAATTTGAATGGATAGTGTCCCTCCTGAGCTGTCAAACTCCTGCTAGAGCGTGATGGGACATGTGCACTGAGCTATAGGCCTGGCTGGTGACAGGGTGCTTTCAGACATCACAGAGTCTTGGGGCAGCTCTCACATGTGATAAAATGAGGGAGTGGCTTCAGGTGCCAAGTGCACCATGGGGTGGTGAGCGTGGGAACTCCACCCCTACCCCTGTTGTGGGCATCATCCCACTTGCCTGCTGTGGCTGTGTTGCTGCCCTACCTCCTCACGCCTCTCTTCCTCTCCTGGTTATTTTGCCTCTGCCCCCTCCCATAGGCAATGAGGACCTCTCTCCCCCCCCCCCCGTGCCCTGCCTCACGGACCCTGCCTGAGCTCACTGATGCTGCCCGCTTCCCTCCTCTTTCCCCTTGTTGGCATAGGGCTCTTTGCCCTTGTTGGCATAACCCTTCCATTGCTGTTGCAGGCAGCATGAATCTAGGAACATAGCAATATAGGAAGCTGCCATACACTGAGTCAGACCATAGGTCCATCTAGCTCAGTATTGTCTACACAGACTGGCAGCAGCTTCTCCAAGGCTGTAGGCAGGAATATCTCTCAGTCCTATTTTGGAGATGCCAGGGAGGGAACTTGGAACCTTCTGCTCTGCTCAGAGTGGCTCCATCCCCTGAAGGGAATATTTTACAGTGCTCACACATCAAGTCTCCCATTCATATGAACCAGAATGGACCCTGCTTAGCTAAGGGGACAAGTCATGCTTGCTACCACAAGACCAGCTAGCTTTGCCCCCTCATCCATTTATCATCCCACTGCTGCTATTACTTCAGGAACAGCCACTGATCTGCCCATCCATCACTTGCTCATTCCTGCAGTCTCCCCAGCACTTCATTTACTCACTTCATCTGCTCCATTTTGGGAGGAGACAGAGCAGACAAGATCAGTGCTAGAGAGACAGCAGGAGTGAGCGGGTCAGCTGGTTTGGGAACAGAAGTGGCGACAAAGGACAAACAGGAAGGTGGAGCAGCCAGATGCATCTCCTGCTACAGCAAGCAACAGTGTGGGTGGTTAGGGTAGTTAGGTTAGTCATGCACTGGACGGGTGAGGTTAGTGAGGGGAAAGAGGTGGGAAGAGGGGCAGCATCAGGGAGTAGGTCCAGCAAGACAGGGGCAGGGACGGGCAACTCTTCACCTTCATTGATGAAAGGCATTGAGCCATCTCTGCAGAGCCTTCAGATGCATTATTAATTAATTAATTAATTAATTAATTAATTAATTATCATATTGTTGTTGTTGTTTTATTATTATCGATGTCTGAAAGCATCCCCCCCCCCAAAAAAAACAGCTACATTGGGGGGGGGTATCTTGATGAGTCAGTGGATTTTAACCTCCATTTCAATATTTCATACGGTTCGTGTTCTCCAACATTTAAGCAGTGGAATCTTCTTAAGCATCACTTTTAATATTGTATACTGTGTATTGTGTATATTATATATACTCAGCCCTCTTGAATTAATCCCCGGTGTGTATGTGATTCAGCTTCTGTAGCTCTGTGTATTACTTCAGAAGGGCATATTGGAGATCTCTCATTTTAAAGGTCTCTCACATTAATTTTGTTCCTCCTAAGCAACCTACTGTATCATGGAGAAGGGATTCTAGCCAAGGTTTTCCCAGGCATCTAGTGTTGTCTACAGGGGGAACGATTTGACATGGGGATGCTTTCATTTGAACTCTCGGCTCCTTTGTCCAATGCAAATGATACTTTTTTCATTCTCTAATGACCTTTTTCAACCAAAGCCTTTCAAATTTTCTCTTATAAATAATATATTATTGTTTGTATATAGAATGTTTATAAACCTCATCACCATAGACTCAAGATAACTTTTAAAAAACAATATAAAAAAGGGAAATAAATAAAAGCAAAGCACAATGAAAACCAGAGGGGGGTTTCAAAGCAAAGGGGAAACCAAAAAGTGATGAAGAAGCAGCAGCTAACACCAATTAAAAATGCTTGCTCCTTCATGTCTAAAGATATTTGCATACATGATGAGGTTTAAATCACTTTGTACTCAAATTTACTCCTTAATGCAAATGGAAGGCTGCTTTGATTAGAATGCTCTTTTATGCCATACAGATTCTATCCCACCTTGACAATATTCACACATGGAGCAAATGATCCACAAGGCTCAAATGTGCTTTTTAGTGCCATTGTGAGAAGGATCTAAGTCTTCGGTGAAAGTAGCTTCGTTTCAGTATTTCTGAACCCACTTGCAAGATGTCATGAAGAGTGCAACTGGATCCAAAGCCATCCTCCCAGCCCCCTTTCTAGTTGTGGTGGTTGTGGCTGCTGTAGCAGCAGAAACAGGTCTCTCCTCTCTCCCCTTATCTAGATGGCTGCTGCAGCTGTTATGGTGGCAACAGGTGGATAGGTCCCTTCCTGCCTCCTTCCCTCACACATGATTTGTGGGTTGCTGCTGTAACAGCAATCCAAAATCCATGTTTCCTGATAAATGTAATTTTTCCTGTGATAACTATCTATTGGCTGTGGGTAAGAGGTGAAAGGTTGAATGAGCTGGAGGAAAGGATAGAGTTCTTCTTCCCTTGCTTGGGATATAATCTGAGGAGAACTCCAGCATCACAGTTCTCACTTTCAGGGAAGGGGCCCGGTCTATGATCAAACGAAATCAAGCCCAGCTCACTTTGAACCAGTTCAATGGTTTGTGCTGTTATATCAAGTGGAATTTGGTGAGGATTCCCCTTTGCTTGTAAAGGGGATAGGAGAATCCTTCGCACAGGCTGCTGGGGGAAGCGCTGTTGCCAGTAAGTACCTCAAAGCTGCTCCAATTGTGCTAGTTTGATCGAATTGACTGGCCCGCCAGTCAGTTCAACCGAACCAGTTTGCAGACCCGTGGCCCAACTGCGAAAGACAGCCTGCACACAGACACCCCTAATGCACAGCACTTTCTAGTCTAGATGATGGTTCATTCCATCATGGGCTCTTCTGAAAAGGCGTCAGCTTGTCTACTTAACCCATAATTCCTATGTGCTACTTTAGCCTCCCTGCAGGCCATCCATGGGATGCCAGTTGGCCGTACTTGTTTAAGTTGGTTGCTATTAACCAGCACCTATATATATTAACTTCATGTATCAGCCTAGCTTCATTAAAGTAATCTTTTTTGTAGCAGGATAAAAGGGAAAAGGAGTAATTAACATGACAGCTTTTCATGCTTTTGAAGGATCATATCAGAAAACATTGCCAAAAGCTATTTTATTCTGAGAGGAAACACCCATTTGCTTGCTGTAAATTATGGGTGGACCACAAAGAAACAAAAGCTATGCATCCCTCAGGAAGAATGCCTTTCAAAATACCATTTCTGCACTCCTCCCACAGTAGTAATGGGAACACAAGTCAGGCTGCTTTGTTCCTTGATGACTAGGAGGAGTCAAGATTCCACTTCCCCCCTTCCCCATGGTTAAAAATAATATTACAGGAAAGTTTTACATAGTTCAGAGCCAGAGACCGAGCACAAAATTAAATATAAATTATGGACGATGGCAGATTGGGGGGAAGGCTAGGGGCATTGTGGGTCAAGAGGAAGTGGGAATCAGGTGTCAGTGGAGGAGCAAGCAATGTGAGATCAGGGTAGTGCAGGAAAGGCTTTGCTAATGAGATGGACCTTCCTGGAGACAGTCTGGTTCAGGTATGCATATGCATCTCTTTAGAATGATGTGTGTTTTACGGAAGTTCCATCTGTGGAGGTTGATCTGTGATGGCCTATTCAGACATTCAAGCCATCATGTGGTTGCTGAGCATTGATAATGGGAAGTTGCTGCAGTTATCAAGTGATACACAAGAATGTGTGACCCAGCCAAAGAAGGAAAGGGATGTGCTTTAGCAGATAATAATGAGAAGGCTGTTTCAGATATAGGGATCAGGCATGAGAAAAGGGACAAAGTGTGAGAACGGCCCATGGTCACTGCCAGTAGTGGATTAACGAAGAAGCAGAGTAGGCATTTGCCTATGATGGCAAAATTTGAGGAGTGGCAAAATTTGCGCTCTCTGGGATGGCGGCAGCTGCAGAGGGGAATACAAGGGGAGAGCTCCCCCTTTCACCTTTAAAAAAGGCCGCAGTGCAGTGGGATGGGACATGGCCACGGCCGCAGTGGCTGTAGGGAGTGGGGACAAGGGGAAAAGTCTCTCTTTTACCCTCTAATAAATGCTGCCGCCTCTAATAAATGCTGCCGGTGGAATGGGGGCACAGCAGTGGTGGTGGTTGAATGGGGCACAGCAGTGAGGGTGTGGGGGTGAGGAGGGGAGAGTTTCCCCTTTTACCTTTTAAAATGCTGTTGCATGGAGGGATGAGGGTGGCGAGCTCCTTCCAGCTCTCCCCCCCCACCCCGCTAAATGACTGCACGGGCCTCTCTGCAGCCTGCTTGGGGCCTTCCTCCACACGTATGGAGAAAGGCCCAAAATGGGCTGCAGAGAGGCCACGCAGTCACTTGAGAGGAGGAAATGTGGGCAAACGCCCTCATCCCTCCACCCAGCAATGTTTTAAAAGGTAAAGGGGGGAACTCTCCCCTCCTCCCCACAGCCGCCACTGCCATGCAGCCTCCCGCCACTGCCAGCAGCATATTTTAGAGGGCAAAAGGGGGGACGTTCCACATCACCCCCTCTCCCCGCAGCCACTGCAGCTGCCGCCGCACCCCATCCCGCCACACTGTGGCATTTTTTTAAAGAAGGTGAATGTGCGGCAAAAGCCTTTCTGCCTACGGGCGGCAAAAAGCGTAATCCGCCCCTGGTCACTGCTTAAAAACATCCCATGTGGTGATAACTTTCTGTGAGGAAACAGTTATCTCTCATTCCAACCATGTTGTAAGTCAGTTGTTGAATATATTGTTGCAATCAGAGAAGTATGGCAGGGTCACACTAATTTCACTTGGTGGTTGGACAATCCCTACCCTATTCAATTAGAGCTGTTAATATTGGTTTGGGGTTTTGTTTTTTGGTAGTGATCACCTTGTAAGTAGTCATAATTCTTGCCCAAAGAGATGCAATACTATAAGGGTATGCACACGACTGACAGGGTGGACCGCTGGGCAGGCAGGGATGGACCTACCTTCCCTCCAGACAATGGTCGATTCTCTCTGGGCACAACACCGCACACCCACATGGTTCATGCTGTTCCTGGAAGCATGGATCACTGGAGGCTGGGACAATAAGCCCTGGCCTCTGGGAACCCCAAAATGTACCACACAATGAGCACAGGGCATTGGGGGATTCCCCTGGGAATGTAGGTGCCCAACTCTGTCTGCATGCAACCGAAGCATACACATGATCCCAGCATCGGGGTTAAGGGCACGCTTGTACCCTTAACCCTAGCTAAAGTCGGGGTTAAAAGTTGGGCTGCCTGTGAGGGCAGTGCCTGGATCGGGATCAATCCGGGTGGTGCACACAGACAGCCAGACCCAGACAGGGCTGCCCAGACATGTGCATAGCCTTAATTTGTGCTTAGCTGGGGAAATCTGAAGAGCTCTAAGCGGAAATGCAAGAGGAGACCGATAGGTGAAGACTTCAGGATAAAGGTTCTGTAATCACTGAAAGAGAAAGTGGCAGAGACATCGCCAGTTACTTCACATTATGATCTACTTATTATTAGTAGAGCATCTGCTTTGCAATTCAGTTCCAGGCATTTCCAGACAGGGCTGGGAGAGACTTTGGTCTGACCCTGGGGAAACCACTGCCAGTCTGTGTAGTCAATAGGGAGCTAAATGGACCGGTGGTCCGACTCAATATAAGGCAGCTTCCTATGGTCCTAGACCCAGGACAATTTCCCTGTTCCAAAGGTTAATCAGGGCTTTGACAGAACTGCCAACTGTGGCAACAGGACGTTCTCCGGGGATAGTCAGGAAATCTATCTGATCCAGTGGCCTCTGAGGTCAAAGTATCTTCATAAGCCCACCAAGCGGGTGGCTCAAGGTATCGTGGGATCTAAGGTGAGCTGTAAAATGCTTCTCTGCCCCATGTCCTTGGTGGGGACCAGGCCCTTTACAAAACCAAACCTTGCAAGCTTTGAAAGTGCATGGGGAGTAAAGTGAAGGGAAGGTTGCTGGCAACCTCTCCTCCCTCCCTTGCCAGTTTTGCAAAGAGTGTGAGGAGAGTTGCTCCTTGCCAAGTTTACAAAGGTCAGATCAGTCTCAAAGAGTTGCTCCAATGGCAGCAGCATGTGGCATCTTGTTGCTCCACAGGCGCCCCAATAATCTGCCTCACCGTGCCTCTCAAAAGGGCCCCCGCTGCCTCCACACCTGCCAAGGTTAAAAGTCCCAGAGAATCTGAACTCTGGTAGTGATCTGTCCCCGACTCATTACACCACTCTTGAAGAAACCTGCATTGGATCCCTCTGAGTTAGCTAATCACAGACCTGTTTCCAGGATTCCATGGTTGGGCAAGGTGATTGGGCGGTTGGTGGCTCCTCAGCTCCAGGCAGTTTTGTATGATACAGATTATCTAGACCCATTTCAAACCGGCTTTTGAGTGAGCTATGGAGTTGAGACTGCCTTGGTCAGCCTGATGGATGATCTCCAATTGGCTAACAACAGATGGAGGGTAACCGTTTGGATCTCTTGGCAGCATTCAATACAATTGACTGTGGTATCTTTCTGAGTCACTTGAGGGAGGTGGGATTGGGTAGCACTGTTTTACAGTGGTTTCATTTCTACCTCTCCGATAGATTCCAGCTGGTGGAGACTGTTGCTCTGCAAAGTGAGAACTAAAGTATGGTGTTCCACAAGGCTCCATACAATCTCCAATGCTCTTTAACATCTACATGAAATCGCTGGGAGAGATCATCAGGAGGGTTGGTGCAGGGTGTAATCAATATGCTGATGACCCTCAGATGCATTTCTCCATATTGACCTCATCAAGAAATGGCATAACTTCCCTAAATGCCTGCCTGGAGGTGATAATGTGCTAGATGAGGGATAACAAACTGAAGTTGAATCCAAATAAGACAGAGGTACTGATTGTGGGGGGGTTGGGACCCAAGAGTTGGTTTAGATCTGCCTGTTCTGGATGGGGTTACACTCCCCCTGAAATATCAGGTTTGTAACTTGGAAATGCTCCTAGATAAAAAATTATCTCTGGTTTCTTAGGTTGAGGCAGTGGCTAGGACTGCTTTTTATCTGATTTGGCTGATACATTAGCTACACCTTTTTCTGGACGTAAATGACCTTAAAACCGTGGTGCATATGCTGGTAGCCTCCAGGCCTGACTACTTTAATGCACTCTACATGGGGCTGCCTTTATACATAGTCCAGAAACTACAATTGGTACCGAATGTGGCCACCAGACTGGTCTTTGGGACAATCTGAAGGGACCATATAACACCAATTCTAAAAGAATTGCACTGGCTGCCAATATGTTTCTGAGTGAAATACAAAGTTCTGCTCATTACCTATAAAGCCCCTAATGGCTTGGGCCCAGGGTACTTAAGATAGTACCTTCTTTTTCATGAATCCTGTCACCTACTGAGATCATCTAGAGAGGTCCAGTTACAGTTGCCACCAGCTCATTTGGTGGTAACTCGGGACTGGGCCTTCTCTGTGGCTGTCTTGGAGCTTTGGAATATGCTTCCTGTCAAAATAAGAGCATCTCTGTCTCTGTTTGCTTTTAGGAAGGCCCTCAGAACTTCTCTCAGGCTTTTAACTGAAATTAATTAAGTGTTTAATTGTTTTTATCTCATGAAATAGTTTTAACTTTTTTATTCTATGAAACTGTTTTGTTTTTACTTTGTTTTTAATTTGCTGTTTTAAATTGTACACTCTGCCTAGAGATATAGATATCTGGTGGTATAGAAATATGACAAATTAAATAAATAAATAAAATCATCATCATCCTATACAACAGCAAACACCAAACTGAGAGTGTGTCCTGTAGAGAGTGGCAGGAACTTATATTAACTGATTTTCCCCGGGAATGATGAGCCTGTGAGTAATTTGCCACATGGTGATTGTGGTACAAGGTTATGTAAGCTGCAGAAAGAGCCTTGACTCAACAAAAAGCCTTGTTGAAAGAGTCCATGATATCTCATGGGCTTACCACTCAATTAAAAAAAATTAAAATTGATTTTTTTTTAACTTGAAAAAAAGATTTCAGTATCTGAAGCAGAAGACACAAAAGAGGAAAAGATTTTCGAATCATGTTAACAGTGAATGTTGTGTATCATGTGAGAGTTTGGGAGAGTATTATAAGAAAATCTAAAGAACATATTTCCCTTCAGAATTTCAGTTTGCATGTTGGCTGTGTTTGGTGCACTTCCATGAACTCCGTTGTTGTTGAGCGCTTCAAGCCATCAGCACATTTCTGCTTACTATGTTTCTTTCCAGGAAGTTGCTCTCCTCATGTTTTTGATGGGGAACCAATGACCTAGAATAAAGTTGCCTTGCAGCCACAAAGGGGTTCAAGATGGGATATGCATCCAAGGAAATTTCCTCCATGGAGGAAGAGTGATAAACAAAGGAATAAATATTTTGATTCACGTTGATGGGGATATCAAAACGGTTAAAGTACTTCTGCAAAAATTAGAACAATGAAGTGGGGTACACATATACTCCAAGATTCTGTTACTAATAAAGTCTCAGAAAGAGACTTTTTTTTACATCAAATGACCAAAACATGGGATGCCACCTACTTCAGAATAGTGACCAGCAGATAGCAGGCCTAGCCACTTGCGACAAAATATTGTGAAAAAAGGGAAGGAGAAATCTGAAGCAGAAGCAAGGAAAACTAAATCTGAAAATGTAAAACTGCACAAAACAGTATGGGGGAGTGTGGGAATTTTCTCCCACAAACTTTTTTGTGCACAGTCATAGAATCACGAATGTTTTCCCAGTCACATGGTCAGGGCATATCTATACTACAAACTTATGTTTTATGCCACTTTAAATCTCATGGCTTCTCACAATGATTCCTAGGAATTATACTTTGGTGAGGCTGCTGAGAATTTTCTGTTAAATTCCTTTTCTGTTAATTTAGGGCTCCAACTGCCAACCTTTCTATAGGGAAAGCACCAACACTGGTAAGGCCCTGCTTCCAGAGAAAGCCATTTCTCCTAGAATTGAGAGTCATGGCTGGGATCATGAAATTCAAACTATGCCTCAATAAAACAAGACATCTTGGTGCTTCTGATGGAAAATTCTGCCCCCACCTCTTTCAAAATGATATGCAGCCTTGTCACACTTTCCATAGTGCTGTGTACATGGTTTTTAATGATTACAGCAGCCAGAAGGCTTTCCTATTATGTTCACGTTGTCAGCTCACCTTTCCGCTAGTTCTAGGTGAAGTGGTAGTGAAATACCCACAGTTCCTCAACCTCCGTGCCTACTGCTTAGTCGCTGACAATGTAATGCTCGTTCAGCAACTGATTATAATTAAAAATATCAGAATAATTAAAGTCCTCAGTTTGACAAGCAGAGCCATAACTTTGCCTTCAGACATTCCTCTCTAATTAGTTAATTAATCCTAATGCAAATTATAAGCAATAATTAGTCAGCCAAGCTTGACATAAAAGTCTGCTGACTTAACAGTGAAAAGCCTTCCTGGTTATTGGGTTGTAAGTTCTTAGTGTTCATTTTCCCTCACTCATAGTATTCCACAATCCAATCTACTATATATAGGTCCGGGGAAAGAGGTGGCATTCTGTCTCTTCTAGCATCTAGACCAGAGTGCTGGCTTCCAGGGACTGTGGAGGAATTTCCGGAGCAGACTCAAGACCCACTACTTTCCAATGTGTTCCAAGTCTGCTCCAGAAACATAAGGAGGCCTCCAGTGCATGAAGGGAGAAGGGCTTGCCTCCCTGACCCTGCTTCATAAGCCTTGAAGGAGTCATGGTAAAAGTCCAGCACAGCCCCTCTGCCCAGTCTTGGCATAGCCCTTATGGCTGTGTTACTCTCCTTTCATCCCAGAAGAGCCTTCCCTTAAAGGGAAGCTTTGGTTTATGAGATACAGAGTGCACTCAACAGTATCTCAACCTTTGGAGTATGCCTGGAATTTCACCATACTTGTGCACCTCAGGACTGCCAACCTTATACAAATGTGAATAAGTCCTAAGGTTGCAAGAAGTCTGATCAGCCACATTTGTGGCAGATCAGGGTCAAAAGCCAGGCCGGAAAAGCTAAAGCAGACAATCTTGGACACAGCCTACATAGTGATACAGAGAAATCCTCAGAAAACTTTAGTGTATGAAATATAATGGTGCAAAGAGGATGAAATATTCTGTTTGCAGATGTGCATGTGGTACAATGCTTGATTGTGTTTGAAACTTGATTGGGGCTTTGATCTACTGTATGTTCGCAGGGTGGTCAGTCCAGATTTCCTGAGAGTATAAAATTCCCTGCTGTGTCTCATGCTCCCTATATTGTACACAATTGTGTCTCATGCTCCCTATATTGTACAGAATTTCCTACTGCTTCAAGATCTGCCCATATAGAAAAAGATTGGAGGCACTAGTAAGCTGGTCATAGCCTTATTCTCAGTGGAAGTCCAGCATCTCCTTTGGGTTCAATAAGCAGGAGAAGTACTGGCTTAAGCCAGTATGCTGTGCTCTTTGAGGGTCATCCAATAGCTGAGGTTTACCTGTCAAAATATTTAGTTAGAAACCTCATTGATGTGTCTAGAACTCAAGCATGTCAATCAAGGTTACAATCTTTGATGTCCAATCCATAACTTAAGCTGCTGTAGTGCAGTGGCTAAGAGCCTGCAAATTAGGACATCTCCAGTTTGAATCTTGCCTCTGCCATAAACTCACTAGTTGGCTTTAGGCAAGCCACTCCCTCTTTGCTTCAGACCCGCCCATCTGCAATATGGGGCTAATAATATGTATCTTACAGGTTTATTGTAAGGAATGCAACAAGATAATACATGTGAAGTGCTGTGAACCTTCAAAAATTCTATACAGATCCTATGTATTATTAAGCATCTTAGGCATCGTGCAAAAGTAAAATCATTTGACAGTCCTTGCCTGCAGGATTGCCAATCTAGTAACAGCACCAGGGGTTTACCAATGTGGAAAAAAGGATCATACTGTAATTAATAAAAGTCAAGAAACCAGCATTGGTTCTCTCTCTTTTCCCCCCATGTAGAAGTGAATGAATGGGAGTTAGTCTGTTGTGTCAAGGGGAGAATAGATTAAGCATTTTGGAACGCATAACCCAAGAGGGATGGTTAATCCTGTTCATGACAATAGCAAATGTAATAGTACAAATAATAGGAAGCATTATTCATGCTTTTCCTCATTTCACATTCAGCACAATGTGTTATTTCCCAGCTTCTAATTCATGACTTCATTAAGACAAACTGCTTAGGAAACCCATGATCCGGTTGCCCAACGATGTCGTGAAACAGCTTCACCAGAGTCCACGCCAGTCATGTAACACAGTTATGATCCTGCGCACACTCAGTAGCAAAGTCAACAGCACCATTACAAATAAAAGCTAGTGCAGCAACACTAACTGTCATTCCCACAATATCCTTGGCACTTCTGCCAGTCACGATGTAGCTCACTTTTGATGGCCCTACACTAGCTGTGCTTGAAAGGCAGCAGCCAACATATGGCAACCGCAGTCATGCCATAGCAAAGTCATAGCATGCCCAGTCCGCACGCACTCCTCTCATACGCAACAAAGCATAGGCATAAACCCAGAAAGGGAAGCCCTCGTCAGAGACACAAGGCTAAGGAAAAATGGAGACTCAAACAATGCACTCACAGGGAGGAATGCTGTGGCAATGCAATGGAAATGACTATGTGGAGGGAGCATGAGGTGTGGATTTGAATTACACCCTTGGTTGCTGCAAAGGTAGCCTCTAGAAGGCAACACTCACCAGCTGGCAACTACCAGCAATAGTGACTGTAGAGAGAAAAAGGAGGAGCACCAAAATTAGAACCCCCAGAGGCTCTCCACATGAACAGTGTGGAGAGTCAGCAGGAGGTTTGTGGGGAGTGCAGGCTTGACCACACACAACTAGGCAGCTTGACTTGGGCAGCCGGATCACCCGCCCACACAATTACCAGCTCCATCAGGGAGCCAGTTGGGGCAGCGGGGATTGCTGGCCTCCTGGCCCCCGGAAGTCCCAGAATGCCCTGCACAAGTGTGTGCGGCATTCTGGGGAGCTCCCCAATGCCAGGAGGCTTGTTGTAGCCTCTCTGTCGGGGATCTACTCATGAGCCTTGCCACAGCAACACATGGCCAAGAAATGTCATGTGCTCTGCTAACCTCCTTTAAAGGGGGGCATTTGCAAGGGCTGGCTGCCGGGAGCCACTCAGCTCCCATTGCAGCACATGAGCAGCAGAAACCAGGCTGGGCTCCCTTAGCGTGGTTTCTGCTGCTTGTGAGAATAGCCTTCTAGCCTTCCACTCCAGGAAACAGCATCCTAACTATAGCCAATCACCCCAGGAAGAAGAGAGATCAATAATAAGGCCTTTGTAATCATCATCATCATCATCATTCGTTAGCCACTCCAAATTGTTCTCTGGGCAGCTCAAAACAACACAACAGTCAAAAATCACCCCCCCCCCTCAAAAAAACCCCCACACATAAAACAAGACAAATTACAACACAACATTTAAAACATAAAATAAGATAAAATACAAAACATTTTTAAAACTTTTTTAGAAATCATTTTTTAAAAGCTTGAATGAACAGAAAGATCTTCATCTGCCATCTAAAAGAACAAAGTGATGACACCCGGCAAGCCTCACTGAGGAGGCTATTCCATTGGTGGGGTGCCCCCACCAAAAAGACCCTCTCCCTAGAAGCCACCCACCTCTCCTCATTTGACAGGGGCACTCAGAGCAGGGCCTCTGAAGAAGATCTTAAGGCCTGAGTCGGGACATATGGTGCAAGGTGCTCTCTCGGGTAACCTGGTCCCAAATTGTTTAGGGCTTTAAAGGTTAAAACCAGCACTTTGAATAGGGCCCTGGAACAGACTGGGAGCCATTTTAATGGGGAGAAGTCCATGACCCCTTTCCCTCTCTATCCTGTACAAGCTTAGCATTGCTAAGGTGCTGAGTATTTCACTATTATTTACACAACACAATAAAAATGTCAGAGTAAACATGTCCCAATATTAAAGGCAACTTACACTTATTTCAGGTTAATTATTGTCAAGATGAGTGCCAGGTAGCAAAAATCGTCATTAAACATTAGCCCAGAGAGATATTTAAAAGGAAGACTTCGCATAGAGGTGGACATTTCTTTCTTAAAGGGGAATTATCAGAATCTACCAATGGACTCAGAAGTTATTGTGTACACATGCAGGCAAGTGCCATTATTAGTAAACAGAGGAACACATTGGAAGATCAAGTTGCTTTCCGCCAAGGTGCAAAAGTCAAATGTAAGCTCTTGGTCTGTGGCACACGTTAAGTGATGGGTGAGGTTCTGACATGCATTGTCTCAACCTCCTGGTGGGAAAAGACAGACTGATTGTAACAGCTGTATGGCATTAGATGAGGGGGGGAAACACATTTGTAATTCAGAAGCTAATTTCAAAGGAAAGGTGCTTTCACATGTGGATTGTGGGGAGGGGAGAAAAGTATTTGGATTTGAAAGCTTGTGCTGTCGAGTTGGTGTCGACTCCTGGCAACCACAGAGCCATGTGGTTTTCTTGGTAGAATACAGGAGTGGTTTACCATTGCCTTCTCCTATGCAGTATGAGATGATGCCTTTCAGCACCTTCCTATATTGCTGTTTCCTGATATAGGAGTTCCCCATATTCTGGGAAACACACCAGCAGGGATTCAGACCAATAGCCTGCTGCTTTCTAGGCAGGTTGTTTCCCACTGCGCCATTAGGTGGCATTCTATGTGGATTGGACAAGCCACATTTTCAAGCATTTGGATTTCACAGGAACAAAAATTCAGTTATGAACAACTTCCCAAAACAGACATTTACCATGGGAACGCTCTCCTACATAATTCTGGGACAACCAGAGAGAGCAGTATATTTTTCAGCCTCCCTAACCATGTCTCACCTGCAGGAAATTACACCGTAATTACACCGTTAAGTTACTGCCCTCTTAAGAATGATATCCTACCTGCTGGCCAACATTACAAGGTGTAATATGGCTACTAATTTACTGCCAGTAAGTAGCCACCTAATAGCACAATGGGTAGGCAACCTGCCTAGAGAGCAGGAGGCTGTTGCTTCAAATCCCTCTGTTTCCCAGAATACGGGCAACTTCTATATCAGAAAACAGCAATATAGGAAGGTTCTGAAAGGCATCACCTCATATTGCATGGGAGAAGGCAATGGTAAACCACTAATGAAAATTACCAAGAAAACCACATGGCCCAGGAGTTGACACTGACTCGACGGCACAATCTTTCCTTTCCAAGTTACCATCACACCCTTCCCTGAGTGTCTATGGTTGACTATACTGGTCACCTCCCCTCTTTGCCAAGCTCCCCCAACATGTGCTTGGAATTCTGCCTGAGGGTACAAACTTTTTAAGAGGTAGGCATGACTATTAGTAGTAGTAGAATTAGGATATTTATATACTGCTTTTCATTAAAAAAAAAAAGTTCACAAAGTGGCCTATATAGCAAAAGGAATGGGAAGACTTCCTAAAGGAGGTCACAGTCTAAAAACAGGAGGTTAAACATGACTCTTTTAAAAGTTTTCTGCAAAACAGGAGGTTCACAAATGACAGTGTGGAATCCTTTCTCAGGAAGATGAAAAGACAGCACTGGTATGCAGGTTTCTTGGTAATATTTTAGAATCTGAACACAAATCTGTATATTTCAACCAGTAAATATACCCTATAAATTTTCAAAATGTTATATGATGACTGGACATTTCTATCAATTTTTAACACATGCATTTTTAAAAAAGAAAGTGCAGACACCAATTTTCCCCCCAAGAAAAGTTCCGCTCAATTAGCAGTTTTATTCAAACCTCTCTGGATTGCAAAATCGCAATGCTATTAATATAAGCACCTGTGGTGGTAAATAATGCTCTCGGCTGGTGAAGATGTCCAGTGTCAAACTGTTTAAAGCACAGTTTCGAGAAAGCCCTTAAAGGAATCCTAAAGGGCTGTCTCCTTTCTTTATTTCTTTTTTTAACGACAGATCTGAGTTCAGGCATGAGACCACCTGCCCAAGAAAGAGATGGAAAATGTTAAGGGCTATTGAGCACTCTGCAGATTTTCACCGAGGACCAGCAAAACGTTATTTAGCACAGGTGTTTCATTATGACACATTCGAGGAATACACAGCATCCAGTGGCCCTCAGACCCCCACTTGTGCAGTGGACAAGTGCTAGCAAACTGGGCAGGTAATAGAAGCCCGATAAGAAACGTATAGTCCAGTTTCCAACTGAAACTTTCTTGAACATCATAGAGTCAAAGAAATTAAAGAACAGCAAGACGTGCTGGTTGTTTGAATTCATGGCTGTATTATTAGCAATAGGGATATTTTTAAGAGCACTTTAACCCTATTTTCATGTCGCTGAGTCCGTAAAGCCATAAGGCTTTATTATTCCCATGCAGGAGGTTGAGTGAGGATGAGAGGTACATGATCAGTGCTTACGACATAACGTTGCACAGTATGCCAGCCATTATTGATACTCTTTTTATGATGATGAGGATGATTACTTTGCTATTCAGCAAAAAGAATTCTCTAAGCAGCGTACACAGAATAAAGTAAGAGCAAGATGACGCCCTGTCCCCAAAGGGTTCAGAATCTAAAAAGAAACACAAGGTAAACACAGGCCAGCAGACTCCATGCTGGGATGAACAGGGGCAGTTGCTAACGCTCTGCTAAAGATGAGAGAGCCATGACTGTAAAATGTTCCTCTCTGCTCAAGTAGCAGAGATTGGCCTCAGTAACATGAAGGGGTGGCTGGGTGCCAGATTAGGACCATAGTGGGGGCAAAAGGGTTAAAATGAGGGCTGTGGGAAGCAGGACCTCTTTGATCTGGGGACTATGTCAGCATTTCAGGACCACCACACCATTTGATTTGGGGCTTTCGGGTGGTGGTTTGCGTTTTGCTTTGGCCATAAGAACATAAGAACAGCCCTGCTGGATCAGGCCCAAGGCCCATCTAGTCCAGAATCCTATTTCACACAGTGGCCCACCAGATGCCACTGGAAGCCTACAGGCAGGAGTTGAGGGCATGCCCTCTCTCCTGCTGTTACTCCCTTGCAACTGGTACTCAGAGGCATCCTGCCTTTCAGGCTGGAGGTGGCCTTTAGCCCTCCAACCAGTAGACGTTGATAGACCTCTCCTCCATGAAGTTATCTAAGCCCCTCTTAAAGCCATCCAGGTTGTTGGCTGTCACCACATCTTGTGGCAGAGAATTCCACAAGTTGATTATACATTGCGTGAAAAAGTACTTCCTTTTGTTGGTCCTAGATTTCCTGGCAATCAATTTCATGGGATGACCCCTGGCCCAATTTGAAGCCATGTTTATGCAGCCCTGAGGCAGAGTCTAGATCCCAGAAGCACCCACACAGAAGCACCTGCACCATTCCAAGGTCACAGAGGAAACCCAGCTGGAAGTTATTTTTAAGCTCTGCTGCCACTTCTCATCCTTCCCTGCCAGCAGCAAGACAAACTATCTTCAGCCTGTCTCCTGCTCCCTGCCAATCCAGTAATTACCTTCAAAGTTCAGGGGTGTGGTGGGTGGTGGTGGGATTTATGTCATCATTGTATTTGTTCTTGTCACTGGTGTATGTATAGGCTTGTGGTACAGTTTACAATGTTCATGTCAGTCATCAGTTCTGTAGAATGACTGGTCGGTTTGCATTTCTTACTGGACACTGGAGACCATTATTTTCCTATTAGGATGATCTTTCTCTCAGAGTAGAACTGTTATGGGTTATGGGCCTAGAGTGCTGGAAATAATAAAATAGGCAACAAGACGTTCATGAACAAGAAATGGCTACTTTCGGGTCTACAAAGATGCATCCAGCTGTAGAGATGCTAAGTGAGTTAGGGAGTAATTGCGTTGAAGCCTACTATAAAAGGTGTGTTTGCTGTCACAAAGTCAGAAAGTTACACAGAGAAGTAAACATATTGATGTGAAATATTTTGTAAGAGAATTACAAAAGAAAAATATCCTGCTTCAGAAGAAATGGTTGCAGAAATACTGACAGACCCATTAGCCAGAGAACAGTTTCAAAATCTGCAGATGGCAATTGGGATTATAAATTAAGGAGCACGACTATGAGAAGGGGCATGTTGGAATTTATGTATATATACACTGTCTTTGTTTTTGCCACTGATGTATGTATATCTTTCCATAGGCTTGTGGTAGAATTTAGAATGTTTGTGTCAATCATCAGTTCAATAGACTGATTGGTCAGTTTGTAGTAGAAATGTACACAAATCATTAGGGATGTACACAAAACTGTTAGAATCCAAACCAGATTTGAACTGGATTGGGCATTTCAGTTTTGGTACCCCCCTCGAGCTGGGCCAGGTTCAGTTCAAATTTGAGCTGGTTTGGGCCTGGTTTGAGGGTAGTGGGTAACTTTAAAATTGAGTTTTAAAAAGTAATATAAACTTTGTAATAAACTGCTGATGGCTGTGGCAGCCGGGGGGTGGGATGCTGCGTTGGCAATGGCGGGGGGGGGGGTCCTCTGCTGGCCTCCCTCCCAAATCACCCTGGGATGGTTGAGGCCCCTGCAAGCACGTGATGGCTGACTTTTGGGCTGCCGTGTATGCACACTGGCTAGTTGCAAGACCTAGGTCATGTAAGCAGTCAGTGCACATGCGCAGCAGCCCAAAAATGGCTGCTGTGTGCACACAGATGGAGAAAATGGGCCAATCTGGCCCAGGGAAACTGGGGGGCATCAGGGGAGACCCCCCTAGACTGCTGGAGTAAGTCATCACTTTTACCACTCAATTTTATTGCTCCCGCACCAGCTCAGCCAGTTTGGCTCTACGTCATACCAAACTGGGCCTAGCTCGAGGTCAGGCCTTCAAGTTGATCCAGTTTGAGCTCGAGCCGGCTCGATTTCAAGCCGGCTTGCACACCCCTACAAATCATATGTGCATGAATCATATTTTCCAATTTGATTTGAGCCTGAATCAAATTGCAAAACACTTGAATCAATTTGTTGAAACAGTGGCCATTGCCAGATGTTTGCATGAATAAACTCAAATCAATTTGAGTGATTCAGCCATAGGGAACAATGGGGAACTTGAATCACCCAATTGTTCTCCATGGGTAGGTCCTAGGGACACTAAAGTAGATTGAATGGTAAGGCATGATGTGTGCAACCTACCTCCAACCCAAAAAAGAAAGGGGCAAGTGGCAAGTTTAATTTGTTTAACCTTTCCCCAAACCCCACATAGGAAAAGGTTAGAAATTTTAGAAATATCACCCACTTGTCTATTTCTTTTGTGGGTTTGATGGTGGGTAGCACCCATCATGCCTTACTACCTAACCCACTTTGGTGTCCCTAGAACCTACCCATGGGAACAATGGGGTGATTCAAGTTACCCTTCTTCCCTATGGCCAAAACAAGCAGAGTGCACAGATTTTGCAACCCTGCCTTGAAAACCACTGTAGGAGAGAAGTGCAGAGTCCCTCCCAAAACACACCATGAGGCTCTTCTCATGATTAGTGAGAAGAGCCTGAGGAGGGTTAGCGGGGAGAGAGGGCTTAGCCCGCTCTCCCGGCAGACAACTGAGCAGTCTGCTCTGGGCGGCCAAACTGGCTGCCCACACGACTGCCAGCTCCATTACGGAGCCAGCAGGGGCTGGGATGATCGGGGGCTGCGTGGGCCCCGGAAGCTCCAGCATGCCCGGCATGAGCGCAGGAGATACTGGAGAGACCCCAGAGCTGGGAGGCTGCTTTTCAGTCTCCCGGTTGGGGGTCTACTCATAAGTTTCTGCAGTGTAGAGCCGTGCCACGGCAACTCACGATCAGAAATCCCAGGTTAGCGGAGCACTCACTCCACTAACCCGGGCTTAGGGGAGGGCTACTTAAGTGGCTGCAAGCCCGGCGAGTATCAGAATCGGTGGGAAGCGGGCTAAGCACTCTTAGCCCATTTTCCACTGATCATCAGAATAGCTTCCATATGTTGCCAAAAACACAGTCCATAAATGGCAAAAAACAAACAAACAAAAAAACACTGACCCAAAATCAACTGCCAGTCAGAGTGCCTGAATTGGCATGAATTGCTTTCTCACACACAATTTTGATTCCTTACAACAGCTGTCACAGCAACACCCTTAGCAGCCAGCAAGCATAGCCATAAGCTCAAACAGAGCAATGTCTTCAACCACATTTGACTGAGTACACCTGGCAATGCAGAATGCAGATTGAAGAGCAGACCAAAGCAGTAGATGGGAAGCACAAGCTAGTCTCAAGGCCACACATGGTATTCTGAGAGAGAGAGAGAGTTGAGCTGCAACTGTTCATTTCTCGCCACAACACCATTTCACAAACAGACCAAACCACCACTCAAGAACAGCAGTCAGGCACTCAAGTTCTGCCTTTGTCAATCTGAGATATAGCAAAACCAGACAGTTAATGGCAAGTAATAGCACAGCAAGCATATTGAAAACCCTTCCTTCCTTCCATCCTACCTGCCTACCCATGACAGTTGCCCATGACAACATTTTACTTGAATGATAACAAGCCAACCAAGAAGCATGGAGATTTCAAGCCTATTGGAAGTAAACCAGTAAACCAAACAGCAAGGGGAAAGCAGCCCTCCAAAATCTATTCGAGCTTGAATCAGGTGTGATTTGATTCAAACTTGAATAGCGATTGATTGATTCAAACTTGAATTCGGCTATTTGATTCAATTTCAGTCCAATTTGAGATTGAATCAATTCAACTTGAATCAACTTGCACATCTCGAGTTTGTATATCTTACTGGATGCTTGAGACTGTTTTTTCTGTTCGGATGATCCTTCACTCATAGTAGGCCTGTTGTTTATCATTTGGTAATAGGCAAGTAATAAACCTTAGTAACTTTGTTCAATAAACATAACAAGCCTCCGTTCCTTCTCTGTTACACTCCACTACAGGTTGGGGGTGAGATGGGCCAAAGCAAAGCTTCAGTAGCCCTTACTAACTCAAAATTTTGCCCAATTTAGCCTGAACTGGATTTGCCCAATTTGGCCTGAACTCCAAAGTGTTTTACATCCCTGGTTAAAACACTTTCCCCTGCCGTAGTCCCAATCCAGATTGCTATCCCATGCATACTATTTACATGTTAGAAAAATTAGGCGCATAGGTCCCAATCATGCAATAAGTATAATGTTTAGTTTGGCCCTGAACAATAGTTATTGTTAACTCCAGGTGCTCCTTACCGACTTCTCACTTGGGGTCTTGGAGGGAGGATCAGTAACACTACACATTTTCCAGCATCAGTGAATCACTTCCAAAAATGCACTCTGCACATATTTGGAACTTATTTTTAATTATTGCATCATATATTCAAAACCCTAATACCAGTACTGCAAATAGATGCTGAGCCCTGAAAAGCCCTGGGACCAATTAAACCAAACTAAATCTGCAACTGAACTGATCTTTGAAACCATCTCTGCCAGGTCTACCACCCTGGCTGTAGTGCATGTAATATCCAACTCATGTTTATTTAATGCATGTAAAAGATTTTATTATTTACATTTAAATATTTATGACATTTTTCATAAGGCACCCTTTCCCCCCTCCCCCACAAAAGAAAAACTTTATCTTGTGCCCTTTAGGAATGAAGCAATTTCATTTTACTAGGTAGATTTTATTCTGTATAAATAATTGACACTGCAGGAAAAGAGGCCCTGATCTATCATTCTATCTTTATGCTATTTCCTAAGTGAAAGGTAATAAAACTAACAAGCTCACCCTTCTGTGCTGACTACCCCAAAAGCAAAACTCTAACAAGCTGAAAGAAAAGGAAATGGTTAGGAAATAACAAAGGAAATATTCAAATATCAGCTAGGTTTCTTGAGACCTCCACATTCCTGCTGTACAAGTACAGTTGTTACTCTTTCAAAGCTGAGTTTAGATGTGACAAAGTTGTGATTTTTCTTGGCATCAATTTTAATATTTCATCCTGCTCAAGGTTCCTTTGACCATTCTAAAGGGTTTCATTGTTGTAATTTTATAGATTACATAAAGTATAGTATTTAAGTATCATTGGTGAGACAGAGATTCAGCAGTGGGGGTGGGACAAGTATTGTGAAGGGTGATAGTGTGATGTATGTGTGTCTCTTTTCCCCTTAGTGGAACTTGGGGGATTATTTTGGAACGGTCTGTGGTTTCTGCTTCTGTTTTCTCTTTCCTCTATATATTAATAATGAGTTTAATTGGTTTATAAATATTACTATTTTAAATGTGCATAGTTTTTCTTGATTCAGAGCATGGACTCTTGAAGAAACAAGAAATTGCAGTAACACTACAGATCTGTATACCATTGCTTGTCTTCCTTGGTCCTTCCCACAGCTCAGGGAATGTTCAATGTACAGTCAGTGGCCTTAATCCATTTCATTTTCTATTAATTAATGTCAGGTTGGTAAACAATAAACCTTCTGTCATCCATGATTTGATTCAGAATGAAGCTGATGAGGCATGACATGATTATGGCAATTTTGGTACACTGGATTGCAGCCAAATATTTGATGTTATCATCCATCAAATATCATCCTAGGGATGAGGGATATGGAAGCCGGGTTGTCATTATCTGTAAACATACCATCTCCTTTGAACACCCACAGCAGAAGTGTTCAAAATCTGAGGATGTGTTCCCAATTTTAGAAGCTTGGTAGAAAATGGATTCTGTTTATGTTCCATCCACCCCTCTGCCTAATGGGCTTCCTAGCTGAGCTCACTGACATGGTCTCAGAGCTGGTGAAGATATCCTCTAGGCTAATGACATTGTAGAACTTATTGTCCCTGTTTTTGAAAGCAATACCTCAGCAGGGCTTCAAAATACATGACCATGATGGGTTTTTCAAATGTTTAATCGATCCCATGCATGTGCAGGTCACGCTACAGCCTTGTCATATTGGATCTGCTAAGATTCTGTAGTCTGCATGTAAAGGGTGTATCTATTCTAGTGCCTTATTGTCATAGACAGATCATTATCTCAAAAATGCAGATTGTGGTTCCACTGAGCCTCTCCAGGGATGCTGGGCCTCTTTAAATGGCCTACCCACTCGAAACTAATGGATCCAATTCATTTCCAGAATTATCTGGGGGAGCTTCCTATACAACTGTTGCATCTGTGGATTGGAGAGTGTTCACATGATTGGTTCCTTCTCCCAGAGCTGCATAGCTGGACTTCTCCCTTCACTGCCTGCAGTGAAGAGAGGAGAGCTGGTCTTGTGGTAGTAAGCATGACTTTTTCCCATAGCTAAGCAGGATCCACCTGGTTGCATATGAATGGGAGACTAGAAGTGTGAGCACTGTAAGATATTCCCCTTAGAGGATGGAGCCGCTCTGGGAAGAGCAGAAGGTTCCAAGTTCCCTCCCTAGCTTCTCCAAGATAGGGCTGAGAGAGATTCCTGCCTGCAACTTTGGAGAAGTCGCTGCCAGTCTGTGAAGACAGTACTGAAGTAGATAGACCAATGGTCTGACTCAGTATATGGCAGTTTCCAATGTTCCTATGAGGCCATCTCATGCTGTTTAAAATGTAGTGTGTGAAAACCTTGTTTTCAAATCTTTTGGAAGCCAAGATTTAAGTAATGGTGAATTTAATGCAGAACCTTCAGGTTGCATTCAGAAGCATTTGGGCATGTAATTGGGAGTTAGCCTCTGATCCAACTGTTAATGAAAGTTAACAGCAATTGCCAAGATCATCTTGACTAACAATTGTCAAAAGAAATGGCATATTTGTCTCAAAGCACTTAGAGGAACTGATACTTTTAATTCCATATTGGAATTCTTATTATAGGCATGCTATTCAGGAAAATAGTAACTTTTCATAAAGTGCTTTCATGGAATTAAAAAAAGAAGGATGGAAAAGGTAGCCAGTGCCACCCTCTTTCAAGCTCTCTTTCCCTTTAATCCTAGTCATGTCTAGTTTTATGCCAAAGTGGCATACAAAGTCATTCTGCTGGCCCCATCTCAGACCATTGGCTGGTGTGTTGAGGGGAGGTGAAATGTGCAATGCAATAGCATCATGTGACAAGTTGTGTAAAACTAGAGGTTACTAGGAAGAGATAGAAACAGCACCAGTGAGCCTGAAATTGGGATAGGGCATAGGCCAATAAAAAGACAGAATAATTTGTGAAGAAAAAGGAGACATTTTAAGAAATCTTTTTACTCTGCTCCTCCACTGCTTTTGATCTGTATAATCAGCTAATGAGATTTCCACCTCTCCAGGCAATGAGACAAGTTACTGTCTGTGAAGATTTGCAGCGAATACGTTCAGCTACTATTAAGAAATATTTTTTTACAGCACAGTGCATTTAAACAAATATTAAATTCATACAATTGTTAATCAGTGTGCCATCTGGAAACATCTGAAAGTTTAGACTCTTAATTGCCTGAATCTCATAAATGCTCAAAATTGTTGCGCACTACAGGCTATAATGCACTTAGGACTTTTTAACTGTATAAATACATGTAATTAAAACCAGTGCTGTGAACACCTTTTAGCAGATGTGCCGGCTGTAAGCATCTTCCCTATTCATCTTGAGGTGCTTGGCACCAGGGTCAATGACATGTCACTACATTTGAATCCCACCATTTGACAATGCATCAGTATTCCTTTCCCAAATTCTTTTCATGTGACTGACAGTTAAATCCATTTCTTCCTCAGGCCACTGTTTAAATTCCTTTGTACTTGTAGAAGCAAGTTTGCTGGCTCAAGAATTTTGTCTTAACTTTGCCTTTAAGACTTGTCAACGGAAAATTAGGACAAGGAATTCTAATTTATCTTTCAAAGGCTCCCGTTGGTAGCAAATGGAGCTGTTTTTATTTACATGTCAAATCAAAGGTGCTACAATTATGGTAGGATTTCAAGAGGTGTCATATAGTATACTGTCTCAGAGGGAGGGGGCCAAAGGGAGAAGGGGTTAAGCTGAATTAAACCAAGTATAATGCACAAGGATCCCTGTAAACAGAAAATATTGCCAATATGATTACTTACATCAATAAGGATTTAGTAACAACAAGCAGTAGTTTCATCTTCTCTGCTTTATAGCAATAGTTACTAGTCCCTAGTGTTCCCCAGTATTCTGATCCCCGAGGGACACTTTTTTCGGAATTAAAATTGGAAGCACACTCTTCAACAGATTTACTTTGAGAGTGTGACCTGCAAAGGAATCGGAATAATGTACCTTTTTAGCCTTCCCCCCTTTCTTCAGCCTCTGCTAGACATGGGCATTTCTGCTGCATCTCTGCATTGGTTGGGATTAGATCGTCCACTCACTCCCCATGCAGAGATTCAACAACATTAATTTGTCTTTAGGAGAGGCTCCCCATTGTAACTCTTCCCATTGTAAGAATGATTCCACCTGGAGGGGCCTATTTCTTTCTGTTTCTGCTTAAGGTGTGCCTCCTGATTAGAAAAAGGGAAACCCAGATCACAGACTCAGGGGCGTAACTATAATAGGGCAAGGGGAGACAGTTGTCTGGGGGCCCACTGCCTTGCCCCCCCCCAGAGGTAAGTCACATGACTGACTCCCCCAGCCATGCACCCGCCCAGGCTTCCTTCAGTTGTATTCATCCTCTGAAATTGATGTGAGTGTTAAGACCTGGAGCTACCAGAACAGCATGTCTTTCTCTAGTACCATTAAATGACTTGCATCGTCCACAATTTACAAAACCTTTTAAACAAATAATTTAGGATGATGTTTTATTGTGGCACATATGCTTTTTGTTACCAATATTTAGCCCTCATTTAAGATTTCTTTACTTCATGAACTGAGCTTCAGTGAGCGGGGGGGGGGGGCATTTTAGAATCTTGTCTCTGGGCACACTCCAACCTTGCTACACCCCTGCACAGACTCATCAAGAGATACAATGGGAAGCCTCTCCTAAGGGCAAATTAATGTTGTTGCATCTCTACAGGAGTGAATGATCTAATCCAAACCAATGCAGAAATACAGCAGAAATGTCTATGTCAAGCAAAGGCTGAAGAGTGGAGGTGAGGCTAGAACAGTGTGCTATTCAGAGACACAGTGAGGAGATTCCTTTGCAGGTCAGTACTCTGGACCTGCATGAGGCTTCCGTTCATGTATTCCTCATGATCCAGTAGCAGTTTCTCTCATGGCACACTGAAGTGCCCCTTAGCACACAGCTTGGGAACTATTGTAGCAGGCCCTGTGGGGTGTTAGTTTTAGAAAAGACCTAGTTCCTTATGAGAGAAAATTAAAGAGCAAAATACACTTACATCTTACAGAAACCAAGATGACCTAAGTACTGTGAATGTGTGACTCTACTGTCAATCAGGAATTCAGCCCAGTTAAATTTCAGTTAATTAATTAATTATTAATTATTATTTTCACATTTATAGTCCGCTCTTCCTCCAAGGAGCCCAGAGCGGGGTACATAGTCATGCTTCTCCTCACAACAACCCTCTGAGGTAGGTTAGTTGCATTGTAAACCTCTTTAGGACACTTACTTGGATGCAACGAATGATGTCAGTGGCATGAAATACTTTTCATCAGAATAGTGGTAGGCTGACCATGGTTAACTGTAACTGGCTACTGTATACAACACAAAAATGACAAATATTTATATACCACTTTTCAACAAAAGTTCCCAAAGTAGGACCCCAAGAGAATTGCCACTTTTAAAAAGTGCCTCATTGCTCAGTTAGCATACTGTTATATGTTGAACATGAGATTGCCCTCGAAGTGGTCTTGGAAACTTCAGTTGCTTCAACTGGCTAGCATGAGTTATTTGGTCCACATCTTGCCAGTGTTGAAAGCGTGTGTTTTGTGTGTTTCTGGGTGCTGGTGCTAACCTATAAAAGCCTTGTATATTTTTGGGGCAGGTTATCTCTAGTATCAGTTACATTTAAAATAACCTGCCATACTTTTAAGATCACCTGGCAAAGTCCCTTTGGATTTCCCCCACTTTTGAGGTCAGGCAGCTGAATGGGCCTTTTATGTAGTGCCACCCATCTAGAATGTTCTCCTTAGTTCTGTAAACCCAGACCCTACACTCATTCTCTTCTGATGTCAGATTAAAATTCAGGCAGGCATTTTAATTCAGTATGTATATTGTTTTTGAACTTTGATTTTGTCTTATAATTTTAACCCAGATTTTTTTTAGCTGCTTCTGTGGTGTTTTATTTATTTATTGTTAAATTTTATATCACCTTCCATAAGGCATCCCGGTGGTTAACAAAAGCTAAAATACAATAAAACTCAATAAAAATAACATTTTAAACCTGAAAATAAGTTAAACAGTTAAAATAATAAAACAACAACAACAAAACCCATAAAAAGACACACAGAAGCAGGAGAGCTGAGAGACCTGGCAGTCCCTAACAGGTAAAAGCCTGAACAAATAAAAAGGTCTCTAGTGGGTTTTTTTTAAAACAGACACAGATGTCAAAGTGTGGACATTCAATAGGAGATCATTCCAGAGCCTGGGGGCAACAACAGAGAACGTCCTCTCCCACATGCATAGCAATTTAGCCTCTTTCAACATTGGGACATGGAGCAAAGGCCACTCTGATGACCTTGTTGAATGGGTAGAAACCTTTGGGAGCAGGCGGTCCTTCAGATATCTAGGGTCCAAACTATTAAGGGCTTTAAAGGTAATAACTAGCACCTTGAATTGGATCCAGTGCAGCTGTTTCGAAATAGGTGTGATATGCTCTGAGTGAGCAGTTCCAAAGAGAACCCTGGAATTCCACACCAACCGAAGTTTCCTAATATTCTTCAAGGATAGCTCCATGTAAAGTGCATAGCAGTAATCCTGCCACACTGTGACTAAGGCATGGGTAACCATGGCCAGATCTGTCTTCTCGAGAAAGGGACACAGCTGGTGCACTAGCCAAAGCTGTGCAGAAGCACCCATGGCCGCTGCCTCCACCTGAGCATCCAAAACCAGAGCCAGTCCAAGCTGCACACTTGCTCTTTCAAGAAGAGTACAACTCATCCAGGGCTGGTTGAATAACTCTGTCCCAAATTGCTTTTCTACTGACCAGCAGCATCTTCATCATTTCTGGATTCAGCCTCAGTTTGCAAACCCACATCCAGCCCATCACTGCCTCCAGCCCCTGGTTCAGTACATCCCCTGTTTCCCTAGGATCCAGTGTCAAGGAAAGGTAGAGCTGAGTGTCATCCACATATTGATGACACTTCAGTCCAAACCTCCTGATGACCTGTCCCAGCAGTTTCCTGTAGATGTTAAACAGCATGGGGGACAATACTGAGCCTTGTGGGACCCCACAGGCCAAAGAGCAAGGAGTTGAGCAGAAGTCCCCCAGCATCACCTTATGGAACCTCCCCCCATGAAAGGACCAGAACCACTCCAATGCACCACCCCCAGTCCCTATATCTGAAAGGTGGTCCAGAAGGATACAATGGTTGATGGTAAATATTTATAGACCACTTTTCAACAAAAGGTCCCCAAGTGGTTGACATAGAGAAATAAAAATAAATAAAGATGGATTCCTGTCCCCAAAGGGCTCACTGTCTAAAAAGAAACCCAATAAAGGTTGACATATTGCTTATTAGTTCACAAGAGTTACTGTCCTAAAATTGGTAATGTTTATTTTTCCCTATTCAAAGAATGGCAATGAGAACTTTATTTTAATCTAAGGAGTGTATGTGTGTGTGTACACAACTTTCAATTTTTCTTTTGGTTGAAACTTGTTACTACCTGGGGATATGAAGGACCCTCTGAGAAATATGGCTCATCTCTTTTGATTTCCTTGAAATTCTTCAGACATTTTGTTTGAGGAGGACCCCACCCACCCCCGCCCCCAATTCCCTTCAAATGTTGCTCTGAAGCGAAAATTCAGTGGCTAATCCAGCTTTACGTGATACAAAGTTGAACCCTGCCACGGAGAACAAGTTTCATGAGGCGAAAACAAATTCTGGCACAAATTAACCTCTTTTATGCATGTAGAATTGAAGGGAATGAGTCGTGGTCTGCAAGGACAAGGCAGTGGAGTGCAATCAGGAACACTAATAGTTTAATGAAACAGAGAGGCAAGTGCAGAGTGCTTTTCAGTGCTCTTGTGGCTGGCTGTTTGTTAGCCTGCCCCACCTCTATTCCACGACTGGAATACAAAGCCCCATTCAAAAGCTGGCCAGATCAAAGAATGGATTAACCAAACACACCACAGTGGGAACTTTTCCAGACTTGAGTAAACCAGTCCTAAGCTTCTCAGATTGAAGTGTTCACTGAAGTCAAGTGAAAATAATTAATATGGGTAGTGGTCCTCAGTTAGTGTGTTTCTTATATCAACCCATCCATGTTGAGTTTTCTCCCATTCCATTTTGCTGCAAGAAATATGGGAGGCATGCTAAAGAAAGAGTTAAATGTTTTCTTTTCCCTTGGGGTAGAGAATGTGCAGCATAGGCAAGAGCTGCTTTGATCTTTTCACATTTTGTCATGAGTGGTGAGAGGAAAACTAATACCTGTTTGTAGCAGATAGGTAAGACAGAAAATTCCAATGTGTCAATAACCATTTGAACATTTGAGATGAGTTCTCAACCCTTTAAAATTATTTGGATGCATTGCAAGAGCCGCTCCAGGCTAACTCTTGTACAATCATGTCATAGAAGAGTAAGTCTCAATTCGGACTTTGCGGCATCAGTGTGGTGGTTAGGGATGGGCCCGGACCAGTCCGGAGGCCATTGAAAAAGCCTCTGGACTGGTCCGGAGTGACGTGCGCGCCTCTGGACTGGTCTCTGTGACATGCGCGCGTGCAAAGCACTCCTGGGAGGTTTTTCGGCAACATCGGGGAAGGGGCGGCAGGGAGGTATCCTGCCGCCCCAATTACTCTTAAGATTATGGCGCCAGAGCGGGAAAGCGGCGGGAGGGGTAAGTAAACCCTCCCACCGCTCTTAAAGCTACCCCCCACCCCCGTGCCGGACCGCAGTTGGCGGTTCCGTGCACACCCCTAGTGGTGGTCACTGTAAAATACTCCTGAATGGTAATGACCCACACAGGGTGTTTAATATTTGAAAATGGACACCCATGGATGCCCCTAACCACTTTGTCTGTCTCTGCGAACTTCAGGAGTTTCAAACCAGGAACTCAGATAGCAAGGCTCAGGGATACCTTACTCCTCGCCCCACCACAAGATCTCCCAGGCACAAGGAGTCATCAGCTTGCTTTCTGCTACAGTGTAAGCACCACTCCAGGTGATCTGAGGAACCAAGAGAGGTCTGATTGGCCCCATATTACAGTTGCCCTCGGCTTGGTTCTTCAGTCTGAGCAGTGCCATAGGAACATAAGAGAAAAGCCCTGCAGGATCAAGCCAAAAACTGATCTAGTCCAGCATCAGGCTTCATGCAGCAGCTGACTAGGTACAGGGCTGTCCTTAGAGAGCCCTGGCGGGGTGTGGGGCCCGGGGCAAATCATCCAGTGCAGGGCCCCCTTTCAGTTAATTCTAATGGGGGTTAGAAGAACGGGGCCTTGGGCGGTCGCCTTGCTTACCATGCTCTAAGGACAGCCCTGACTAGGTACATCATGGAACCTACGGACAGAGCAACAGCTTTGCCTTGCCTGGGCTCACCAGCCTCTAACTACATATTAATTCAGTATTTGACCCGATCCCAGCCCTGACTATATCTTCTGCTTCTGACCCACATGATCCTTGTCTACACAACCGAGCACTTGAGTCCAGCATGTTTTGACCATGTCTACTGCCTCTTAGGGGTGTGCGAGCCAACTCAAACTGAGCAAGGCTCAAGTTCAAGCTGGCTCAGCTTGAAGGCTCACACTCAAGCCAGACCATCTCCACAAAAAGTGAAGCTGGTACAATATTGAGTCAAGCCAGGCACGGCTCAAAGAGCCAACCCGCTAGCTGGCTCGAGGGGTATACTTGTAAAGGGGAATCTGGCAAGGAGTCACCTTTACAAGTAAAGGGAATGCCCTGAAAATTAATTGGGGGGCACGTGAAAAGGTAGTATTACTTTTAAGGTGGCGGCCATGGGGACAGTGGAGGCAGCAGTGGGGGAAAACCAGTTCCATGCACATCCCTACTGTCTCTGGCCTCTTTGACCCTTGTCTGCCTGTTCCACAACTGGATCCCCTACCTGCAGAATGGCTTGGAGTCTTCATACCAGGATTCTGGGTTTTTGGCATTACTGGTCTTGGCACAGATCTGGAACATCTATTAGGACTTCATTGAATGGTTGCAAGCTTTCCACACGGGCAAAAATTAAGAGTGTTTCCCACATGAGGTCTTGTGAAGTGGTGAAGTGATGACCTCAGCTGAGGGGCAGTGAATGCTGGTCCCCTGCCCTTCCTGCCCTGCCCTGCCCACTGGCAGGTGCCCCCACCTGCCTGCTGCCACTACCCTACCTCTTCTCTTCTGATGCCCCCATACTCTTCTTCCCCCCTGCCCCACCCCCACCATACTAATCCCACCCTGATTCACTGCCCCACTCCTTGACACTGCTTCTCTTCTCCTCACCTGCACCAGAAGAAGCCCAGGAGCTGGGGGCTGGTGAGTGGGGCAGGTTGGTGCTTTGCAACTTTTCTCAAACAGTGATGGGCAATGAGTTGTCTCTTGCAAATATGTTTGCAAAACCTTTCCTTGCCTCCCACTCTCCAATTTTGTTGCATCCCCAGTATCTGTGCAGTAAGTTTTTCTCTTGTGTTATGGTTTCTGCCTTTTCGCTAAAACGTGGGGGCCATATTTCATTCTGACCATTCTGACCAAACATTGTTTCTTCAACAATGTTATAGTCTATTGCCAGTCCACAAACTAGTTTAAAATTCCTAAGCCAGATTTCTAAAATTTGAACTGAATTAATTCCGTTTTATGAATTATCCATTGCCACAACGTGTCCATGACCAACTAATGAGATTCCAGTGCTGAGCTGGGATTTGCACTCAAGATCTCCCTCACCCAAATCCGATACTCATCATACAAAACACTTGAATTAGACTGGGTTAAATCCATGAACTTGTTGGGTTATGGGTTGTAACCCTATACATTATTTTCAGATCTCTCCTGGAATACTGTTTTATGTCACATCCACATAGAATTTCAACCTACATAAGCAAAAAATCCTACATACTCATTCAACTTTACATAGCAAGTCACATTATGAGACCCAAACCTATTTGATTATGCTTCCTTTTCAAAGAAGCATTAGTACCTAGGCTTTAGATAGCACTGACAGTAAAAAATAAAATGAAGCCTAAACAGAAAATGAATTCAGATGCTTCAGATGCCATGACCACTATAATATAAAGCGGAAGTTGGCAACTGGAGGATACAAGTATATTTAGCTAGCATCATTGCTCTGATTCAAGCCAGCAGAATTTGGTGTCCACCTAACAGTTGTGTTATGCACCACACAAGCAATACAGTGCCTTTCTGAATCCTTAAAGAGGTATTAGAAGGAAATAGCCCCTTCGAGGATGCTATGAGCCCTTGAAGGTGTCTTTGGAGCAAATGGGACCTTTGGGGGCCCATAGCAGCCTCAGGATATGTGTGTGATTTCTGACAGGAAAACAGTGCAGAATTAAAGGGTTAAGCCTCCTCACTTGCTGTGCCACAGTCCTAATCTGGATCAAGTAGTTGCATGGCTGCTTTAAGACAACCCCCACCCCCGCTCAATGATGTGTTTAATAGCACATCTAAATTGGCTGTTTATATTGGAGAAGGAGGATGGTTTTGAAGACAAATACTATCATCATTCCTTGCCGATATCTTGACTAAGCTTGTCCCCATGCACCAAGAAGAAGTGTCCCACTGCAGGGAGCTCCCTGAGTTCCTCCGTGCCTATCATGCAAGCAGGTTGATTTTAGCTGTTCTCTCCTTCCTCCAGAAGTGTCTTGCATCACCTGAAAATATGTCCCTCAGTGTCATGCAGTCCTCATGCAGCCCTAGGAGCAGAATTTTGGGTGGTGCAGAGCACATGTGGAGGAAGGAGAGAACATTGGTGAATATTACCCCACCCCCCTTGTGCAATAAGTGCTGCAGAGCTCAGTAAACTTTCTGCAGCAGGGATGCTTCTTCCCAGTGCATGCATACATCCTTAGTCAGAATGGCAGCCACTAATATTATTTATTGGTAGTCCCAATGCTAACTCCATCCAATATCCCACACCTCTTTCAAAATGCCATCAGTTGTGGTTGAGGAATTTCTTGGTTATATGGTAATGTGGGAGAATGATAGCTTTTCACATTGGGTTGCATAAGAACAATTGCATATGTATTCTCTCTAAATTTTGCTTCAGGGAATTAAGAAATACTTCTGTAGTTAATAATACCTTTCTTACTATATGAATTGTCTTGCATTTCTAGGCACACTTTATTTCAAAGGCCAGATTTGGTATTTATTTTTCATTCTCAGTTCCCTCTGCCCATGTGTGGTGTAAGAAATATTGCAATATTTATTATAATCACTATTTAAGACTTCATTCAATAAAATTATATATGGTCTATTGTGATCCCAGTATGCTTATCCCAATTCAAGGGAACAGGCCTTTTCTGTTGCTGCCCCTGGGCTTTGGAATGCGCTCCCTGTTGAAATAGGAGCCTCCCCATCTCTGGCAACTTTTGAAAAGGCACTGAAGACACATTGATTCACCCGGGCTTTTAATTAGATTTATAACTTTAAATAATTTTAATCCTGGGTTTTAAATGATTTTAATGTTTAAATGATTCTAATTTCTTAATTGATTTTAATCATTTAATTGATTTTGTTTTGATTTTCACTGTTAATTGATTTTAATTGTTTTTATTTTGTTAGAAACTACCCTGAGTCATCTTTGAAAGGGTGGTGTATAAATTAAATTAAAATAGATAGATAGATAGATAGATAGATAGATAGATAGATAGATAGATAGATAGATAGATAATTCACGGTAAGCCAGACTGGTGGGGGGACGTCTTCATGAATCAGCCCACAAGTGCTAGGCTGCATTACAGGGGTAAAGGTTTAATGTCTTGTTCCCCTCCCTTCTCTACACTGTGATCCAGTTTGGATTATACCAACCCATGAAATTAAAAGTGGGGTGCACCAAGTGTGCACTCGTTGTGACAATGCCCTCCTGGTGCATCCCTTTATGGCATGGTGTGGGGAGTGTCTGTTGAAATGGCTGCTCTACACATGCTCAAAATACTAGTTTAAATTCATATTTGCGGCACATGTAGAGTGGCCATTCACCTGAATGGGCCCTCCATCATGTAATCAAGGGATGTTCCATAGAGGGCGTTGAGATGTTGTGATATTCAGCATGACACATGTGTACTTGGCACATCCCCCTTTAATTGCACGGGCCAGGGAGGTATTGTCTGAACTGGCCCTGTGCCTCTAATCTCCCATTGTTGTGGACAAGAAAAATATATCAGGAGCTTCAGTCATGGAATTCCCTTCTGGTTTGTCCTGGAATGGCTCGTCACTTGATGTTTAGAGGAATGATGTTTAGCTCAGCCTTGCCACTGCTTGGCAAACGACTACTTATTACTACAACCAATATTTATATATCACTTATTTATGTATGTATGTATGTATGTATGTATGTATGTATTTATTTATTCGATTTTTATACCGCCCTTCCGAAATGGCTCAGGGCAGTTTACAATTAAAACAGAAACCATTAAAACCAATAACAATTAAAACAGAAATATAAATATGAACACCAACTAATAATCAAAACGTCTTTAAAAACAATTAAACTATCAGAACAATTAAAACCCTGAAAACCAGGTTAGCATTAAAACAATTAAAACTAAAAATTAATTAAAACCCTGAGAGGCCAGGCCAAACAGATGGGTTTTAAGGGCTTTCTTGAAGCTCAGTAAGGAATTAAGATTGCGGATTTCTGCCGGGAGTGCACCAAACTAACTGGTGGTAACAGGAGATGGACCTCCTCAGATGACCTTAGCATGCGGTGGGGATCATGTAGAAGAAGGCACTCTCTAACTTTTCAATAAAAGTTCTCAAAGTGGGTTACATAGGAAAATAATAATTAGGGTGGTGATTAGATATTCTGAGGCAGTTTGGAGGTTTTGATACCTTGGCATTGCAGAGCGCATCTATGTGTGCTTTCGGTGGTATAATCTTTTCATTGGAGCACCTCAGCCTCCCGATCATAGAAATGCCAGCCATCACAGATATGGCATTTGCCTTTTTAGATGAATGCCACTGTAACCATAAGCGATGCACCACTGGGGATGAGTAATGAGGCTGGGGCAGGGCTTCCAGCCCTCCATGTGAGTGCAGCATCTTTTCAAGCATGTCTGAACAGGGCTAGAATCAGTAGCACAAAATAAAATAAAATACTTAGAAGATCTGGCTGTCATTTCCTAAGGCCTCTAGAGGAAAGGCCTCTGAGTGCACGGACAGTAATTTATAATAGCAAATTACTGCGATGAACATCTTTCCTTTCTTCTTGTACAGTTTCTGTTGTTAACAGATATTGGGCTTCAGAATGCACGGCAGCGTTATTTTTCCATGCTGTGTATTTAGAGAGCACTGAAAGGAGCAATCAAAAACACCAGCCCCAATATGTCTCAAGCAAGACGACCATCTGACCTAGCCTTGTGCATGAGCTCTGCGGCAAAAAGGAAGGCCACTGGGGGGGTGTGCTTCTTCTGCAAAGCGGGAAAAGGAGACAAGATTGCTAATGGCAGCCTGGCTCGTGAAGTGTAACCAAGACTGTAGAATTGCTAAGCTGTATACCCAAGGGTGCACAAAGCCTGGATCGCTTCCATAAAATAGGACACTTTATCACGTGGTACTTTGAACCAGCAGAATGCATTTGTGTGGCTACAACAGCTGTGCCGCATTCAAGACAGTACCCAGAAAATGGTCAAGTGCCAACTTAACAAGTGTGAGAGCATATCGTCCCAGCAGGAACCAATCTCAGTGAAACGAACTGGCAAAGCAGCCCATTTGTCATGATCCTGAATGCCAGATCTGTCTCTTCCAAGCTTGTAGCGCTGAGGATGGAAACATCCAGATTTCTAACCAGTAATTGATGGCAGATCTTCAAAGGAGAAGTCTCTCCGATGATGTCGATACTGAAAAGAGTGACAAGATCAGATCACCCTGGTTTAAAATGAGGCTTTCTAGGGCTCTGTAAGCTGTTCAAAAATGTCAGCTTCTAAGAACCACCAGCTTTTCTTAAAAACAAAATAAAATAAAGGTTGCAGTGGTAATCCGTATAAAATCCTCTTAGCAAGCCAAAGTGGAAACAGTAACAGTCCAGACACTATAGGAAAGTACAGCGTAATTAAAGCTCAATGAATTTACTTTGGGGGGAGCCAAGCCATATAACTTTGCAATTAGTGATGGGCTGACTCCCCCCAGTATGATTTATTGGTGGCCTGTACTTACAAAGCCAATTCCCAGGCTGATGGGAAAAGCCTTTCCTTTCCCATCCACTTTCTGGTTTGTGACATTTGCACACAGGCATTGACTGTGCCTTGCCTGTGTGCATTACCATGCTGTGCCTTGGGATTGGCACTGAACTTCTGATAAAGTGTATCATATGATGTTGGACTGGAGGGGGCAAGGTAAGAGGCTTTGGACTTGGCCAGCTAGTCTCCTTCATTCAGATTGGGAGGCTGATTGCTGCCTCCCACCCCTCTTGCCCGGCTAGAGGATCAGTGTTGCTCTGCTCTGCTCTGGCTTGGCTGCTTTTGTTGGAGCTGTGCCTTCCTTTCCTGGTTGCCTGATTAGCTGCACCTGTGGGCATTAATTAACATCAGCAAAGTATCGGAATCTCTCATGAGAAGGGACGCTCTGGGTTTCTGGAGCTTAAATGAAAGGAGGGTGCACCAGAGGCATGTCCAGTGGTAGGCGGCCAGCCGCTGAAGCCAGCTGCCAAAGGGGGCCAGCCATTGGTGCTGGGGCCTTCAGTGTGGGACTGAGGGCTGGGGCAGAGCCTATCTATTTTTGTGGCTTATTTAGAAGCTGAGGCTGTTGTTTAGGTAGCTTCTGTTGTCTCAGTCTTGGGAGAGTTTAGGCTACAGTGTGTCTAGGCTTGTCTGGAGATGGGGTGACAGGAGGTGTGTCCATTGATTATGGAGCGGCTATTCCAGTGGTGGTGGGGAATAGAAGAAGTCGCCTTGGCAGGTCAGCAGGCCGTTACAGGGGGAGGGAAGTCGGAGATTTAATATCTGTTTCCCCTTCTGGCTGTCCTGCCAGCTCTTTGACCTCGGGGAGCAGTGCCCACTATCAACAGAGCTTCACTTTGCTCCTTTGTAATGCCAGTTCAGTCCAGGATAAATCAGAAATCATCCATGTTCTGATTATGGATAAAGGAGCCAACATGGTATGTATAACAGAGACTTCATTGGCGGAGGCTGGTGACCCAGTTTGGTCCCAGCTTCTCCCTCCAGGGTACTCTGTTGAGGAGCAGGTGAGAGGACATAAGTGGGGAGGTGGACTCACCAGGCTGAACTAGCTTGGTGGGCTATGTAAACCACTTTGGAAACTTTTGTTGAAAATTGGTATATAAATATTTGTTGCTGCTGCATCTATTTCTTGAGATAAATGACCTCAGAACAGTGGTACATATGCTGGTAACCTCCAGACTTGACTACTGCAATGAACTCTATGTAGGGTGGCCTTTGAACATAGTCAGGAAACTGCAGTTGGCACAGAATGCAGCAGTCAGTTTGGTCTCTGGGTCATCTTGAAGAAACCATATTACTCATATATTAAAAGAACTACACTGGCTACCAATAGGCTTCTGGGCAAAATACAAGGTGCTGGTTATTATAAAACACTCAACAGATTAGGCCCACAGTATTTAGGAGAACATCTTCTTCACTGTGAGCCCCATCACCCATTGAGAGATTCCGGAGAGGTTTGTCTGCTGTTGCCACAGGCTCGTGGCTCCACAGGGACGGGCCTTCTCCATTCCCGCCCCAAGACTCTGGAATGCGGTCCCTCCTGAAATAAGAGCCTCCCCATCTCCGAACACTTTTAGAAAGTCTCTAAAGACACATTTATTCACCCAAGCTTGTTTTGAGATTTTAATTTCTGTTTTAAATTGTTTTATGTTTCTGTAAACTGCCCAGAGACGGATGTTTGGGGTGGTGTACAAATATGATAGATAGATAGATAGATAGATGTCATGGGGTGTGTTGTAGAGCTGCATCACACCACACCTTCTGTATTGATTAGATGTCTGCACTTTGCAGTAGTTAACATAAGCAAAATGACACTTTCTAAATTAAAGCCAAATTAAACCTCAGTTTTGTGATTTGCTGCCTAAACAGAGCAGTGTCATGTCAAAGAGGGCATTCAATTTACTGAAGTAAGTTGTGTGAGTGTTAAAACAAGGATGGGTTAATTAAAAATTAAAGCTGCAATACTGTACATGTGTACTTAGGAAGAAGTCCCACTGAACACAGTTGGACCCTCCCCAGTATAAATGTGCATAGGATCAGACTGCACATCTTATTTAATTTCTGCATCTGTGTCTTTGTCTCTAGAGTAAACCTCTTTATTATTTGTAGCAGTGGTTCCCAACCTGGGGTCCCCCAGATGTTGCTGAACTACAACTCCCAGCATCCCCAGCCACAATAAATTGTAGCTGGGGATGTTGGGAGTTGTGTAGTTCAACAACATCTGGGAACCACTGGTTTATAGTTTAAAAACACCACGGGTCAGGGAGGAGGTGTTGCAAACAGAACAGGAAGGTTCACAGCAAAGTATTCCCTATGAAATTGAGTGACTACAATGGAAGGTCATGGTGCATACAGATTATAGATTTGCACTTTGGGAACTGTGGTTCAGTTGCTGTAGCAACTCTGTGTGTTCCATACAGTGTGTTGTGCTGCTGTGGCGTATACATTCCATCTGGTTTGTCTTTGGCTGCACGGCCATGCTTTGTGTTATGGTGGTTGTTAGTAATGCAAACAACTGTAGTGAGTTGTGGAAATGATTGGAAATATAGCATGACAGCTGTAGCAATTTAGTAAATAACAACAATCCAGGCCCTTCGCCAGAAATTTTATGGTCAAGAAGCCTAAGGGAACACTGTGGAGAGGGCACATGAAACTGCCTAAATAAAAGTCTGTTGTGTTTAAAGTTATTTAATTTATTGATTTAAATTGAATGGGATTTTAAGTGCCAGGTGCCCAAGTGCTCATTTAAGCCCTGGATTCTAGGGGGACCACTGACTGGTTTCATTCAAAACAGAGAGGTTACCTCTATTCAATTAAGCATTATCTGATTAAGCAGTTTTTTAATTTCACCAGCGTAAAACAATAGACTTTCATTAGTGGCAGTAACTAGGTGACATCCACAGTTTCTGTTCCCCCGGAAATGTCATGGTGCACACAGATTATAGCTGTGCATTTGGAAACTGTGGTTCAGTTGCTGTAGCCAATGTATTCCATACAGTGGAAGGAAGATGCCCTATTCCAGAGGAAGGGAAGCCATTGATGCCATCCATGGTAGGAAACTGAGAGGCATCTAAACATTTGGAAGAATGGCAATAATGTAGAACTGGAGGTGGGTTATTCTGAATGTTTTCTCAAAAGCATCATCTTGTTTTTTCACTCAAAGAGAAGAGGATGGGGCCAGAGTTCGGTGGTAGAGCATCTGCTTTGCAGGAGAAGGTCCCAGGTTCAGTCCCTGGCATCTCCATGTAGGGCTTGGAAAGACTCCTGGCTGAAACCTTGGAGAAGCCAGTGCCAGTCAGTGTAGACCAGGCCTGCTCAACTTCGGCCCTCCTGCAGATGTTGGCCTACAATTCCCATAATCCCTGGCTATTGGCTGCTGTGGCTGAGAATTATGGGAGTTGTAGTTCAAAAACAGCTGGGGGGCCTAAGTTGAGCAGGCCTGGTGTAGACCAAACAGAGCTAGATGGATCAATGGTACTCCGTATAAGGCAGCTTCCTAAGAAGGATGGATGACTGAGTCAGAGATAAACATGATACTAAAGCTCTATCCTACAATGACTTAGATGGGGTCAAGCTAGATGTGATGGCAAATGAATCAACATCTAGTTTGGGATTTACTTTAAAGTAAAATTAACAGCCATCCAGGTTAACACCCTGGATCCAAGTTGGCACCCCAGTGTAGGTAGGGAGTGTTTAAGCAAATGGTGCATCCAGAGGTAACCGATGCTCCAATGAGAGTGAAATTTGAAGAAGGTTAACATTCAAATATAAATATGAACAATCCCAGACAAATTTTGTATATTGAAAAGCATTGAGTAGAATCCAGTGAGCACCTTGCATGTGCAGAAGTCTCTCCCATTTGTGTGTGGGTAGGGGCTGATCTCCTATTTAACCTCATTTCTCTCTCAACTTCTTCTCCCCACCCCACCCAGTACTACATTGTACATTGTTCCAGAAGTTCCCATGGCCCACAAGGAGCTGCAATAGGAAGGAGGCGAGTTCTGTCACATTTCTCTGGATTCTACTCAGCGATTAGAGGTGTGCAAATTGATTCAAGTTGAATCTATTCAAGCTTGAATCGGGGTGATTCAAGTGATTTGAACTGAACTGGGCAAACTGGTTTTGTGCACACCCCTAGTGTCACAGTTTGCCCATTAGTGCTGTTGACACATGCTGTTGACACATGCAGAAACATACACGTGCCACCGCCATGGCCAATAATGAGATTATGGGCTGGTGCCCTGACCCATGTGTCAGGCTGTCAGCCAGGGCCTAGCACCAATCTGAGGCTGTGGTGTTATCCAGACACAGGCAGGCAGGGATGCATGCTGGAAAAGAAGAGAAGACTTTTCCTCATGGTAAGAGCCTAGAAGCTTTGTTTCTTCTCCATCGAGCCATGACTACTCTGCCCTCCTGTCTCTCTGTGGTGGGCAAGATGGAAGGAAGGAAGGAAGGAAGGAAGGAAGGAAGGAAGGAAGGAAGGAAGGAAGGAAGGAAGGAAGGTAGGTTTGATTTTGTGGTTTTCTCAGCACTGAGTAAGTATAAGATGTTTGCTGTACTATTGCTTGCTGCTCTATCTGGTTTTGCTGGATCTCAGATTGACAAAGGCAGAACTTGGATGCATGCCTTCCTTCCTTGAGCAGTGGTTTAGTCTGTGAGATGGTGTTGTGGTAAGGAATGGACAGTGGCAGCTCAGCTCTCTCTCTTTCTCTGTGTAACACTTCTTGGTGATTACTGTGATGAGCTCCACATCTGGCCTTGAGACGTGCATGAATGCTCTGCTCTGCAGTCTGCATTGCAAGGTGTACTCATTCAAAATGTGGCTGAATACATTGTTCTAGTTGAGCTTATGGCTATGCTTGCTCCTAAGGGTGCTGCTCTGGTAGCTGTGGCAATGCTGAAGTAAGGAGTCATAATAGTGTGTGAGAGAGCAACTTGTGCCAATGATGATACAGCAGCGCAGGCACTGTGGCTGGCAGTGGATTCTGGGTCAGTGATTTTTTTTGCCCATTTTTGGACTGCGTGTTTGGCAAAATATGGTGTTCTGTGTTGGGAGGGATTGTGTGTTTCTGTTCTGCAGTGTTTTTCAAGGCAGGGTTGCAAAATTTGTGCAATCTTTGTTCCAGCCATAGGGAACAATGGGAAACTCAAAACACCCCATTGTTTCCCATGGGTAGGTCCTAGGGACACCAAAGTGGGTTGGGTGGTATGACATGATGGGTTCTATCTATCACCCAACCCACAAAAGAAATAGGCAAGTGGGTGATTTTTAGAAAAATGTTTAACCTTTCCCCTAAATTCCACAGGATCCTACGGAGGTCTTTGGGAAAGGTTTAAAAACATTAAATCACCCAATTGCCTATTTCTTTTGTTGGTTGGGTGGTAGGTAGTACCCATCGTACCCTACCACCCAACCCACTTGGGTGTCCCTAGGAGCTACCCATGGAGAACAATGGGGTGATTCAAGTTCCCCATTGTTATCTTTGGCTAAATCTCTCAAATCAACTTTAGTTGATTGATTAAAATAGCTGTTAATGGCCGCTGTTTAGATGAATCGATTCAAGTATTTTAGGGATGTGCGAAATGTTTTGGGTACAAAACGTTTTGTACTCAAAATGGGCTGTTTTGAGTGTTTTGTAGACAAAACAAAACACCCATTTTCCAAATCAAAAAATGTGTACACAAAATAAAATGTCCCTGTTTCAACTACAAAACGTTTTGTTGTTTCGGACCTCCATTTTTTTTTTGGTGATCTCTGAGTCAGTCTCCATTTTGTGTTTGACATCTCTTTGAATTTCCCACCCTTCCAGCCTTACGATCAGTGACCTAAAGCATGGGCTGACCTGCTGATGATTCCTTTCTTGTTCCCCATTGGCTCTTTTGCCTCTTACCACTCTTTACTGACCCCACATTGGCCAGGGGAAGGGTCAAAGAAGGGGCAAGGGTGGGGGGAGTTCAAGGAGGGGTTTTCAATTCATTCAACAAGTTAGTTACTCATTCGCCATTCTGCCTCATTGAAGAGAGAGAGAGAGAACTAGTTTGCATTGCATGGCATGCCTCAAGTTGCCATGATGATGCCATGCCATTGCCTATTGCCTGCCTGCCTTGTTGCCAGCCTGAGCCCAGCCTGCCAGCCTGCTATGGCTACTGCATGACAGCCTGGGAATGGATTTATTGGCTGCATTGCTTTTTTTGTTCCAGAAGAATTTTGTTCACCCCCTTGAGAGATGCCATGCCATTGCCTATGCCTGCCTTGTTGCCAGCCTGAGCCCAGCCTGTAGATTCTCTGGTAGCATATGAGATATTCAACAACAAACCATGAATCCACTCTCATATGCTACCAGAGAATCTACACTCAAAACATCTCAGAAACAACAAAACCCAGTACCCCATGAGTTAGCAACCCATGGGGGTGGTTGGCACCCTATGTGATCTACACCACTTCTGGGCCACCCCAGTGCCCCGAAGTGCAGTTATGGGGCTGCTGAAACCTCCATCATTCCCTATGGGGCAGAACCTTAAAGACGCATAAACTCCATTAAATCTTTAAAAATCAGCCCTCTGCCCAATTCCTTAGAAATAATTCTGGCAGCTTCCTTCACCCCACTGGGCACTAGCACCCACCCTACTCTGCTCTGGACCACCCCCTGATTTCGAACAAAGAACAAAATGGGTGTGTTTCGGATTCGGGCCAAAAACAAAACAGGAAGGGGGGGGAAACGTACAACCCTAAAGTATTTTGCAATTCAATTCAAGATCAGATCAAATCGCAAAGACCAATTCATGCACATGTCTATCAGCGATAATACCAGAATCCGTGGATAATAATTCAGATTTGATGGTCAGCATTCACTGCATATGTCCAAGAAATCACAAAATCTATATCAGTTTTTAGAGATCCACACAATTTATCTGGTTTTTGTCAACATTCACATGCGAATATTAACATCTACCAAATTCTGAACAGTCTCTGTAACATAATATTTACAGGAGGAATTGCCACCATGATGAGTCTTCAATAGTGGTTTGTTTTTAATATGGTGTCATGGAGCTGTAAGTCTGCTGGAAAAAATAATCTTTAGATGTGATACTTGGTGTCCTGTGAGATGATCCATAAAATCACACTGCATGCTATACCATGTTGACAGCTCTCTATTGTATTCAGTCTGCATTTTGGATATCTAGGGGATGAACTTTTAAGAAGCCATTAGCCAGGTAAACATTTTGACCTGAGATGAAAACTGGATGATTGTGAGGCATTAACCATAATAAGATTGCAAAAGACACACAGCTAAATGGCTGTTTTTGGAAATAGAAGTTGCTCTTTACCAATGATCCTTTGTGAAATACTTCCTGAACAGATATTCTATATGAAAACAATTCTGCTTTATGCTTTTTATCTGTTCTTAAATCCAAATCAATGCAGAGAGCATGAAAATGAAGGGATTTTAGAGTTCTAAAAATCTGCTGTTTTGAAGGCAGGTATCATTAGCTGAGATAGCTATAATTTACCTCACAAGTCTATATCGTTTGTTAATGTTCAGTAAGTGCTTGGGTAACATTCTCAAAGGGGCAAAACTGCCCTCCAAATGCAGGGCCAATTTAATTTTATTTGTATTCCCTACCCAGTTTAGCACACTATTTAGCACAATGTAAGTTGGGTAGTGGGTGTATTAGTGGGCAAAAGCATAGGCAATAAATGAATTAAACCATTCAAGCTACAGTGCTCCCAGTACTTGCCTTCTCCACCACAGATTTCCTCCTCTGGAAGCAGGAAGAGACAAAGGAAAGTCAGCTAGCTTCAGCAGTGGTGGTGGTATGGGGCACGAAAGAAAGAAAGAGGAGCAAGGGGGCAGCAGTGGGACCCCTTCTGTGAGCAGGCCCAGTATGAGTGGGAGGTCTGGAAAAATAAATAAATGTGGGTATGTAGACTGTAGCTGGGATTTAGGTGCCACGCCCACAGTTAAATTTCTAAGTCCATTTGTGAGCCTGGGGCTTGCTGAGCCCTGGTAAGCAATACATGTGTTTCAATGCAATTTTTTTTAAAGGGGGGAGGAACGACTTAAATGGATAAAAATGTAATTTCCAACATTTCACTAATTGGGAAACTCAGATGGCCTGTTCCCTAGGCCTCCCAATGGTTTCCATTGGCCCTTTAATGGTGGCTTAAGTGGAATGCTGAGTTATATTTCATGTTTAAATCGGAAGGTGGGATTATAACTATTTTAATAAATATGAGTAAGTAAATATTTAGCACTGACTCACCCAAGACCAATTCTTAGAGCCATAGGCCACTTTCAGCGGATGCTGCTGGTATAAACCAACTGTGAAGTATGATTGTGGATGCCCTCTCCATGTTTTCAACAGGGAACTCTTCGTGCTCCATCTTTCTCTCTGGAATTACTCTGCTAGGGGATTCAAAGGGTCTGATGTCTTTATTGAACTGCGAAATAAGGGGATTATGTAAAAACTCTGTTGGGAGCTGCAACCGTACTCCAATAATTCAAAGAAGTGGAAATGTAGCTTCCCACCCGCCTTCATGCATTATCAACTTCCCACCAATGTCCTGCAGAGGAAGGAAGAAACAGTTAATTAAAGCTCAACCGGATTCTGATGGTTAAGTTACCTAAAATGGGCTAAAATAATTTAAACTGACCACCCGTCTCCTGCATGTAATGGAATTCCAAACTTAAGCATCAAAAGGGTGGAATTTAAAAGGGCTTCAAACACAGCAATCTACCCTGTTGATAGGAGGTTCCTTACACTATACAGAACTGGAATTGTTTGAGACCACATCGTGGATTAGAAAATACTGTATCTGAAATTCTTCACTGGCTTACAACATTTTGCTGCTCTTTGAGACATACAATTCATTATTATTTATTAATGTTTGTCATCCTTAGCAATGACCTCCATAAAAGCAATAGCAGACATGCCCCCCCTCTACCCCCGCCCCAAAGAGGATTGTTAGGGGTAGGAAAGGTAGCTCCTGCCATGAGTTCCAACCCAGAGAAAGAATGGTTCTCCATGAGAATCATGGTACCTCAACACCTACTGCCTAAGGCAGGCTCCCTCATGCTGCCTAATGACAGGGCCACCTTTGGGCAGCCTTCCACACGCCAATGCCTCTCATTAGCCCCATTCAGACATTTGGCTGGGGACTCCATATGTTCAATGAAAGCATGTAGGGAGGGGCAGCATTGTGCCAGCAATCTCCACTCCCCCCCCCCAACTCCCTTTGCTTATATGTTTGTATACATTGGGCACAATTCCTTGTGATCATGAACCTTTGCAATATTCTGATCACAGAGAGAACTGTGTAAGTGTTTAGGCATGTTGCGGACATGTGATGCTATTGTCCCCCCAACATATGCACACTGATTCAACATACCTGATCACCTGCACTAGATTTTTGTGTTTACTAACCTGGCAAAAGATGCCCCTCCAAAGAGACACGGTGGTTTTAGGATACAAATCCTATTTATATACATCCTGTGTTATGCCAATGATGCCATGTTCTTAGCATGGTGCCCCCCTGCTCTGATGCTGCAAGGGAGCCAAGAACAGGCCACAAATACATCTAGAAGTCCTACTGTGTTATACAGGAACATGGGAAGCTGCCTTATACTGAATCAGACCATTCATCCATTTAACTCAGTATTATCTACACCAGGGATTCTCAACGTTGGGTCCCCCAATGTTATTGGACTTCAGCTCCCATAATCCCCAGTCCAAGTGGCCTTTGGTTGGGGATTATGAGAGTTGAAGTCCAGTAACATCTGGGGACCCAACGTTGAGAATCCCTGATCTACACCGACTGGCAGTCACTCTCCACGGTTGCAGGCAGAGTCTTTCCCAGCCCTAACTGGAGATGCCAGGAATTGAATCTGGGACCTTCTGCCTTCAAAGCAGATGCTCCACAGCCCTATCCCCACAGCCCTATCCCCAAAGGTGGCATACATCAGGGAACCGATCACATGAGGATCTGGCCGCCCAGAGACATACATTTGGGTGGGGTATAAATTTGATAGATAGATAGATAGATTAAAATAAAATAAAATAAAATAAAATAAAATAAAATAATTTCATCAAGGTGGCTGTATCATGTGCCCTTAGACCATGCAGTGTGGGAAGAAGCATCCACAAAGCGTAAGAGTGCTGTTCTTAGGATACAGCCATTATCATGGCCGATAGTATCAAGCAGTAAATTTATTTAGGAATACCCATGAATGTGTACCTCTTCCTTACCTGTATTTCATGCTTATTCACATAGACCCTTCTGTGCTGATCACCTACCATTTAAAACAGTAATAAATTAGCACTGCTCGATCCACCAGGCGCCTGACCCAGAAGCTGAGGCTCAAATGCCATGGTGACCTTTGGGCTGATGTTTAGATTAGCTAGCAGTCAAAGATCCAGGAACAAACCATAAACATTGCTGCCTTTCAGCATTTGCTCCACTTTGGGCTTAGAGTTTAAGTAGACATTAGAAGAAACTTAGTTGGCCACCACACTGCCTCTCTTTGCTCCTCCTCCACCGATTATGTATGTAAACACAGCCCATGAAGTGACACCACCACACAGTTTATCGTCATGAGCCCTTCTGGATCATGCCCAAGGCCCATCTAGTCCAGCATCCTGATTCACACAGATACCGCTGGAAGCTACAGTAGGAGTTGTGGGCATGCCCTCTCTCCTTCTGTTACTCCCCTGCAACTGGTACCCAGAGGCATCCTGCCTTTGAGGCTGGAGGTGGCCTATAGCCTTCCAACTAGTAGCCATTGATAGACCTCCATGAAGTCCCTCTCTTACAGCTGACAGCTGGTGGTGTGAGGCAGGAAAAGAGCAATTCCAGTGCAATGACATCACACTGCACATTGTAGGTTGTGTTTAGAGGGGCGCAATAAGGAAGAGGGGTGAAGAAACAGAGTGATGGCACTCTACTTGTAACATCTAGTTAAATCTTAACAAAATAACAGGATGGGTGAACTCTCGGCTGTTGCCGGAAGGTGAGGGAGAATAGGCTGGAAAAGGTGTGTTTGCCAGGTCCAAACTCCAAAAAGAACTAGATTTCATGTTTATAATGTCCAAGGCTTCAAATCCAGGGAGAATCCTACTGCTCGCCTTGACCCATTCGGGGCGTGGCTCCTTTGCCCCAGCCTCGGTCAAAAGAAGCACAAGACTTTTCCCTGCAGCTCACTGGCTGAGGGGTTAACAGGGGTGGGGCTTGTGTGGGCCATCATCGGGCCTGCCTGTCTTCCCCCTCAGTCTGCAGGCTCCTCCCTCCTGTCCTGGGTGCAGTGTGGGTTTTACTGGTCGTCCTTTTCAGGGTCCAGGTAGGAAACCTTTACCTCTCTGCTGATTGGCTCTTGCCGGGTTGTTGTTGTTTTGTTTTTGCCTACCTCTTGTTATGAACGGTCTGTAACATAAAATATCAGAACCAGAGGTATCAACTCAGAAGCATGTGAAATATAGGCCTGTGTCTGATTTATTTTATATTAAGAGTTCAATTCAATGTCTGAACTGGAGGTGAATCTCATGACTGCCTGGTCAATGATTTGTAGAGGCAGGGGAATCTAGCATTGGTTATCTGTGGAAACTCACTGAGACAATGGGTCAGTGTTAATTACCAGTCTCACACTGCTGAAATTAACCTGTGTCCAGTAACAGGATGCTTCTGCCTTAAGTCAAATGTGTTGATTAACTTGCCTCACTCATGCTTACCCTTTTGATGATACTTTGAATATTCTTTTGTTGCAAATACACACTAGAAATAATGTCTCACACAAATAGAACTAACTCCCTCTCACTAATTGCTAACTTTTAACACCTTCTGGGACCAGGCTAGCACATCTGGGATGCAGATTTGCTTTTGGACTTTGTCCCCTCCTCAAGATAACAGTTTACAGAAGAAGATTGAGATCTCTCTGAACTGACCAAATATCCTGAGCTAATTTTGGTAATTAAAAGACAACATTCAGAGGTTAGCAGAAATAAATGCCTTTTGTGATCCAGAAGACTCAAAATGGACATCAAGGGATGGAACCACTATAAGAAGGAGTCTCTGGACATGGCAGTTTAGCAGTTCTGTGCCTACAGGCATTCTGCTCACACGCTAGCTATCTTGTGCCTACAGCAAGATTTGCTCAGGAACTCTGCTCATGAACAGGAACTGTCTGTGACTTCTACTGCGCAGTGAGAAGTCAAGACTTTTCCCCAGCCATGGCACCTTCACTCTCTGCCTCGCTCTGAGCAAACTGTCTGCTTGACCACCAGAAGCCAGACCATCACACTGTTGCTGCTCCCAGCTACAGTCTCTCCTCTTCAGCTGAAAGATCCACCATTCTCAAGCCTGGGTAAATATGCTGCCTGGAATTCCCTCCTTCCCCTTTCACTGCTCCCTTCTCCTTCCCCCCCCCCCCCCTCGTTCCTCCACTAGTCACCCCAAACCATACCAGACCTCAGCCTTCCCCCCCCCACCCCACCATCTTTTCTGCCTGTATCTGAAATGTATTAGCCTCTAGGAAGATTTAATTGCACGCACATATGTCAGTTAGGCACACTGGGTGGAATATATTGGTACTGGTTAGGATGTTCTGTTTAAATACTGTTGCTAATATTAATAGAGTGTTCTGCTTTCTGCTTTGCTAGATTATGTTGTTAGTCTTTATACTCAATAAAGCCCATTGAATCCTTCTGAGTAGTTTGATCTCCTTTTCTTCATTGCTTCCAGATCATACGTGGTCACTAATATAAAAGAACTTGGTCCAGACCTATTCTATATACTGGCTAATGAGCATATTTAGTATATAGATCAGGCCTGGTCTGTAACACTCTCACTTTCTTCCCAATCACAACGGCAGGCACAGTGCAGTAAAAATGGACAGTGCAGTTTTTGGTGAACACCTTAAAGCAAGATGTTTGGCATTAGGAGTTGTCCTTAGTAGTCCTTAGAGGCTTCATGGCTCAAGGAGTGTGGGCCCTGGATTTACTTAGACCTGCTAAAGGATCACCCTCCTTATAGGACTTCACAGCTTGAGGGGTGTGATCTTTGACATAGGTCGGCTAAGAAGGCAGCATTAACCACAGGGCTGATGCTGGCTGGAGTCAAGGTATCCGCCCATTCTTTCTTAGGTGGAGTCACTGTGGTCAGTGAAGAATATTTAGTTTCTGCACTATGGGGTGGGTGCATATCCTCCTTTCATCATTTAATTGAATTGAATAAAGTTGTGGCCCGTATAATTCCATTTAAGTGTCTTGTGTCTTCATTGTGGTTTGCGTGCAAACATAATTAACATCCCCTGCACTGGTTAGTTGCCAGATTTATTTTCCAGCTAGGCTATTTTGATGTGTTAGCTGCTTGTTTTCTCATCCTTTTCATTCTTATGCAAAACTGTTTATCACAATCTGTATTAAGCACCAACGTTTATGCAAGCTTTGTGACATCTTCTGGGGGTTGGCATCATTCTGCCAAAATCAAGTACTGTTCCAAGTAAGCCCAAATTTTGTGTCAAGAAAAATCAGATTTTGTGCTCAGTATGGATGCTGGAAGTGAATGCAATCTGCATATATTATCCTAATTTGTTTCATTGATTCTGATTGTAGTGGGAAATGTGTTTGTCAAGTTCAGAACCTTTAGTATGAGTGGGGAACAAGGCAGCTAAAGGCAGATGAGAGGCAGAAGAGAGTCATTGAGGAAGGGACCAGAAGCAAAAGATAACTTGCAAAAGGTAACTTGCAAGCTTTGATAAAATCATGTCAGTATATTTGAAACTTCCTTGTCTAGTGATTCACACATTCTACAGCCTGAAGGGCAACATAATTTCTTTTGAAAAGAAGCTATGCTTCCCTGACACAATCAAACTCTCTGAGCTCAATCAGATCACTATTTTGTGCCATGTTCCACCACATCTATGCTCCCCACGTGTCTCACCATTTGGCACAGTACAATACAAGGAGCTTACCCTGAGGTAGACTGGTTGCCTGTATCAGCCCTCTTCAGATGTCATAGAGACTAGAACATGCTCTATTGCATGTAGCGTTCCAGCAGGGTGTGGAGCCTCTGAGGGTGCTCTTGGGGAAGCTCTGTGCACATACAGCATCTCCAGTTTCTATAATGTCTGAAGAGGGCTGTGGACTCACTATGTCTGAATATTCATGCAAGGAGGCTTGAGGAAGGGGGTGCCTAAGGTCAAGGACATATAGAGAGGCATTTTGGGTGGGTTCTCCTTGTCTCTGGAATTCCTGAGAAAACTACCAGATTGTTTTGCAAAGGCAGTATTATTATTGTTGTTGTTGTTATTATTATTATTTTACATTTATATGGAAAGGAGCCCAGAGCGGTGTACTACATACTTGAGTTTCTCTTTTCCAACAACCCTGTGAAGTAGGCTAGGCTGAGAGAGAAGTGACTGGCCCAGAGTCACCCAGCTAGTTTCATGGCTGAATGGGGATTTGAACTCGGGTCTCCCCGGTCCTAGTCTGGCACTCTAACCACTACACCACACTGGCTCAGATAATTATTATTACATTTTATATCCCACTCTTCCTCCAAGGACCCCAGAGCGGTGTACTACATACTTATGTTTCTCTTCACAACAACCCTGTGCAGTAGGTTAGGCTGAGCGAGAAGTGACTGGCCCAGAGTCACCAGCAAGTATCATGGCTGAATGGGGATTTGAACTTGGGTCTCCCCGGTCCTAATCCAGCACTCTAACCACTACACCACTCTAACCACTACACCACTACACCACATATGACAGTCTATTATTTGAACATGTGGTTAGTGATCAATGGCAAGGAGGGGGGTTTGATGATAAAGAGGGGGTGAACATTTTAACACAATTTACATTTTAAACCTTGTATGTGTTGCTTGGAATACATATTTGCGTATATCAAATTTCAGCAAGGGGTTGGGCTGAAGCTTTATCATAAATATATAAAAATAATAATGCATGGTCTCCCTAAACAGTTATTAAAATGCGCTGGTTGACAGGTCCACAATTCAGACACCATGATATTATGATCAGTTCAGTCTTAATGTTGAACACATATCTGGGCACTGTCATTTTTTGGCTATGTAGGAAAGCCATCCCCCTCCCTTACACACACACACACATCTTCCTCCTCCTAGGTAAAAGAGAGGTGGGGAGGCAGAGAAAAACCATCAGCCCCAAAACATGCAAAACTGGAAGTCAGAGCTTGGTCTGTCAGTCTGAACTTCTCCTTCACTCATTGCATCTCTAGGGAGAGAGATTTCTATTGAGGGAGAGATTTCTATAGAGGGTGGGTTGGAGAGGAGAAGGCAGAGGTGGGGGCAGTGGGAGATAGAGATGTCAGGATATGGAGGGGAAGGAGAAAAAGAAAATATTTCCTTTGGCAATTCTGCTTCCCTTTCTGAAAAAGGGACTACTTTATTCTTTATCCCAACTGACAAGTACAAGCACTTTGGGCCCTAACTGGATGTGAACATTGTCAAAAGGAATTTGGGCTAAAGGGAGGCATCTGCAGTTCCGTTCCAATTGTGCTCAGCACTGCAGCCACTTTTGCCAGCGTGGCAGGGTGGCTGGTGGGCAGACACCAGCGCAGATGGGAACTTCACATACTGTACGCATCATGACCAACTATAAAAAGAGTCACAATGAATCAGTGGTTACACAGCGCGTCTCCTTGGAACCTTCACATCCAATTTCAATCCAGCTGACATCCATAGCTTACAGTGAGCTTTTGTGTTTAAGCATCAGTACAGTATTAATGCAGGAGCAGAGCCGCTCTGGATTGCCATGGTACAGATTTAACCACTGATCTCAGCCAGTTGTTTTGACGGATGGAATAGTTGAAGGGGAGGCTGCACTTGGAAGGGTAAGGGTTGGGAGGAGGTATGAGACGAGACTTTTTGTTTTGGCAGTGAGAGACAACAAGAGCAATTCTCTGCTCTCTGGTCAATTCTATAGTCTTGCTAGAAAACTGAAGAGAAGCACACAATTAAAAGAAAAAATAATTAAAGCAAACAGCGTAACTTTCCTTGAAAAGTGAGTCTACGGAAAGCTACTGTGAGGTAAAGTGACAAGCTGGAATGAGTTGACTTGACGGTGCATTGCTCAGGTAAAGGTTTGACGGTAGCAGCACGAGCTTTCTGAAGTGAAGTATTATGAAAAGGTAAATTATGTTTTGTATTCATGACTGAAAGCATTTTATTTTAAAGCCGACGCTGTCAAGGTGGAGATGCTAGCTTTATGTACCAGTGCCTCTAGCCTTGCAATGTGAGTGAGGCAACATGACAGCTTGTAATAAGTAATTTTTATACAGTTGCATTTATCACTCAAGTAGGCTTGGCAATATTAAACACAGACCTTAAAATGCTGCAGAAGCGAAGGATGGGGGCTGGAGGCCATACTGTGTGTGTGTGTGTGTGTGTGTGTGTGTGTGTGTGTGTGTGTGTGTGTTCCATGCACGCTCAACTTTTCTTTCCCTGCTCTTCAAGCTGCTTTCTGTTAATGTAGCACTTTTTAAGATATGCACCGAAATGCTTCCAAATTGTTAATACTTCACTAAAAGGTTACCAATGGAATGACCCCATTTAGCCCAAAGGATGTTGTTTTAGGCTTTAATGAATTAGACATTGCTACCATTTTCCGGCCAAAATCAATTGTCTCAATTAACAATTTTTTACCATTCCAAATATTTACCAAGCCAAAGGCCCAGAGTCTCGTGCCTGGCTCTTGCTAGCTTCCTCATGAATCCCGATTTGGGGGATGCATGTGGCTGGCAGCCTCTCTCTTGCTTTTGCCATGGCAACATGCATGCCTGGGTTTTGTTCTGTTCTTCTTTTCAAACTCTCACTTTTTCTGTTCTAGCAGGTTTTCAATCATGAATGATCCACTGCAAATAGAGCTGGCAACCAGACAGTATTTTGCTGCTTAGAGCAATACAATCATGTGCTATCAAGTAATCAGTAGTAGGGTCTGGGAAAAGGCAGTGACCTGAAGGTTCTGCAAGACATTCCCCATTACCTACCACATACCTGCCTTTCCAATAACCTACCCATTCACCTATAAAATGAGAGGTTCTGCCCTGACTATGGCCCTCATGTACCAAACTTTCCCAGGTTTCAGCTCTGACCCACCTAGTTCTCCTGTCCTGGCACAACCAATATTTCTAAAATCAAAAGCTGCTAATCTGAAATGCAAGTGAAGGCTACTATGACAGCAGCAGTAGCTGCTGCTGCTGCTACTACATGAATAGAAATCACAAGCAAGAATCTAGCTCCTGGATGTATATGGATCATCTGAGCTGTTATATCTTTCTGGATAGATGTATCAAAGAGTGAATCAAGCCAAGTCAAATGGGACTTGCTTCAAAAGAAAGGATGCCTTTGCTGGCCTCAGGGCACTTCAGCACCTTTCTTTCTTAGGCTTGGTTACACATGCACTTAAATCTCTTGATTACTCAACATCTCATCGGCTGATATGAAAGTTTTGTCTGTGGTGTTGGATCTGTGATGGCTTATTCACCCATGCCAAGTCGTTATTGGATATTTGTTTGTTTGTTCAATTTATATACCACCTTTCATAAAACACATCCCAAGGCAGTTTACAGAAGTTAATACAGCCAAATCCCATAAAATCACATTAAAATATTAAAATAAATTAAGACCATAAAACATAAAAACACCAAAAAGCAATTCAAAGACAGAGTGGCCAGAAAGGAGACATTGGCAACCCCTAAAGGCTAAAAGCCTGAACATATAAAATAATTTTTGTTGTTTTTTTAAAAATCAGCCACAGATGCCAGAATAAGGACACCTACTGGGAGAGCATTCCCAGTAGGTCTCCCCTCCAATGCCCTTGTTGGGTGGGCAGAACCCTTGGGAGCAGGTGGTCCTTCAGATATTCAGGGCTCAAACTGCTAAAGGCTTTGGCCCTTAATATCACAGTCATCAAGTGATAAACCTGCATTAACCCATCCTTAATTTGAGGATTTGGGTGTTACCATATAGTGTATCTGCTGCAGCCTCCATATGCAGCACACTCAGTCTGCAATGAATACTGCACATTCATTGCTTTATTCATTTTATGAACCTACATTCTGCATATAGGGCCAGCCTTAGGATAAACAGAACCCTGGGCGAGGAGTGCCTTTGGCACACACACACACACCCCACCTTCCCCGCCGGCACAGTGGTTATTTGCCAGGTGGTGTGGCTTGTGCAGGATTGCATACCTGGTGGTACAACTGGCTCTGCTGCTGTTGCCAGGCATTCCCACCAATGCTTATGCAAAGGGCCAGAGCTCCCTCTCAGTAATTTGCTGCTCCGGTTCTGGGATCCCACACAGGCCCTCTTCAACTTCTTCAGGCCTCTTTCCTCTTTCTCCCTTAATCACTGCAGATGATAAGTTCAACAAGCAGCAAGTCACCAAGCAAAGCTGGGTGCCCCCTTCAGGTAGGTGCCTTAGGCAACTGCCTGACTTGCCCTTCCCTAAGGCCAGCCCTGTACTCATAGTTGCTTATTAGTTGTCAAGGTTGCTTCCATGTGCCACATCAATTACAGGGACAGGACAGAATATGCTTTAGTCATCGCTGGCTTTCTGCTTTTGGCATGGAGACTATAATGCAGGTTGGGGAAGCTGCCTTTGCCAGGGGTATTCTCCATAGTTTCCATTGGGTACTATGGACCTGAACTAGGAGATGGGCAATGGCCATATGGATATTATGATAAAATAATTCTTTATTCGGTCACTGACGAGAAAAAGAAGGGGGGAACAAACACTATAGATGGATGTTCTGTATTGCAATGTCTTTCTAGGATGTCTCCTGCTAATTGAGCAAAGAGGCATCTTAAGTGGCGATTCTCTTTATTTAGCAGGGAGAGAACAACTGGCCCTATCCATCCATCCCCAGGGCAGCATCCCTCCAGTGGCCATTGCTGGTGTCCCTTGTTTCTTTTTTAGATTGTGAGCCATTTGGGGAAAGAGAGCCATTTTATTTTATTTTCCAATTTAATTATTTTTATCTGTCTATGTAAACTGCTTTCGGAACTTTTGTTGAAAAGTGGTCTATAAATGTTCTTCATATTTGTATTAATATATAGGTTCCTGGGAATAGATTTCATCAGGTAAAAAGGAACAGGAACACATTTCGTTTCTTGATATATAGCTATGCCAAGAAGCTCTTTGACCACACACACAGCCATCTTAACAGAACTCCAATGGACTCTGCTTCCCAGAAACCACTAGGGGACAAATAGCTTGCCTTCAGCATTTTCCTGAAATAACCAGTCAATTTAATGTACACTTTACTAAACGCTAATGTTTTCTTATTGTAAATAATGTTCAGAGATGTACCACTGGAGAGAACAGCAGCAAAGCAACTGACTCTGAAATGTTTCTGGTTATAATTATTGAACAGAACAGTTGTGTTTCTTTGTAAGATGTATATAAAGTTTCATCTGTTTTGGACTCAGGAAGCAGTTAACAATTTTATAGCTCAGTCATTTGCTACTTCTAATTTATCTCTATAGTGCATGCCATGCATATGACCTGATTCTCCTCTCAGCTATTTAGAACACAGTCAATCAGGATACAGTTCTGTAAAGTTATATAAAATTACAGTAAGGAAAACATGAATTAGGTCACTAGGAAGGAGATGTTGCACCTGTAAATGCCATGGTACTTGTCTCTCACCAGAACAATGGAATCAAAATCCTGCCTCAGATTAAGCCCCCAGCTGTGAGTCTAATTACTCTTCTGTAGCAAGCATTTCCGTCAACTGAGATCATTTTGCTGCCCATTGAGTCTGAGTTCTGATTATTTTATTTTTCATTTATTATTTATCTATTTATTATTTATATACTGCTTTTCAGGCAAACTTCCCAAAGTAGTTTACAAAACACTTAAAGAACAATTTTAGTAAGATTGTCATTAACTTTAATCCAAAATGATAGGTAGAAGCAGAAATATTCAAGTGGCACAGATGAAGCAGATTGACGTTTTAGTAGAAGATGTTTTAACACTTGATTTACAAAAGCCATGCAACAATGAATATAGTTTTCCAGTAAAGTACAGACACATGCTATAGAAGGTGTGGTTTTAATAAAAGTGAGAGGATATAACTATACGCACATCCTTATGAGTTTGGGTATCAGAAGTCAATGTCCAAAAAGTCCAAGGGTGGGTCAGACTCTGGCCTTTTCCTTCCATATGGCCAGTGAGGCCATGCCAGTCTTCTTCAACCTATGTGAGATGAGTTAATCATGGCTTATTTAAATTCCATTAATTTCAATGAGATTTAATCTTGACTAACTGAGTCGAGATCCTGCCCTATCCCAAGGAAGGGTATATGTTTGTGTGGTCTCTATATTGCTTTTTCTCCCCACAAAGGTAAGCTTCATATTACATGTGATTGACAGGAGGAGTGCACTCTTACAAGCCTCTGACTAAAAATACACACAGATGTAACATGAGCATGACAATATATGCAGCTGTCTCAAATGAAAGTCCAATGAGACTTCAGAAGCACACAATTTTCAAGTCTTCTCTCTGGACTAGCTGATTATGTTACTCTTCACACTTTAGATTTGCATTTCGTTTCAAACACAGGGAAGACTTACAAGAACATGCCTCTGTCTTGAAAATGGAAGATAAAAAGGAATACCTTAAAGCTTGTCCTTTGCAATACAGGAGCTACATGCAGTTCGCTAAAGTGAAGAAGCTATGGACCTAGATGGAAGTTAAACTAGGAACCCCATGTAGGATCTTCCAAATGCCTTTTAGACAGGATGTATCAGTGGTACTGAGGGAGGGTAGAAAGTGCTTTGGGGCAGCTGGGAGTGAATATGTGTGAAGAAAGGATGTTGATGTGTCTTCATATCAAGATGGAGCTGGTGGAAGGGGGATTGCTTGTTCTGAGAGTGGGTTGGTTTAAAAACTGTTCACTCTGCTACTCCAGCACCCTACACATTTTCTCTCTGTAAGTGCTCATTCTGTGGAATGGTAGAAGAAGTGATGTGCAAGTTGCATCTCCTATCCAGGAGAATTGTTCTTGTGGATAAATCCACGAATTCTACATCTCATGAGATGGCTACTATTTTTTGTTTGTTTTCTTTTTACTACTTTTTTAAATTTACTTTTTTGTGTGTTTTTGTTTTACTACTATTTTTGGTTTTTAAAGAAGTAGTTATGTTCTTCTGGCATGGCTATACTTTGTTTACCTTTCCTATGAATAATCCTGGGAGGAGGGGGAAAGTTTTGCTTTTAGAAAAGTTCAATTTTGCAAGAGTTATACATACGCAAAATGTTTGAGCAGTTGCCCCCACTAATGAGCAGTTGCTACCTATGTGCTCGCTCTCTCCATAAAAGTATGGGGCAAGTATATTTGCATGAGCATCTGTGTGAGAATGAGGTTGACTTTAGTTTTCTGATTAGAACAGCACAACACCTGCACACATGAGAGAGACTGTGATCCTGTTATTTATTTATTTAAAATATTCATATCTCGTCCCTCCAGTACAATACTGCTCGAGGTAGCTCACAACAGTAAAGCAATACAAGTTATATCAAATTTAACACTGCACACTGATCCTATGCACACTGACCTAAAAGGAAGTCCCCAAGGATTCTGTGGAACTTTCATCTGAGCAAACATGCATAGGAGCAGACTGGAAACATGGGACATTGGTTTGAGAATAGTGGGATGGGTTCTTAGCCAGCCAATCAGAGGACAGTAGGGGCAGAGTAATCTATCAGGCAGCTATATTACCATGGGAGTTCCATAAGGAAAAGACAAAGGCAGATTTCACAATAATCTGCAGTGGTGCAGAAAATAAAGTAAAATATCATAATTCAAATCTTGGAATGTATACAAGTTTCATATTTTGCTTTTGCAATCTAATTGTGAAGTTGTTTCTTAAAATAAAACACCACAACACTCACACAAATATTAAAATAATAATAATAATAATAATAATAATAATAATAATAATAATAATAATTCGATTTCTATACCGCCCTTCCAAAAATGGCTCAGGGCGGTTTACAAAGAGAAATAACAAATAAGATGGCTCCCTGTCCCCAAAGGGCTCACAATCTAAAAAGAAACATAAGACAGACACCAGCAACAGTCACTGGAGGTACTGTGCTGGGGGTGGATAGGGCCAGTTACTCTTCCCCCTGCTAAATAAAGAGAATTACCACGGTAAAAGGTGCTTCTTTGCCCAGTTAGCAGGGAGACTATATATAGCAAATTGTAACATATTAGCAACCCCCATAGTTCACAGATACATGAATTTCTGTAGAATTAATTATACAAAGGGCTAGTTCTTACATGTATATTCAGCACTCATTGGCTGACAGCTGATTAACGAAATAAGAATGTGGTAAGAGGCATCCCCACTACTGAAACGGGCGTGTAGTGCTGGGAGCTATTTTCACTGATCTTCCCTGCTTCCGCAAGTGCTCTGTGCCTTCCAAAAATATGTCCCTGAGGCTGTGCATTACAAGGGATTGCAAATACTGAGACAAACAAATACTCAGATAAATAGAAGTTATTTTGATAATGGGTTACATTTTGGGCAGAAGCACTATTGATTATTGCCATTTTCAAGCCGGTGGCTAAAATAATTATAGCATTAATTTCCAGCCATGCATCCAGTAAGATGCCAATTAAAAGGGAAAGCAAAGACAAAAGCAATAAAACCATTACAATTCAAAAAGAGAGCCAAATTAAAAAAAAACCCTGAAAAAAACAAGGATTGGTTGGTCATTGAAAGGCCAGGTGGGGGGGGGGCAAGTGTTTACCCCTTAAAACCAGCAGCAATGGGGCCAGCTGGGGCTCATGGGGGAGGAAGTTCCACAATCTGGGCACTGCTACCAAGAACACTTTATTTCACATTCTCACCAGTCAAACCTCCAAAGCTAATTAGGCTTGTGCAAAATTGGATCAGTAAAATTGGACATGGTCTGATTTTACTGTATTCAGAGGGATTCAGAGAAAGTCCGAACCCAAACTTAAGCACCCCAGTTGGGGTTGGGCTTCTCTGACCCCTTTCACAAAAATCGGAGCAGTGAAAGGGTTATTTTCCCCCTTTGCAATATCGGCTGAAGGAAAAAACTCCATATTCTGCCCTCTCTGCCCACCTGCCTGTGCATAAATCTATTTGTTTAAAAAAATTAAAGAATTTTAAAAAGACAATTTCCCATTTATAAACAGCTGATTTCCAGGTTCCTCCTGTGATTCTCTAATTTTACATCACTTCCCGTTAGATTCTCTGTTGTTACATCAGTTCCACTGCAACTCTGTGTTGTTGTGTAACTTTCTTTCCGGGTTCGCAGTGAGTATCTTGGTCACTTTTTTAAAAAAGTTCAAGTTTTGCTTACTCTAACCTGATCCTGGCCCCCTCCCTGACTCTGAATCCAACTTTGACCCTGACCTTCGGAGGGGTCCAATGGACCTCAAACCAACATTTGCGTGATCAGATGAGATCGGGTTCAATCTGATCTTGACTTTGAGACCTATGGGGTATGGAGTAGAACCTCTGATTAAAAATGCAGTGATTGAGCAGCTTCACGTGGGAGAAGGTGGTTTGCCATGTATCTAGGTCCCGAGTCCTGTAAGGCATTATAGGTACAATAATAACCAGCACCTTGCATTGTGCCTGGAAACAAACTGGTGGCTAGTATACTGCCGGACCTCATAGTATAATCCCTACAGATATAACTTTGTGGGGCTATTCTCACAAGCAGCAAAAATTGGGCTAGGAGAGCCTAGCCCAATTTTTCCTGCTTGTGTAAACCACCGGGCTCACAGGCGAGCCTGGTGGCTTACAAGCGGGTGACCCGCTTCTGTAGCCGGCCCCTTAAACCGGGTTTGCAGAGCGAGCACTCAGCAAACCCCGTTTTTAAAATCGTGAGTAGCCGCGGCTAATCACAAGTAGACCCCCAGCCGGGAGGCTTAAGAGCAACCTCCCGGCTCGGGGGTCTCTCCAGTATGCCCTGTGCACTCGTGCAGAGCATACTGGAGCTTCCAGGGGCCACTCAGCCCCCGATCCTCCCAGCCCCTGCCGGCTCTGTGACGGAGCCAGCAGTCGTGTGGCCGGCCGATCCGGCCGCCCAGGTGTCCCACCCTACTCGTCTGCAAGGAGAGCAGGGAGAGCCCGCTCTCCCCTCAAACCCTATGGAGGCGGGTCTCTGTGATCGTGAGACCTGCCTCTATGACTTTTACAACTATCAATATGTGTAGATTGCTTTTCAACAGTTCACAGTGGTTTACATAGAATAACAAATAAGATGGTTCCCTGTCCCAAAAAGGCTCACAATCTAAAACTGAATACAAGCTAGACACTAGCAACAGCCACTGGAGGAATGCTGTGCTGGGGCTGGCTAGGGACAGTTGCTTTCCCTCACTAATTTAAGAGAATAAGCACTTTTAAAAGTGCCTCTTTGCTCAGTTAGCAGGGGTAATTTCCATATCACCTGCCAACATAAACATAACATTCTTCAATGGGGACCTTTCAGACATAGGAAGCTGCCTTATACTGAGTCAAACAATACAATCACTTAGTATTATCTACAGTGACTGGCCGTAACTCTCTGGGCTTTTTCTCACAACCATATGGCGGTGTGCTAGAGGACAGGCACTCTCTTACTTTGGGCTTCCCAGACAGCCAGAGCCTCCTTTGGGCTCTGCAGCTTGCACATCCACACAAATGCTGTAGCATCATTCTCCATTGCTGAAATCAGCAACTGGGACCTCCACACATCCCACAAGGCATTGTGCAAGCAGCTCTGCTCTGCCTAGCCCTGCAAGCCACGGGACTTGGCCTGCAGGGCTAGGCAGAGCTAGGGCATGATAAACATGGCTGATGGCAGCCCAGGGACAATTTAAATCATCCCAGTGCTGCAAATGACCAAAACAAAAAGGTAGGACATCTCTTCTCTTGTCATACCTCACTTTTAACCTGGGTAGCAGATCTGGGCTACCCAGGTTCAGAACTGCTGTGTTTGGAGGACTCCTGGTGCCCCAAACAACCACAGATCCCTGGGTAATCCCCCTCCTACCCAGGAATCTGTGGTCATGAGAAAAACCCTTCTAACTATCTCTTCAAGGAGGAATCTTTCTCAGTTGTACCTGGAAATGGGACCTTCTGCATGCAAAGCAGATACTCTCCCACTGAGCCACTGATATTCTCCCCATCCCATATTTGGCTGAGAATCCTCAACTGCTGAGTAGTCAACCGATAAGAGGACAAATGACAAATATGCAAATATGATTCAGCTTACATGCTGTAGTGTATACTAATTTACTCTCCCCCATTTAGGCAGCTGTAGCCCACCTCCTACACAGAAAATGTAGATCAGCTTCACACACACTTCCTTTCGCTGCTATGGAATTACAATAGTTCTGGAACTGGTCTATCAAAACTGCATACCTGCCAACATGTCCCTATTTCCCCATTCACCTGAATGGGAAAATAGGGACATGTTGGCAGGTATGAAATTGAAGCTTCATACTAAAGACAGCAAGCCTCTGTAATCTCTTCAGAACAGATGTCTACTTTTTTTATGAGTGGGTGGAATTTAATGTCTTGAACCCACTTAACTCTCATGAACAGAAAGCCAATGTATGTGCTCATGGTATTGATTCACAATGGCATCCCCTCAGGATATTTTTATCATCAACAGCAATTCGTGTCCTTGAAACTCTGTTTATTCTTAACACCTTTATATGCCTTCCACAGAGGAACAGTGGAAGATGGCAGAGTAGTAGGATGCGCAGAAAGTTTCACCCATGAAACATTTTGACTCGAACAGAACACCCTAAAAGGGCCTATTTTGAGCTCGGAGCAAAACACCCCATTTCAATGAAAACATTTCGACATTTTGAGCACCATTTTGGAGGCTTGTTTTTCTCTTGCTGATTGGTTTTCTGGCACTGGCTTCCTATTAGCTTATGATCTCCTTGCTTCTTAGTTGGCTTGTTATCATATAAATCAAGTGTTGTCATGGACAACTGTGCCCCCACTGGCTGGAGGGGAGGAGGGAGGGAACTGCAAATTCAAAATATATTCAAAGGGACTGGAAGGCAGAGAGAGCCCTTATACTGTGCCTCTCTTGAAGAAGATGATACATCAAGATACCAGAGGAGGAAGGAAAGTTTGATTTTGTGATTTTCTTTTCTCAGCACTGAGTATAATGTGCTGTGTTATTGCTGCTATTGCTGCTAGAACTATCTGGTTTTGTTAGCTCTCTGGTTGATAAAGATGGAACTTGGGTGCCTTCCTTCCTTGAGTTGTGGTTTTGTTTGTGAGATTGTATTGTGGTGAGAAATGGACAATGCCAGTGCAGCTCTCTCTCTGTGCAAAATTTCTTGGTGATTGTTGTGATGAGCTCCATGTTTGGCCTTGAGACTAACTTGTGCTTCACTCACTGCTCTGCTCTGCTCTGCAGTCTGCATTGCAAAGTGTACTCAGTCAAAAAAAATGTTTTTGCAATGCAAAATGTGTGCGTGCAGCTTGTTCCAGCTGTAGGGAACAATGGGGAAACTCAAAACACCCCATTGTTCCCCATGGGTAGGTCCCAGGGACACCAAAATTGGTTGGGTGGTAGGGCATGATGGTTGCTACCTACCACCCAACCCACAAAATAAATGAGCATGCAGGTGATTTTAAACAATTTTTTAACCTTGTTTAAAATCACCTGCTTGCCCATTTCTTTTGTGGGTTGGGTGGTAGGTAGCACCCATCACGTCCTACCACACAACCACGTTGGTGTCCTTATGAGTTACCCATGGGGAACAATGGGGTGTTTTGATCTTCCCCATTGTTCCCTACAGCCAAAACAGTCAAAACATTTCAATTTGTTTGGTCAAAACAGCCAGCTCGGCCGCTGTTTTGATGAAATGTTTCGTCCGTTTTGCGTTTCATTTTGAGTTTGAAACAGAATGCAAAATCCATTTCATGCACATCCCTACAATGTAGATTTAACTGAAGTCAAAGTACAGCCCTTCTGATTACTGAGCTCTGAAGTTTTTAAGATCCCGTATGTATGGAACAATATCCATTTTGCTCTCTGCACAGGGCTTCTTATAACTCTCCCACAATTTTATTTTTTTTTAAGTATCTGGTGGTGTCTTTTTCAAAATTGCATGCAGATGATGTTTCCAGGCCTACTTGCTGAGCTCCTTTTAACTGGAGATGTTGCAGACTGAACCTCAGACTTATATGTGTAGAATATGTGCTCTGCTGAGGGATGTTGACCCTTCAGGGCCCACCCATATGCTTCTAGAATACCAAACATGCCTGTATCATATATTCCTAAGGATCTTGATGATACAAATGTTTTTAATAGGGATCCTCCCAGGAACCATTCTCAGAGTCTATAGGAAGCATTGGATTCAACTCACTACACTGGTGGCTACAGAGTAATTTTTCAATCATACTTATTTGTTTATTTAGTATATTTATACACCACCCCAAACTCACATCTCGGGGTGGTTTACAACAAACATAAAACAAATTAAAACAGCAATTAAAACATTAAAACAATTAAAAACTACAATTATAATTTAAAAGCTTGGGTGAATAAATACGTCTTAAGAGTCTTTTAAAAAGCTGACAGAGATGGGAAGGTTCTGATTTTGGCAGGGAACGCATTTCAAAGCCTTGAAGCAGCAACAGAGAAGGCCTGCCCCTGAGTAACCACCAGACGTACTGGTGGCAACTGCAGATGAACCTCTCCAAATGATCTCAGTGAGCAGTGGGGCTCATAACGAAGAAGATATTTTCTTAAATGTCAAGTATGACATTGGAATGCTGGCTTTCTCCTCTGAATTGGTTCCTGGCATAACAATTTCATGCTACCATGTCAGTAATTGGCAGCTTGGATATTTTTTTTAAAAAAACCTTTATGGTCACAGTTAAGCTCTACCCATGTACCAAACTCAATGCTTTGAGAAAGGAGTGAGTAAACTGCTCTGCATTAATGCCCAGTTGAGTAAATACACTAAGGCCATTCTCATGATCAGCAATAACATGATAGGGGCAGAAAAACCAAATTTGTGAGGCTCATGTGGAGCCATGGGACCCACTCCTACCCTGCAGCTCCAGAGCAGGGCTACCCTGTTCTTGTACCTAATCCTTAATTAAGGTAAGAGGGGCAAACCCCCATCTTATCTTGACAGTCCTGATCATGTGTGCAATCAGGGCTGTGTGCAGCAGCTCCTGGCAACCTGGTTTCCTTTTAACCATAGAGTTAAAGAGTTTCTGCTGCCCATGCAATGTATTGTGGGGTACTGGAGGACTTTCTCATAAATTCAGACCATCTCTGCCACACCAAACATGTGGGCATATGGTGCAATTGAAGGAGAAGAATAGCAGTTCAACTTCCATTAGCAGAGTAAAGCCAGTTTGGTAAGAATTCAGCCAAGCAAGAGATCTGGAGATAGTTCTTTAAATTTGAAGAACAACAAGGATTTATTTAAAAGTTACAAAAGGATAGGAAAGCTAAGCTTAAGGCTGAAAGAGGAGAGAGACTAAACAAACAGCCATCTCTGGAGAGACAAAAAGGAGACTGACACTGGAAGAACAAAGAGGGGAGGAGTCCAACACTTTTATCCATGACCCTAACACCCCTCCCCTCAGTGTCACTATGAGACATTGCAACTGAAAGCTGATGCTGCCAGGGTCCTAGCTCCAACACTCCTTCTCATCGACTTATGCTGCAGTCTATAAGTCCCAACTTCTTTCTCAAGGTTTTGAAACAATCCCTGGACAACGGCGTAGTTAGCACATCTGCTACCATTTGTTCACTTGGACAATACATCAGTTTTACAAGTGTTTTTTTCTTGTTCATCACGCACATAATGTTATTTTGTTTCAATTTGTTTCGTTCTAAACTTAATTTTCTCCATTTGTGAGATCTGGATGCAGCTTTGATTATCCTCAAACATCTCAGTGGGTTTTGGTTCATCTATGTTGAAAACTGACATTAGTTTGTGCAGCCACACCACCTCTTGGCTTGCTTGAGTGACAGATACATATTCTGCCTCAGTAGATAAGAGAGCAACTATTGGATGCTTGCAGCTATGCCAACTGACTGCTCCACCACCATAAAAGAATACATAACCACTGTTTGACGTCCAGTCTGTTTGATCCTCAGCCCAGTCTGGATCCATATAACCTACTAATTTGGGTCCACTACTAGCAGGCAACTTTAATTTCAGATGGATCATCCCTTTTAGGTACTTGCCTAGTCTCTCTGCTGCAATCCAGTCATATTTGCTGGGTGTGCTTACTTTCCTACTCAAGATTCCCACAGATGCATCTATATCCAGTCTTGTTATCATAGCTACATATAAAAGTGTTCCAATCACTGTCCTGTACTCACTGTTGTCTGGCAGAAGTTCATTCCCCTCCTTCAGTTTTATGTCACCTGATTCCATAGGTGTACTCATTTCTTTGACCTCTGTAAGTCTCAAATATTCTAGCATTTATTTTCTGGTTTTGGTTAAGCAAATAGCTTCCATCCTCTTCTCTTTCTATGTGCATCCCAAAATAGTGTGAAAAAGGCCCAAGTTCTTTTATATCTCACTATTCAGATGCTTTATTATTTCAAGGCTGTCCTCTCTATTTTCAAAACAAATTATCAGATGATCAACACAAGTAAGTATATAGGTCCATCTGTTTTCTTTGAGCCTCAAGGACAGGCAAGAGTCAGCCTTTCCTTGGGTAAAGCCCTCATTGGCGTTTTCCAGATTACACGCTGCCACAGACTCGCAATGTGTCCCATAAGTGCCCCAACGTATTGCCAGTATTTTGACATTGCACTAGCTACACTGTCAGCAGGGTGCTGTTCATATTTCTCATGCCCTGTTTTGGATTTTGTTGCTGCTTTGCACCCCTACAACACTGTAAATGCATTGCAGGAAAGTAGTTGTATTTTCCTATTTTTAGGAGGCTTGCCCCATTTTTTACACATTGCAGTGCTTTGTGGTGTGGGTGGTTCAAATCACAGTGCAGCGATTCTTACAGCCCCATTCCGCCCATTCCTGAAATAATATTGCCGCTCATGTAAAATAATTTTAAAAAACATTTCTCTCTCTTCTTGCTCTTGGGGCAGGTGGAGGCTGAAAGAGCTAGTGGTGTGCTGGGCTGGGCTAGGCTGGCCTTAAGTGAGGTCATGGCAGAGCGAGTGTTCCATTCCCAGCTGGGGATCGGGGTGCTCAGAGTGACAGGAAGCTCTTCCGCAGCCACTCTCCTTTCTCCAGTTTGCAGATCCTTTCCCTTTTGCATACATCAGTTTTCCATCTGCCAAGTATATCAGGATTTTACAACTTTATAAATCTCTCCCTTTCTCTAATCAGGTTGCTTGTAGCACCTGAGTCAATGCAAATGCCACTGCTGCATTTCTCAGACTTAGCTTCCAAAACTTTATCTGTTCTTGCAAGGTATATCCTTTGCTTATTACCTTTAGTCCCTGATTGCTTGTAACTTCTGCACTCTGTGTTCTCAGATGACTCACTCTCTTTGCAACTTTGTTTTGCTTGCCTTTTGTCTGCAAAATCTGTATTCTCGGGACACTTATTCTGCAAGTGTTTGGGGCTTCCACAAATAAAGCATTTCTTATTTCTTTGCAAGGTTCTAAATGCATTTTCTTCACTTTCCTTTGGTTGCCTATCATCCCTTCTGTGCAAATCAAAGTCCTCTAGATGGTTAATTACAAATTGTAAGTCTGCATCCTCCTTGACTTCCAAGGCACTAGTCACACTATCAAATTAATGTGGCAAACTATTCAACAGAAATTCTATCAAAACTACATCTGGCATGATTACTGCTTGAGCGGGCAGTTGCCTAGATATTTCAAACATTTCATTTACGTGCTTGGACAGACTTTCTCCTCCTTTAAGTCTTTTATTGCTCAGTTATCTTACTACATGCACTTTGGAAACCACAGACTTATTTTTAAATAATCCCTTCAGAGTTTCCTACATATCCTTTGCATTTTCTTTGTTTCTTTGATACACTAAGATTGGATCACTCACTGCCAAGCAAATCTTTCCTGATGCCTTTTCATCTGCTCTGTCCCATTCTTTCTGCTCCTTTCCTGCATCTGCAGGATGTGCAGAACACAGTGCAGATGCAGGACACTGGGTGTGCAGAACACTGCCAAGTCCATGACTCTTGAGGAGCATCTCTATCTTGAAAGACCAGAGCTCATACTCAGGACCTTGCAACTTTTCAATCATTTAGAATGCTTGTGCTGTCTCCATTTTCAAAGCTTTTCTCTTTGCTTTACTTACTAGTTAACTCTCTAGGCTTTTCACTTTTTTCCCACTGGCTTCTTGGCCCATAACCCTTTGAAGGGGAAGAATGGCAGTTCAACTCCCATTAGCAGAGCAAAGCCAGTTTGGGGAGAATTCAGCCAAGCAAGGGGTCTGGAGACAGTTCTTTAAATTTGAAGAACAACAAGGATTTATTTAGAAGTTACAAAAGGATAGGAAAGCTAAGCTTAAGGCTGAAAGAGGAGAGAGACTAAACAAACAGCCATCTCTGGAGAGACAAAAAGGAGACTAACACTGGAAGAACAAAGAGGGGAGGAGTCCGGCCCTATCCACCCCCAGCACAGTACCTCCAGTGACTATTGCTGGTGTCTATCATGTTTATTTTTAGATTGTGAGCCCTTCAGGGACAGAGATCCATCTTATTTATTTCTCTAGGTAAACCACTTTGGAAACTTTTGTTGAAAAGAGGTATATAAATGTTGTTGTTGTTGTTGTTTTATCCATGACCTTAACCCACCTCCCCTCCGTGGTCACTATTAGACATTGTAGCTGAGAGCTGATGCCGCTAGGGTCCTAGCTCCAACAGCATCAGCACGTGGAATAGCAGTAACTTGTGTGGGGTAAAGTAGGTATACTCCTGACTCTCCCCCAGCCCTCCCTAGCCACCAGATATTTTGTTCATGTGAATGACCTTAGTGGGTAGCTGTTGATCAAGTGACTATACTGTATTTCCACTGGGTATGGGCCATGTTTCTTCTGTGCTTTTATAGCACCTAGCAAATTGTTGCCAACAAATAAATATAAGGTGAGCCAAAAATTGAACCCACATGTCTTGGTGGTCTTTGAGAAAATAAAATCATGGATCTCATCCAATGAAAAAAATATATCAGTTGATTAATCATGTGAATTTAAATATAAATCAAGTACAAGGGGGGAAAGAGGCAATAATAATCACCACTGTGCATCTGTCCTAAATGTAACCCCATGTTAAAATAACTTGTCATCCTTTCTAAATCACCTAAATTTCACCTTATTTTCAAAATTGCTCAGCTTTCCAAGGTAAGGTTTTTGTCCTGCAACACATGGATGTTACAATTCAGTGTCCTCTTGGACTTTAATTTAAATTTATCAAGCACATCAACATGCTTTTTTCCCCTTGACTAGTGTTTCAGGCAATCAGGTTGGCCTCTAGAAAGAACATTTGGGCTTTGAGGACACAATGTCTTTAATGTATATATAGAGAGAGATATTTTTCTGGAAGTCTGAAACAGTAAAGACAGTGTTGAAGGGAATAAGAGAAGGCTGTTGAGGAATTAAACGGTTGAAAAACATGCATATGAAACACTTTCAAGCAACTTGCTATTGATTTATTCTTATTTATTTATAAAATATTTATACCACCCAAAATATACATCTCTTTAATTTAGTTTGACATCTAAATTGAAATGGCAATGCTCATTGACCCCAAATCCCAATTCCACTCCTCATAGATTGCTTCTTTATCTCACAATTCCACCCAGCCTTCATATGAACGGAACTAGTTTTGTCAGTCCTCACTTTCTCCATCTGAAAGAAGCTGGACTTTGCTGGGCCCTGAAATTCTCTCTGTTTGCCTTGCCCTCTGTTGCTAGGAAGCAGTTGTGTTGTGTGACCAAAAAAGAAGAAGAAGAAGAAGAAGAAGAAGAAGAAGAAGAAGAAGAAGAAGAAGAAGAAGAAGAAGAAGAAGAAGAAGACAATTCCAAGCATTTAACAGAGAGGGTTAATATGACTTTCTTTTCCTTCTTTGACTTGCTTATATCCATGCTGACTAAAAAGAACACCAGGTTCAATGAATGACAAATCATTACAGACCGTACAGTGTAATTAAAAAGCACAGCCATTGATCAGCTATGAGCTAAACCTGAGACAAAAAAAGTGAGAGACCTAGAATAGCTGGCAAAACTTCTCATTGAATCTGTCTGAAATGGAAGATGTTCCCCCTGCAGGCATGGAGCTCGGCCCATTGTGCATTTCCATTAGAGATACACACTGACTCAGAGCATGCCATTGATGTTGGCCTATTTATGAAAGGCTGTTGAAAGAGGTTTCAGAGTTAATTGAAAAGAGCTGTTTCTGAAGTAAAGTAACTTCAAACAACACAGCTCTGAAATGTGTTTTAATGGACTGGAAATCCGTGAATTTCCCACATTGCACACATGAAATAAAGCGGACGACACACACAAAAATGAAAGCTGCCTTGACGTTTGGTGAGATTTTCTTTCTTTTCATTTTCCCTTTTTAAATAAATTACTTGGTGGACAGGTGACAGAATAGCTGGAAAACTATGGATTGATAAGAGCAACAGCCACAAAGGCCTGTCAGTGGTTTTGCAATTTGTTTCTTTGCACTGAATAACCTACTCACAGAACCCCTATCTTGGATTTGAAATTTGTACCCATCTAATTTCCAAAGCTCACATTTAGCAAAACCTCCATATTCAGGGTAATATTTCAAGATGTGCTCAAAATATGCTTAAGTCCTTTTCAGTATAAGGTTAAGTCCTTTGCACTTGATTCATGTCTAAGTTTGCATGACTTCCAGAGAAACTTGGATCACACTTTTCTTATATCCGAGTCCCAAGTCGCAATATGGTTAACAATATCATGCTGTTTGACAAGTATACTTGGGATGAAGAATGGACACGATTCTCGCAAGAGGAGAGAATGCACTGGAATACTGTATTCCCAGGTTAAATCCCCAAATTCTTCACCATCATTTACTTTATTGTGTTTAATAGATCAAAGAGATGGGGCGGGCATAGTTGCTGCCATTGTGATAACAGCCTGACATTTGCAAGCAGCCAAAATGGCAATGCCAAGACGATGTAGACCCTCCTCTGGGAAAGGGAACATACATGTGCACAGCTGCAGTCAAGATGGTGAGAGCCAGTTCTCCTCAACAACCTCCTGCAGGCCAAGCATGAAAAAATATTCGCAGGTAAGCTAAAATTTCCTCCCTGGGAAAGGACCTCAGAAATTCAAGATCCTATTTATATTTATGCCACAGTGTATGGGTAATGTTGACTATCTTCACCATACGTATTTATATAGCATCCGTTGAGGTTCTGCTTTACATAAGATCCCAGGGGCATAATTGAACCTGATATGCTCCATACAACAAAATGATGGCTACTTTTCTTTGTGTGGAGAAGAACCAGCTTTATGGGGTAGATTTGGAGCAATGTGGGGTATGGGTATATGTGCTCAATTATTTTACTTCCTGCTATTTCCTTGTACTAAATTACTCCAGGGTGCTTCCTCCACCCTTGATCTCACTCTTTTCCCAAATGCTTATTTGAAACTCATGTCAGGAAAAGTGGTATTCAGAGTGGAGAAGCAACAGGGAAGGAAATGGTTATACTCCTCTCCCTCTGCCCTCCACTACTGCTCTACTCAAAATCTCCCAAGGAAAACAACCATTATATGTTCGCATGTGTAATGTACCCCGTTAGGAAAATAGACATTTTGGCACTCTCATGTCTGTGAAAGTAACTGCCCAGGCCTACCCATGCGTACTTAGAAGTAAGAGCCTTCATTTCACAAAGGACTTACTTCCACATAAAAAGAATGGTCTTCCAATGGATAGTTCACACATTCAAGAATATCACTTGCTTTCTCAACATTTAATTATTGTACACTTAGTGAGTGGCATCCTTCTGAGGTATGGCTTTGTATATGTCCCCCACCCCTGGGCCTAATTACACCTTATAATCACACCTATTTACACCTTTTTGTGAAACAAAGGTCCCATGATGGCCCATTCACCATGGGCGCTGCAATGCCTTCCAAATGCAACTTGCATTAGAGTGCATGTTTAACCAACATGCCTAAAATCTAACTTGCATTAGATGATGATGATGATGATGATGATGATTAAAAATCATCGGACACCATTACAAAACATTTATAAAAACCATCATTAAATCGAAAAAAGAAGAAGAAGCCCAAGCCTATGACTATGAAACATTACAAAAGCCCTTTGGGGACAGGGAGCCACTAAATAAATAAATAAATAAATAAATAAATAAATAAATAAATAAATACACACACACACACACACACACACACACACACACACACACAAAGTACTGAGTACATGTACTTATAACATCTGCTTTGTTTGCAATAAAATAAATAAAGGACGAAGGTGGGGAGGAATGGTTGAAAGAAAGGAAGGTTTTGAGAATGTTACATGTAATATTAGAGTGAGGTGACATAATGTGGTGGTATTGGAAAGGCCTAACTTCTCTAACAGCCATAATGAACAGAGTTGATGAGATTGTGTCGATCCCTTTCCAAAATATTTGACAACCACTGATGTAAACCACCATTTAAGCTCATGAACTTTGCTGTTATAATATGTTCTTCTACAACTTACTTTCATTGTTTTCAGTAGCAAACTGTATCATGTGCCCAATATAAGAGACTAGAGCAAGCCAAGCAAGATTGATTGATTATTTATTTATTTATTTATTTAACAAGTTTGTATATTGCAGTGATGCTTTAATTCAACCAAAAGCATCAGCATCCTTTTGATAGAACAGTGGTCAGAATGACAGAATAAAGTCCTTGTTTAACAAAAAGTTTTCTATCAAATCATAGCTTATGACAATGATGGCACAAGGTTATATTTGAAGTACGAGGGGACATAATCTTCCCACCTTAAAAAATGCAGAAGTATTGAAGAAACAATGCTGCCAGCCCAAAGGAGAACACATTTCCCAGTCTTGGAACTTCAAGAAATGTCCATCACTTAACTGTTTTGTTAAATCAGAAGTAATGTTCCCCAGAATAGTTTGCCATAAAAAGTTAAACTGGGACCTGCATGCGACAGTGAAACATGATTTCGGGTATCTGAGATTATGTGTGGCCCTTAACAGAACTGCTGGTAAGGTTTCCCTGAGGAGATGGAAGAACAATATGTTGCTTTTTCAATAGGATTGAATGCTAGGCTAGGAATTGTTAATTAGAAAGGAAGGAGGGTTGCAGGGAATGAGGGGGAGTTGGTTGCCCCATTAAGCTGGAGGGGGTTCCATACTTGCAGTCTTCATGCCTTTGACAATCCCTTCTACAATTTATTTATTTATTTATTTATTTATTTATTTATTTATTTATTTATTTATTTAACGTATTTCTATACTGCCCAAAACTTACATCTCTGGGCAGTTTGCAACAAAATCCCTTCTAAACAATCCCTTCTAAAAGAGTTGCCTACCAAATAAAGTAGTGAGACGGATAAGCCAATTAGAACTGAAGCAAATGTGGGTGGGAGAAAGGGTTGATACAAGTCAAGTAAAAAAGTCCAACCCCAAATATTAACATGCAAAGCTACTTGGAATTCCAGACAACATTCAGCTTCAATTAGTCTTCTCCTGGACTTCACAAAGCTCTAAGGAAAATATATTTTGCTCCTGCCATATACAGGATTGTTTTTCAGATTGAGAGCCATCACTTCAGATATTTATATTGCCTACCTCATCCCAATCCCCCACCTTCCTTCTGCTTTGCAAAAGTAATAGGGGAAAAATTGTTACTGTATATTCAAACTTTTGAATATATTACATTTGTCCCTCCTGGTTTTAAAGGTTACTGATGACAGATAAAACTTTTTGTATATTTCGAGTCATTCACAGTATTTTGAATAGTCATTGGGAAAGAATTAGCAAAGGTTCACAGCTCAGTGGAAGGACCCGTGCTTTGTTGATGTAATGCGTGGTTTCTTCAGTTAAATGGTCTGAATTAGCAGGGCTATGAAGGATCTCTGCCTCAGACCTTGGAGAACCACTCCCAGCCACAGAAAACAAAAGTGATTGAGATGGATAACTGGCTTGACTCAGTAGTAAACAGTTATACACAGCTATTCCGGTGGTGGTGAGGAATAGAAGAAGTAATGTTGGCAGGTCAGCGGGCCATTCCAGGGGAAGGGTAGTCAGAAAGTTAATAGCTGTCTCCCCTTCTGGCTGTCCTGCCAGCTCTTTGACCTCGGGGAGCACTGCCAACAACCCACATAGCTTTTCCCTGCTCTTCTGTAATGCCAGGTCCATCCAAAATAAATCTGAAATCACCCGAGATTTGACCATGGATGAAGGAGCCGACCTGGTATGTATTACCGAGACTTGGTTGGGGGAGGTTAGTGGTCCAGTTTGATCCCAGCTTCTCCCTCCAGGATATTTTGTAGAGGAGCAGGTGAGGGGACATGGGCGGGGAGGTGGGGTGGCTGTGGTCTATAAGGATAACATCTCCCTTACCAGGGTCCCTGTCAGGGTATCGGACCATATTGAACGTGTGTCCTTGAGTTTGGGGACCAGGGATAGATTGGGACTTCTGTTGGTGTACCCATCTCCCCACTGCCCAGTGGAATCCCTTACTGAGCTCACGGACATGGTCGCGGAACTCGCGTTGGAGTCTCCCAGACTCTTGGAGCTGGGGGACTTCAATGTTCATTTCGGGGCCAATCTGTCTGGAGTAGCTCAGGAGTTCATAGCAGCCATGACAACTATGGGCCTATCCCGAGTGGTCTCTGGACCGACACATATTGCAGGTCACATGCTTGATTTGGTATTTTACTCTGATCAAGGTGGTGTTCCGTGGGTGGGGACTCCTGTGATTTCCCCATTGTCATGGACGGACCACCATCTGGTTAAGGTTGGACTTACAACCACTTCCCACCTCCGTAGGGGCGAGGGCCCCATTAGAGTGGTCTGCCTGAAGAGGTTATTGGGTCCACTAAGATTCCAAGAAGCCTTGGAGGGATTTAATGTTGGCTTTGCTGGTGATCCTGTTGAAGCCCTGGTTGAGAATTGAAACAATTTGCTCACCAGGGCAGTAGAAATGATTGCTCCCAAGCGTCCCCTCTGACCTGCTTCAAATTTGGCCCCTTGGTATATGGAAGATATACGGGGGCTGAAGCAGCAAGGTAGGCGACTGGAATGCAAGTGGAGGAAGACTCGACTCGAAACTGACAGATTGCAACATAGAGCACATTTAAAGATCTAGGCGCAGACAATACATGTGGCAAAGAGGCAGTTCTTTTCTGCCCGTACTGCCTCTGTGAGTTCACGTCCAGCGGAGTTGTTCAGGGTTGTGAGAGGGCTAGTAAGTGGCCTCCCTTCCTTGAATCAGAATTTGGAGCCATCAGTTACCCACTGCAATGTGTTTAAAGAGTTTTTTGCAGATAAAATCTCTCGGATTCGGGCCAGCTTAGACAGAGACTCCACAATTAATTTGATGCCTGAATTGGAGGTGTCTGACAACTCCACTTATGTGGTTCAACTGGATCGGTTTCAGTTTGTGACTCCTGAGGATGTGGGCAAGCTGCTTAGAGCGGAGAGGCCTACCACTTGTTCTCTTGATCCTTGTCCACCATGGCTTGACCCTTGTCCAATATAGCTAGCAGGGAGGTTGTTGTGAACAGCCTGGGGGAAATCATAAATGCTTCTCTGAGGGAGGGCAGAATCCCTCCTTTTCTTAAGGAGGCAACCATTAGACCTCTTCTAAAGAAGCCTGCATTAGATCCCTCAGAGTTGAGCAATTATAGGCCTGTTTCCAACCTCCCATGGCTGGGCAAGGTAATTGAGAGTGGTGGCCTCTCAACTCCAGGCGGTCTTGGAGGAAACTGATTATCTAGACCCATTTCAAACTGGTTTTCGGGCAGGCTCTGGGGTGGAGACTGCCTTGGTCGGCCTGATGGATGATCTCCAATTGGGAATTGACAGAGGAAGTGTGACTCTGTTGGTCCTTTTGGATCTCTCAGTGGCTTTTGATACTATCGACCATAGTATCCTTCTGGAAAGTCTGAGGGGGTTGGGGGTGGGAGGCACTGTTTTACAGTGGTTCCACTCCTACCTCTCGGATAGATTCCAGATGGTGTCGCTTGGAGTCTGTTGCTCTTCAAAATCTGAGCTTAAGTATGGTGTCCCTCAAGGCTCCGTACTTTCTCCAATGCTTTTTAACATCTACATGAAACTGCTGGGACAGATCATCAGGAGATTTGGAGCTGGGTGTTACCAGTACACTGATGACACCCAGATCTACTTCTCCATGTCAACTTCTTCAGGAGCTGGCATCTCGTCCCTAAATGCCTGCCTGGAAGCAGTAATGGGCTAGATGAGGGAGAATAAACTGAAGCTGAATCCAGAAGAGACGGAGGTACTTATTGTGCGGGGTCAGAACTCTAGAGACAATTTTGATCTGCCTGTTCTAGATAGGGTCACACTTCCCCAAAAGGAACAGGTTCGCAGTCTGGGAGTACTTCTGGATCCATGCCTCTCTCTGGTTTCTCAGGTTGAGGCGGCGGCCAGGGGTGCTTTCTATCAGCTCCGTCTGATACGCCAGCTGCGCCCATTTCTCGAGATCAATGACCTCAAAACTGTGGTACATCTGTTGGTAACCTCCAGACTGGACTTTTGTAATGCGCTCTACATGGGGCTGCCTTTGTACGTAGTCTGGAAACTTCAGTTGGTTCAGAATGCAGCAGCCAGGTTGGTCTCTGGGTCATCTCGGAGAGACCATGTTACTCCTTTACTGATGGAGTTACACTGGCTGCCAATAGGTTCCCGGACAAAATACAAAGTGCTAGTTATAACTTAACAAAGCCCTAAATGGCTTAGGCCCTGGGTATCTAAGAGAGCGTCTTCTTCATTATGAGCCCCACCGCCCACTGAGGTCATCTGAGGAGGTCTGTCTCCAGTTACCACCAACTTATTTGGTAGCTACACAGAGACGGGCCTTCTCGGTCGCTGTCCCAAGATTGTGGAATGCGCTCCCTGCTGAGATACGATCCTCCCCATCTCTGGCAATTTTCAAAAAACACCTGAAAACCCATCTTTTCACCCAAGCTTTCTGAGCTTCCTAAATTTGGGGTTTTTTAATTGCTGGTTTATTTTAAAATTCAAAACCTGATTTTGGGGTTTTTAATCACTGTAATTGTTTAATTCTTGTTTTTAAATGTTTTTAATTGTTAATTGTTATATTGTTTTTAATTTGTTTTAGCTCTTTACTGTTTTAGTGGTTTGTTTTAATTGTGAACCGCCCTGAGCCATTTTAAAAAAGCGGTATATAAATCAAATAAATAAATAAATGATAAATACATGCCCAAATGTTGGTAGACAGTATCCTACTGCAGTGACTTAGTTTATCTGTCATGCCACCCCAACTAGGAGGACATCCTTCTCTATAAAACTGACCAAATCTAGACTTGCTTAACTTGAGCATGTGCCCTCAGACCCAGGACTCTTATCAGAAGAACCCATATCAGAAGTCCCATATTAGGGCCCACATACTTAGATACTTAATATCTAAGTATCCACTCCAAGATACTTAGCTTTGGGTAGGAAACCGGTAGTGAAAGGAGACCAGTTATTCTCCATTGGCCCCCCTAATTCAAGGCTCAGCTAGACATGTTGGCAATGACCTGAGGTCCTCATGTTATTCTGGAGTGGGAGCAACTCAGCATGTATTTTATTTCGCATGTCATGTTACATAAACTGTAAGTAAAGTGTGCTGTCAAGTTGATTTCGACTCCTGGTGCCCACAGAACACTGTGGTTGTCTTTGGTAGAATACAGGAGGGGTCTACCATTGCATCCTCCCGCGCAGTATGAGATGATGCCTTTCAGCACCTTCCTATATTGTTGCTGCCTGATATAGTACCAGTGGGGATTCAAACTGGCAACCTTCACATACATCTAATATACACACAAGTAATGCAAATTCTGCTTACGTGTCTAGAAAACAATTATTGCTTTATTCATTAAATTTATTTATTAACAAATGTCTAGACTATACTAGCATGTTTATGATAAAACCTCAGTTTTGAGTTCCAGCAGCAGTCTATTTTACTATATCTACTACATTAATAACTACGCTATGGGTTTTTACAGTTTTATAACCTTTACAGTTGATATAGCCTAAACTTTTATAGTTTCATAACTCATAGTAACTGTTTCCTAGTTCCTTAAAGTTTTAATCTAAAACCTGTTTAGTTTTTATCACTTTTAAAATTTAACAGCTTCATAAGAATCAGGTCAGTTTAGCTACGTTGCTGTATTATTATGACCTAGGCTTTTTATGGAATCTACCCTTTTACCCATCTTTTGCCCTGTACTTTAAGCTGGTCTTTGACTGTAATAAAGATTGGTTAATTGATACTACATGTATATCCTGCTATTCCTTCAAGGAGCCCAGAATGGTATGCATGGTTATATTGATCCTTACAACAACCCTGTGAGGTAGTTTAGACTAAGAGATATTTGACTGGTCCAGAGCCATGCAGTAGTTTCATGGCTGAATGTGGATTTGAACTAGGGCCTCCCCAGTCCTAGTCCAAAAGCACTCTAACCACTACACCACACTGGCTGGGGAGCTGATCTAATATTGAACCAGCAGGAAATGAATGTGATGATAAGCTATCAGGTTGCAGTGACGTAGGTAGCAATAACAAAGTCTCAACCAGCATACTTTACTCAACATTTTTACTACCTACATAATTTGACACTATTCTCATGAGCAGCCTCACGCAGACTAGGGCAGTCCAGCCTGGGATAAGCTGCTCACGTGGAGTGCAGAGATCACTCCTGATCCTGGTGCTCCCGCCCTGCCTAACTCTACTTTTTGCCATGGCCTTTAGCCAGGGTTAAGGGTGTGAGTGTGCACTTAACCCTGGTGCTAGGGTCGTGTGTGAACACATCCCAAAGCCAAGGCAGCAAGAGTGCCCGGCTCCCTCCATGCACCACGCTCCTGGTGCGGTGCATTAAGGGATACCCGAGGACAACCTCCTCTGGCTCCCTGATCTGCTGCTCACCACAGCGCCACTCCTGTGCCACGGCAAGCAACAGAACACAGTGGGGAGGGAGATCGTGTGCAGGGAAGCAGGCGGGAGCATGCCTCCCTGCCAGCCCTTTCAGCCCTTCCCGCTTATTTGATTGTGTGCACAAACTCTTTGTCTTTTTAAAAATATGAATTTACAGAGGGGGTTTTTAAATGTCTTTTGTACCATTCAGATTCTTTGGTGTACAATAACTTTTCATCATAATGAATCCCTATGACAATTAATTGCACACCTTCATTTCTTCGGTTCATTATGACTGTCACTGGACAGTGCCAACTGTCAACGTCCATGTTCCGACTAAACCCCACCCCATCCCCACCTGCAAGGCAGTGGGGTACTCATTTTAATTTTTAGAAATATTGAAATGTTTAGATTCTTTGGTGTCTAATAACTTTTCCTCATAATGAATCCCTATTAGAATTCATTATACGCCTTCGTTTCTTCTGTTCATTTTTACTGTCATTGGACAGTGCCAACTATCCACTGCCATGTGCCAACTACACCCCCCACACACACACACACACACACTGGGGTACTCAATTTATTTTTTAGGTATTTTTCAAGTGTTTCAATTCTTTTGTGTCTTCATTACACACTTTCATTTCTTCTGTTCATTTTGATCCCACTAATTTGCAGGTGGGGTGGGGAATTAGTTGCATCCCATGTTCCAACTACTCCCGAACCCACAAACCACTGGGTATTCAGTTTATATTTTAGGAATTTTGAGGTGTTTAGACTCTTTGGTGTGTAATGAATACTTATAGGGATTCATTATGAGGAAAGGTTATTAGACAGCAAAGAGCCTAAAAACTTGAAAAAAATCATAGAACATAAACTGAGTAGTACCCCACTGCCTTGTGGGTGGGAGTGGGGTGTAGTTGGCACATGGTAGTTGACAGTTGGCACTTCAAAGCAGGGTAGCCCAGCTTTTGTACCTTGCTCTTAACCAAGGTAAGAGGAAAGAAGAGCTCTCTTGCCTTGCTTTTCTCATTGTGTGTATCTGCTTGTTCCCAGCAGGCCTGGAAACAATAAGAGTACAGGAACTGCCATCCATGGATTTGCCACTCTGCAAAGCACAGTCTATGATCCAGTAGATGAAGTGGTTTCAGCAGGACTGGGTCCGCTTCCTGCTGCTTCGGGACAAATCAGAGGGCAGCTGCAGATGTAATTACTTTCCAATCTACTGGCAGTGCAAAGCATGGTGGCCACTAGGCCTTTGGAGGACTTTCCGTGTTTGCAGTTCCCAGTTTCAACAATGGACACCTCACTGGGCTTAATTGTGTGTTTCCTGGGTTTGCAGACCAAAACAAATCTTCTGATCATGTGCTGCTACTGGAGTAGGAGCTCTCTTACTCTCCAAGCTACCCCCAAATGTTTGTGTGAACAGACCTAATGTCTTTTATAGGATTGCTGTTGTAATGTGTTATTACCTACCATATGTATCTGGGGAGAGAGAGAGGGTGGGGGGATACAGTCCTACTGTCTAATACTATATCTGACTCAGATGTAAAACATTTTGCTCAGCCATAATCTTATATTACTGAGGTGCACCTAGTTTAGAATTCAAATAATAAATGTTTCCATGTTCATGATGTAATATTTCATTCAGGTGAGTAATGTAAAAAGTGTAGAAAAACAAGTTGGCTTTTAAAAAAAATCTTTCAAAAGTATGTCTCTTTCGTTCAATAAACTTTAAAGCAGATGTTTGAGGAAACCCATTAAAAGTGAAATCATAATTACAAGCCTTGCCAGAAATCTGCCAGTCCGCTTCTTTCCCTCAGAGCCTTACCTCCAACATGTCACTTCTTCAGACTGAGTCCAGAACACTCCATTAGCCCCAGCAGGCTGTCACCTGATCCTGTGCTATCACCTGTCCCTGTGTGGAGATGATAACTTCCAGAACCCTGTAGGGATGCTGAATACCCATGCGCTTGCATGCCTACAGAGTAAGAAAAAAATGTGCTTACACGTAAATTTTATATATAATAGTTAAGATATACTAGTTTGCATGCATTTGTCATCATAAAAAAACAGACAGTATGATGTGTCTGTTTGGTTCTAGCTGACGATAAGTCTTCCGTTGATGATTTTGGGTGAAATTATCCATTTCTTGTAGCCCCAAGGGTTAGTCACATGACACCTTTCAGAACTTCTGCCAAGTTTGTTAGCGCTACTGTCTCATCACTAAGCAACGTACCATTTCTCTCTTCCAGTGACTGAGACAGATGGATTTGGAGTTTGAGGTAGCTGCTGAATTAAACTTAGGTCAGTGTGCTAAAGGTACCTCCCCACCCCCCACCCCACCCCACCCAGTCTTTTTCTCAACCCTCTGACTGTCCAAAACATGTCCCAACAACTGAGTTCTTTTATTGCTAGTTTGAAACACTTCTCTTCAGATGCTTTAAACTAAATCTTCCCTCCTCTTGTCTGTGGTACTGGAGCCTATGGCACAAATTTTAAAAGCTGTGCAAGCTAGTGTTATCAAATCAAATCTTTATTGTTACGGTCATTCCACCAGCAAAGCTGGTGTTATGAAATCCGTAATTACACTAGATATGTATCATTATTTATTAAGGAATAAACTATGATGCTGTTTGCTGGATAATCTTTTATCTTCTGTTGGTGTACTGAGATGTGAGCATTTGAGAAACACAGAGCTCTTTATTAGGGGTGTGCATGGAACCGCACAGCTGCGGTCCGGCACTGTGGAGAGGGTCCCTTTAAGGGCGGGGAGGGTTTACTTACCCCTCCCACCGCTTTGCCCCCTCCAGCGCCCGTATTTTCTGTAGAAATTGGGGCGGCAGGATACCTCCCCGCCGCCCCTTCTGCCTCCTCCTCATTGCAAAAGGCTGCGACAAGCCTTCTGCGCATGCGCACGCGGCACGCGAGCTTCACGTCTCCCCGACGCGACGGGTAGACTGGGCCTCCGATTGCCGGAGGCCTGGTCTACCCGTCGCGTTGGGGAGACATGAAGCTCACGCGCCGCGTGCGCAGAAGCCTTGTCGCAGCCTTTTGCAATGAGGAGGAGGCAGAAGGGGCGTCGGGGAGGTATCCTGCCGCCCCAATTTCTACAGAAAATACGGGCGCTGGAGGGGGCAAAGCGGTGGGAGGGGTAAGTAAACCCTCCCCGCCCTTAAAGGGACCCCCTCCACCCGGACCGGACCGGACCAGCCAGGTCCGAACCGGTCCGGACAGTCCGGAGTCCTTTACAATTGCCTCCGGACCGGTCCAGACCCATCACTACTCTTTATTAGGGCGATTAAAAAATCTTTGTTTAGACTTGAAGAGTCTGATGCTACTGCACCAATACAATTGGTCACCTTTACCTCAACTCTGTCAGGTACTTTACTCCTAACAGAACGTTTGCACAGCTTATTTATTTATTTATTTTCTCACAACAACCCTGTGAGGTAGGTTAGGCTGAGAATATGAATAAGGAAAAAAAATCATATTTTACAACCTTTCATATTTTCCCAGTTGCAGCAAATTTCCCATCTATGTTCAGATGTCATGTGGAAAAATAGTTAAAGTCTGGCATCACACCATGTCCCCGAGCCTTAGGAGTGCATGCTCCCGCCCCAGGTCTGTGTGAGCATCTACTTCCAATGTAGGTTACAATAAACCAAGATCAATTATGATGTCCAAACCAACCAATCTTGGTTTATTCTACCCTACTTAAAATGAACCACAACGTGTAGGCTACACATTGTGGTTTATAGCAAGTAAATAGATTAGGATAGACCAAAATCAGTCAGTTTGGACATCATGATTAATCTTGGTTTAACATAACCTAAACTGGAAGCAGAAATTCACATGGGTATGGGAAGTGAGGACATCATGGGGGACAAGACTAGTGTGATGTCTGAACTGACTACATTCTGTATTTATTATTGTCACAATCATAAGCTTTTGTAACTTCATATAAACTGCCACAATACTATACAAATGGTGATATAAACTGCCACAATACTATACAAATGATTCTATACAAATGGTGAATTCACCTTCAAACAGTTTCCCGGAAATTTTTTTCATAATCTCTCTCTTTATTTATTTTTAAAATGCTCTAACAATTTCATTCTACCCTGTGTTTTTTTTAAAAAAAAATAAACTCTCAGTTCTGCTTAAAACAAAAGGCCTCATTTTTTCTTCTACTGGAATCACCCTTTTTAACATTGCAAACCCAAATAATTATTTCCTGGAGGTTTACAGTAGAAACCTCAGACTGTCAGTTCATTTAATGTCCCTTCACTTTATGTTTTGTGCCAGTTTTAAGGCTCAGCAAGAATTGACAATGCAAACCTTTCACACAGCATCAGCTGATTGTGTTCTCTTTGACAGTAAGATTTCAAATCAAGGATTTAATAAGCTCTTCCAGTTAGCAGGAAATAATGTTCCCTCCATCCCGCCACTCAACAGAACATCAAACAGACCTCAGCTCTGCAGCGGAGATTGCAGCTAAACCAGAATCACTCCTTATTTGCATTCATGGTCTTACCAAGTTTGCGTATTGGGAGCCAGCCAAAGGGTGCGGAAACATTATTGCTCTTCTTCAAATAAAGTGGAGAGGAAAAGAAAGAGAGAGGAAAGAAAGGGCTGGAAAATGTTGGAAGAAACACATGCACACCTTTCTGCAAACTTAAATGTATTGATGGTGCAACTTGAAAATATAGTGGTTGACATCCAGTGGCAGCACCAGGGAAAAAAATTGAGAGGAAGCACAGAAGGGGTAAAGTGCGTTTATGGATTTCGAGGGCTGGCCACCCTTGCCTCCCCTCTAGAGCGGCCCTTGTCAACATTCAGACTAACCAAGCGCTGCTGCAGTAAACATGTTCCACATGCTACGGGGAAGGAGTGGTTTTTGTCGCTCTCCCCTTCCCTCTGAAGGGGAAGAGCTGGGTCTCACAGCTACATCTGTCCTCATGTAGCCCTCAGGGATATATTTTTGGGAGTCACTGAGCTGGGTCTCACGATCAGTGAGACCCAGTTTTGGAGTGTGTGTGGGGAGAGCAGGCTAAGCCTACTCTCCCTGCACATGAGCAGGGAGGGAGCCCTGGGTGGCCGGATTGGCCGCTCACACGATTGCTGGTTTTGTGACGGAGCCTGTAGGGGCTGGAGAGCTCGACGGCCGCGCAGCCACCGGAAGCTCCAGTATGCCCTGCGCAGGCAGGCAGGGCATACTGGGGAGACTCCCAGAGCCAGGAGGCAGCTTTTTGCCTCCCCTCCAGGGGTCTACTCATGAGTAGCCATGGCACAGAGCTGCCCCGTGGCTACTCATGATCGGAAAGCCTGGGTTTGTGGAGTGCTCACTCCACAAACCCAGGCTTTGGGGAGAGCTAAAAAAGCGGGCTAGCGGCTTGTAAGCCACCGGGCGAGCCTGCGAGCCTGGTGGTTTACACGGTCAGCAAAAATTGGGCTAGGCTCTCCTAGCCCAATTTTTGCTGATCGTGAGAATAGCCCCACTGTAGGCTTCAGAAGGAAGGGGAAATGAACGAAAATTGGCCCTCCCCTGTAGTGTGTGCTGCATGTTTGGTGCACCAGTGCTTCATGAATCTGGACTTCAGCCAGTATTTGGAAAGATGAAATGTTGTATCTTCAAGAGTATTATGTCAAGAAGTGAGGCATTTCCCTGTCTCGTTCCTGTCTTTCTAAACTACATCTGATTAGCTCTCAGTAGCAACTACGTTTCTAGCCAACTCACTGCTACTTCTTTTTTTCCTTGTCGAAAGGGGTACAAACAAAATGACCCCTCTAGGGGCCAATCTCCTTTCCCCCACCAAAGTCAAGTAAGTGAATCTCCAAAATGCTGAAGAAAATTGTATTTTTATTTGCATTCAAGAAACAAGCTGTTATTGATATGTATAACGGACTTCCTTTTTCACTGAGGATTTTTTTTTTTAAACGAGACCATAAGGTCTAGGGTTGCTTCCACACTAGTGCCCTTTATTTATTTATTTATTTAGTACTGCTGAGGCATGGCTTTTCTGTAATTAGTTGGAAACAAAATTAAGTTTGTGGTTCCATACAGCTATTATGATAGTGCCCAGCAATGCCCTACCCCATAAGATCCTTCAGTGATGTTAGTTCAGAAGTACCTTTATGTATGTATGTATGTATGTGTGTATGTATTTATTTGATTGATTGATTGATTGATTGATTGACTGATTTCTATACTGCCCTTCAAAAATGGATCAGGGAGGTTTACATCACATTACATTTAGCAAAGATCCCCAGCAACATCAGTCAAAACTGTCGTATTTAGAGGTTCAGCTTTCTGATCAGCTTTAGGGATGTGCACAAAACCAGAAAACACGATTTGGCTCAAACTGAACTGGACTCAAGCTTAACCAGGGCCAGTTCAGTTCTGTGTACAGTCGAGCTAGGCCCGGTTTGGTTCGAATCTGAACCAGTTCAGGCCCAGCTCGAGGGGGCGGGGGGCAGTAAAAGCATTAAAAAATATGACAGGCTTACTGTTGCTGAGGGCTTTGGCAGCCTGGGGCGGGGTACTGCAGTAGCTTCAGGGAGGTTTCTGGAGACTCCCCTCCCCCCCACTGGCCTACCCCCGGTCTCCCATGGGCCAGTTTGTCCAATTTGGGGACTGTTTCAGTCCTCTGTGTGTGCACACAGTGGCCATTTGGGGGGCTGCTGCACATGCGCATTGGCCATTTGCGTGACCCAGGTCAGTTTGACTGAACCAGATCACAGATCCGGGGTTCGGTCTGAATTCAGACCAAATTGCAGCAACTGGTCCATGCACACCCCTGATTTGATAATGCAGCTCTTTTCATAGGCTTCCAGACAGGGATGTCATATTTTAAATGAAACGTCTTCCTATGTTTTTGAGACTACAGGTCATTATTTTTAAATATAGCTTTGAAAAGGCTTCAGGCTTAAAAAAAAATGGTTACGTAATAAATAGCATACCTGTGATGTGGGGTAGTGTGTGGTAAAACAAGCCTCTATTGTGTATAATTAGAATTAACTATGTGTTCTCTATATGCAGGTGGGACATGAATTTTGCCTTTAATTTTTTGTTTGTGCTATTTTTAGCCTACTTTCCTTAAGGAAAGTAAGCTTATGAGATCACCTGGCATTCTGTGTGTGTCATCGTGTATCTGCATGTGTGTGTGTGTGTGTGTGTGTCCCCATCAACTCTGTAATGCCTGGACCAATATGAACCAAACTGGGTACATAGAGGCATCTCAACAGCATAGTCTGTGATGATGACATCCAGCCTGATTTGAGCTGGCGGATGCATAAACGTTTGAAGCACAAGTTGGCTAACTTGAAGACCATCTAACCGATTTGAACCAAATTGGGTACAGTTGTAGTGAGTGACACATAGGAACACCTCAGTGGCATACTTTGCAGAGGCACTCTTACTTCTGGACTTCTAGGCCAAAGTCCAGGGTCTCCACAATCCCTAGGGGGGGCCCCAAATCCTCTTTATTCTGTTCGAGGTGGTGAGGTCACCCAGCCAAGCATGATAATGCTTAATTTGCAGCGGGGGAGGGACCAAGGCCTTTAGGTCCAGGCTCCAAAATTACCTAGGTGCACCTCCGGTACTTTGTGATGATGTCATCCACCCCAATCCAGTATGATGGATGTGTGAACATTTGATGGATGTGGGCTAACTTGTGAATTGTGAAACACCTAACCATTTTGAACAAAATGTTCTACAGCTATAGGGACACCTTAATGGCATAGTTTGTAATGATGTCATCTACCCCAATTCAAGATGGTGGATGCATGAATGTTTGCTGCGCAGTTGGATTAACTTGTGGACCACCTAACTGATTTGAAGCAAACAAATAGGGATGCCTCTGTGGTGTAGGTTCTGATGATGTCATCCATCCTAATTCAAGATATTGGATGTGTAAACGTTTGAGGCACAAGTGGGCTAACTTGTGAACTGCCTAACTGATTTGAACCAAATCTGCTACAGGTGTAGGGACAGTTCAATGGCATAGTTTGTGATGATGTCATACACCTCAATTCAGGATGGCAGATGTGTGAACATTTAAGGGTGAAGTGGGCTAACTTGTGAGAATGGTAATTATCAGTTATTATAATTATAGTGAAAGGAAAGTAGGCAGATTAGTTCTTACCAGAACAACTTGTTAATACATTGTTAATGTGTGTGGCCACATTAATCCTGCCGCATGAAAAAAAATGTTAAAAAACAACCACTAAATATTAACTATACACACTAAAATAAACATTACACAAAAACTTAACTTCAGAGATGCTAGAGGCTAGGCTTTTTTGGTAACTTAGAACTTAACTTAGTAACTTAAATCATGCACAGACCAGAATGGAAGATTAAAACACCTCATGAGAACTGCAAGTATTTAAATACAGAAAGAACACTTGCCATTAGGAAAGTGTGAAACGTTTCGGGTACAGAATGATCTGTACCTGAATCTACCTGTTTTGTGCACAAAACAAATCACCCATCTGCAAGTCCCGAAATATTTGGTTCCAAAACAAATAGCCCAAATTTCGGAACTGAAGGTTTTGTTGTTTCAGACCTCCATTTTGTGGCGATCTCTGTGTGTAGCCTCCATTTTGTGTTTGATGTTGATTTGAATTTCCCGCCCTTCCAGGTTTCAGATTGGTAAACGAAAGCATGGGCTGATCTGCTGACAATTGTCTCCTTGTTTCTGATTGGCTCTTTTGGCTCTTGCAAGTGCTAAATGACCCTGCATTGGCCAGGGGAAGATCAAAGAAGGTGCAAGGGTGGGGTGAGTTCAAGGAGGGATTTTCAAAGAGAGTAAAGAGGCAGCAGCCACCATTCTGCCTTTCTGCCTCGGGGGAGAAGAGAGAGAGCTTTGCTTTGCTTTGCTTTGCCTTGCCTTGCCTTGCCTTGCCTTGCCTTGCTGCCTATTGTTCTGCCTTGCCAGCCTGCCTTGCTTGCCAGAGCCACCCACCCTGCCAGTACCTGTGGCAGCCTGGGGTGGGTTCTCTGCTGCATTCATTGCTTTTTTGTAGAGAAAAAGATAATTCTAGAGAAGAAAAGACAATTCCATCTGATTCTTTTTTCACTCCTTTCTGCTCCTGAGAGAATCACTGCCTGCCTGTGCCAGCCGCCGGCCCCAGAGCTCCTGCAACCACTGGCCACCTGGCCAGCCAGTCACCCCCTCCCCCCCAGATTTTCCAGGCTTTTGCCCCAGCCTCCTCACCCCACCCCATCTGAAGACTGAAGAAGATTGAAGAAGAAAGAGTAGACTCTCAGAGACCAGACCACAGAAGTGGACGCAATGTGGGTGAAGCCTTAGACTGAGTGAGTATCCATTTATTTTAAAACACACACACACACGTCTCTGGAACTGTGTATTCTTGCGGGTTTTTCGTGTTTGGAGGGAGGTGTTGGGTTGTAATTGAATTTTAAAAGTTGTGTGTTGTTTAGTTTAGAAGAAGTTTAAATAGGGGTTCATTTCTGTGGGTGGGATCCCCGTTAGCTAGTACTAGTAGGTGGTTAGACGGGTAGCATAGCCTTGTGGTTTCAAAAAACAATTCTGTCTTTTTTCCCCCATTCCAAATATATATTTTTTTGCATTTTTTAAAAACAGAAGCCTCTCCTCCAGCCCTCTGTGCCCATAATATATATAGTATTATTAATATTATCTGCCCAGCAGCCTACAGGCTCTGAGTGGGCACACACTCCAGCCTCCTCACTGTGCTCATTTACCACCCACCTCAACCCCCAACTTTGCTTTAAACAAGCAAAGCCTTCAGTCAGCCATCACCCCAGGCCAGTAGTCCAGCAACAGCAGCCTGTTCTGTCTGTTCCCTCTCTAGTGCCCAGCCCAGCAGCCTACAGGCTCTGAGTGGGCACAGACTCTAGCCTCTTCCCTTACCACCCACCCCCACCCCCCAACTGCAGGGGGCACACTCCAATGAAGTCAGTCCAGCCCCTGTTCTTGGCCCTTCTCCCAACAAAGTGTCCCCTTCCCTGAGAAACTCACCCCACTTCTGCTGGGAGGGCGGAAGAGTGAAAGGTAGGAGGGGGGTTTCTTGCAGGTCTTGGGGGGGGGGGCAGTGACAGGGGCCTATTCCCTGAGTCACCCCCACCCCAGCTTTGGTGTACAGGCGGGACTTCTCTCGTCTGCTTGGCCCAATGCCAGGGCCTGCAGCTGGGCAGCAGCTAGGAGGGAGGGCCTCCCCTGCCAGGGAAGACGTTCCTGTGGCAGATGTGGAGGTGGTGCAGGGGGAGCCAGCTGCCAGTCCAGCCAGATCCACCTTGCTGCCCTCCTCACCTGTCCCTGTAGGGGGTGAGGGCCCCAAGGTTGCATCTCAGGAAGCCCAGGAGGAAGTCCCTGTGTTTCCTGTCCATGGGACTTCCCTGGCCAGCTCTGAGGGCAGTGGTGGCGGCGTGCCCCAGAAGGAACCAGCACAAGCGCCACCACCCAAGCCACCACCCAAACCACTTTGAGCTTTGCCCTGGTGATCCCAACCATGCTGCCTGCAACCACTGCAAGGCACTTGTTAGCAGGGGCAAGGACCCTAAGCACTTCAGCATGTCGGGTCTGCTGTTGCATTTGTGGTGGCGGCACCCAGGGGTCCAAACCTCTGCTAGCAGTGGCACTAGGCCAAGTGCCTCCTCTAGCACTAGCAGCAGGCAGTCAGTGGCTCCTGCTCTTAGGCAGGGAGAACTTACTGAGCGGTGGGTGCAGCCTCTGGGAAAGCGGTCTGATCGCTCAAAACCATATCTTATGACCCGGGCCATTGGGGAGATGATGGCTTTGGGCGATCAGCCTTCTAATATTGTGGAGAATGTCGGCTTTCACCGTCCGTCTACTCCAGCTGCTTGCCCCAGAGTACAAAATCCCCTCATGCACCACCTTCAATAGGAGGGTGGTGCCCTCCCTGTACTGTGCATGCAAGGAGGCTGTGTTGGCCCAGTTGCGTGCAGCCGTGCCCAGCACCAGTGTGCACTTCACAGCGGATCTCTGGACAAGTCACAGTGGGCTGCACACTGCCTTCATGTCCCTGACAGCCCACTGGTGGGGGCATGAGAGTGAGGGGACATCCAGCTCTGCTGGAGCTGTATCCAGCTCCTCCTATGCAGGCAAGCCTTCTTGGGCAGTGTTGCATATGGAGACGATGGACACAGACCACAGGTCGGACAAGTTGTCAGCGATCATGCACTGACAGGTGGGGACTTGGCTAGCCGGGGAACCAAACCTCTGCCGAGGCTTCATGGTCACCGACAACGCAGCCAACATTAGTAAGGTGGCCAGGCAGGTTCAATTTGTGCACATCACTTGCATTGCATACACTTTGAGCCTGGTGGTGCAGGATGTGCTTGGGTTTAAGGAGGCAAAGTGCAAGTGCCAGCAGAGGTTAGGTTTAGTTCCCACCCCAGAACCTGCTGCTTCTGTGGCCGCTCTTGTGGACCAGTGCCACAAGATTGCTGGCCACTTCCACCGGAGCGAAAAGGCAAGGTGCCTGCTCAAGGCCAGGCAGATTGAGCTGGGCCTGCCTGAACACCTGATACCCCAGGATGTTCCAGTGGAACTCCACCTTTCTCTTGTGATAAAAATATGATGCTTGCTGATGCTGATGATGTGATGATGATGAGTTGTTGTTCATGCATTTCTGTTTTGTAATGTGGCTTCCACTTGTCTATTTCATGTTTGTTGTCTGAGACTTTGCTTTGCTTTTTTCCACCCATGGAAGGACTGTGACTGAAGCAACAGCACTTACACACATGCGCCCACCTAACCCCAGCCATGGCCAAGGATGAGCTTGCTTCTGGTGCCCTCACAAATGACTGTCATGCAGACTTAGAGAGCACATAGCATTCTGAGGCCATGGCCAAATTTTTAACCCTAAACCCACTAACCCTTTCACAGAGCACGCACACACAGGTATACTATGTTTTCCCCATCATACTATCTATCTATCTATCTATCTATCTATCTATCTATCTATCTATCTATCTATCTACTTATTTATTACATTTATATCCCACTCTTCCTCCAAGGAGGAAGAGCAGTGTACTACAAACTTACGTTTCTCCTCACAACAACCCTGTGAAGTAGGTTAGGTGGAGAGAGCAGTGACTGGCCCAGAGTCACCCAGCAAGTATCATGGCTTGGCTTTTTGTTGTACCTGTGTTTTGGGGACCTCATGGATGGGCACAGGACAGGTCCTCTTCTCTGTGTGTGTGTGTGGACTTCTTTGCAATGCAGATTAGGTCAGATTGTGACTTGTAGCATCGTCAGCATTTTTATTCAAAGATTGCTTGCATCTACAATTGGTTGTGCTGGTGCCTCAGGCTCCAATCCATTGCAGAAATGTCAAAAATATGCTCCAAACAATTGTGTGCCATTGTTGTCATCATCACGCTTTTACTTGTGTAGGTGGGAGGGGGGCCAAACCTCGCTGTTCCACTGGCAGAATATTGTTTTGCACCCTTCCTTATTAAACCTACTTTTATGGCCAGGTGCCACAGATGTAGTTGTGTGTTGCTTGTGGATGAAAAATGCTTGTGGAGGATGGGCAGGGCATATTGGATGCTGTTGTTGGCCCTAGTCCACTGCCCTAGTCTGCTGCATCTGTCATATCACACTTGCTTGCTTGCTGTTACCCTGCATTGAGAGGGGGCGTGTTGGGCAGTGCATTTCATTGTTGTTGTTTCACACTGTTGTGTGTAGATCAATTGCATTTCTGGGGTAGGGACACAATGGATGTGGTGAGTGACACCGTGGATGTGTGTGACCTTTGGAAACCTTGTTCTTTACAAAGCTCTGCTGTTGTTGATGTGTGCTGCATCCACCCTATGGGACAATGGAGACCGACAGTGCCATTTCTGCCTGTGGGTGCCTCCTAGGAATGCCACAGTGGGTCGGGTGGTAGTGCCCCAATGAGTGCCTGCTACCACCCAGATTCCAATGGAATTGGGCAAAGGGTTGATTTTTAAAGAATTTCTGAAGTTTGTGTGTCTTTGGGACAGATTTGGGGCAGAAAATGGGCTTCGTGGGCAGAAGAGTGGGTTGGGTGGTAGTGCCTGCTACCACCCAGATTCCAAATGAATTTGGCAAAGGGGTGATTTTTAAAGAATTTAAAATGAGTGATTTTAAAATTAATCCACTCTCATTTGCTACCAGAGAATCTACACTCAGAACACCTCAGAAACATCAAAACCCAGTACCCCATGGGCTTGTGGGTATGGGGGTGGTTGGCACCCTATGTGAACTACACTACCACTCACTCTGGGCCACCCCAGTGCCCCCCAAGTTGAGTTATGGGCTGCTGAAATTCCCATTATTCCCTATGGGGGGAAGCTTAAAGATGCACAAATTTCACAAATTCTTTAAAAAATCACCGCTTTGCCCAGTTCCTTTGAAATCTGGAAGGTAGCAGCCACCCATTGGGGCACTACCACTCGACCCACTCTTCTGCCCCCAAAACCCTCTTTCTGCCCCGAATCTGCCCCAAAGACTTGCCAACTTCAAAAATCATTTAAAAATCAACCCTTTGCCCAATTTCTTTGAAATCTGTGTGGTAGCTTCCTTGCACCCATTGGGCACTACTGCCCACCACAACCCACCCTAGGCCACCCTGGTGCCACCCCCCCAGGGAGTTATTACTAAGGCTGTTGAAATCCCTGTTATTTCCTATGGGGAAAGCTTAAAGACGCGTAAACTTCAAAAATTCTTTAAAAATCACCCCTTTGCCCAATTTCTTTGGGAGGTTTAAGGGAGGCTGCGCAAGATGGCAACCGGTCAAGTAACCTTTTCAGAGAGCTCCTTCGCTGAGTTATAGTTTTAGTAAGTTTCTCGGGTCTTTTGCATGCTGAATTTTACAGGCTAACTTGGTTGTATGGCCTTGGAGCTGCCGGACTGACTAAATTGCTGTATTTCACTCGACAACAAGGTCTCCTCCATGATTAGAGTGCTGTATTTCATTCATTCATTTCTTTGACATTTGGGTGGTAGCTTCCACCCATTGGGCACTACCACCACCCCCACTCTTTTGGCCCTGGGACCCTCTTTTATCCAAATCAATTCAGATTCAGATTAGGAAAAATTGAATCTGGGGTGCTGGGGGGGGTCAGATTCAGACCCAAAACAAATTGAGGATGTTTTGATTCAGGTACAAATCGAAACAAAAAAAATCGATTCATGCACATCCCTACTTGCCATTGTGAAATCTGAAAACTGTGGATAAAAAAGAGAGAAGACAATCAGTTCCTAAAAAGACAATGCTGCTCATGAAACTCTGAAGTTCAGAGAATAGCTCCCTCACTCAGCATCACCACCAACCATGTGGAAAATGTGAAGACTTCGTCCCAAAGCCCCTAAATTCACCACTCATGACATGAGAATCCACAGCAAAAGAAAATTATTACATCACCTGTGAAGTGATACAAATGGCAAAGATGCCACGTGATGTAAAACCCTACCATGGAGTAAATTTGTCTGTAACTTAGGGCATTTCTTAATCCAGAATGATCTGTTTGTCAATTGTAAATATGTATGGCATAAATAGAATGTGTTGTGTATCTTAATAGTGTCTCATAAATGCTCCACCAACTGAAGAGAGAAGCTATAAGGGGTGTAATTTGGAAATCCCCCCTTACATTGAATAAGATTTGGAAGTCCACCTTTTTATTGTCACGGGTTCTTCTTTGCTCTAAATCAATATGTACATGAGTTTGGACACAAGTCTTAAACAGGGCAAAGGTTGAAAAGTTTTTTTTAAAATAGTTGCCCTGTTTTCATTTTCGTTCTTCACCCTTAAGCTAGAGGCTGCTGGAAAATGTGAGTAGAGTTGTTTTATCAGAAAGTAGTGCAATGGATAGCATATGAAAGGAGGACGGTTTGCAGTTGTAAACCAATCATCTAGAGATGCATAAAGGACACGAATGGTTGCTGTAGAGGCTTCTTTTAATCGCCTCAGATTCCTTTCACATGAAAGGCTCCCTATAAATCCAAATGAGATGATTGATGGTTATGAGGATGCCATGGTGCCAAGAGTACTAAGGCGGAGATATTACCTTTCAGAGGAAAGTGATAAAAACTGCAGGCCTGCTCCATTTGCCTGTCTGGGGTGTTGTTGGCACAAAACCAGAGGGAATAAGGCAAAGATGGCTCACAGCCCACTTTCTGCTATCGAGGTCTTGGAGCCAGTTTATCATTGGGATCATTCTCTGTTTGACTAACAGCAACTTTGGAAGATGCTCCATCCAGCATGCTACACCCGGCAGCTTTTGTTTGCCCTTCCCCCTGCCCAGACCTGAAATAAAAGAGATCATCATCTATAAATGTTGATCTGCTGCTTTCAAAATCTCATTTATAAATTTGGGGGTCCCTGGGGTTTTTTTTGAGATCACCCAACATTGTGTGTGTGTGTGTGTGTGTGTGTGTGTGTGTGTGTGTGTCCATGTATCTGTGTGTCTGTGGTTGTGTGTGTGTGTCCTCCTCCCACATCAACTTTGCAATGTCTGGACCAATATAAACCAAATTGGGTACAGTGGTAGGGACACCTCACTGGCAACTCCTGCTAACTTGGCAAAGAGGCACCTTTTAACATGGTGATTCTCTTTATTTAGCAGGGGGGAAGTAACTGGCCCTATCCACCCCCAGCACAGTACTTCCAGTGACTGTTGCTGATGTCTATCTGATGTTTCTTTTTAGATTGTGAGCCCTTTGGGGACAGGGATCCATCTTATTTTATTTATTATTTCTCTGTGTAAACCGCCCTGAACCACTTTTGGAAGGGTGGTATGGAAATCGAATAAATAAATAAATAAATAAATAAATATTTGTGATGATGTGTTCTACTCCAGTTCAAGATGGTGGCTGCATAAACATTTGAGGCACAAGTTGACTTAACTTGTGAACCACCTAAACAATTTAAACCAAATTTGCTACAGCTGTAGGGACACATAGGGACACCTCAGTGGCATAGTTTGTGATGATGTCACCCACTCCATTCAAGATGGCAGACGCATGAACATTTAAGGCGCATGTGGGCTAACTTGTTAACAGCATAACTGATTTGAACCAAATTTACTACAGCTGTAGGGTCACATAGGAACGGCTCAGCTGTGTAGTTTGTGGTGATGTCATCCACCTCTTTTTTGAGGGGATTGTCATTATCTGTTAAGATTATAATGAATGGAAGGTAGTCAAATCAGTTCTTACCAGAACAACTTGTTTTTATTTTAAATTAACATGGGAAAAGAAGGTCAACATGTAGTGAATTTCAGAGTTGAGTAGTTCAGATTTTTGAACTGGGATATAATGATTTATAATTTGTGAAATTGTTGACATGTTGCATTTGAGAGACATTGTTGTAGACAGAGTACAGAATGTGTACAGCAAAGACCAAGGAATGTTTCTATCTAAATTAGAACTCTTCTGTGTGTGTAGTTCAGAATAAGACGAGGATATTTCAAGGGCTTTTCATTCCATCCATCTATAGCTATCATGATAGTAATCTGAGTACTCTGCACAAAATTATCATTCTCCAAATTATAGAGATAATACACCTCTTGACTGAAAAACAAATCAGGTATGCTGATTTCGTATGCCCCCTTCCACTGTGTATTTATGATCTGCACAATTCCTTGCATCCTCAGGGTTGAATATCATTCAGGGCTTACCCTGGTGAGCACATTCACTTCCTCTTCTTGTGCCATGGAGGCCAGTTGACAGAGCTTGGGTGGAGTCAGCCCACCTGTCACCCTTTGTCGCTAGCGGCCAGTAGTGATGTAGCATGATAAAGGCATAGGTGTGCCTATTCAAATCTCTCACAGGGCCAGTGTAAATGCAGCCTAGTCCATCCACACCCAGGACATGCATCTATGATAACATTGTGCTGTTGTTTTCTGAATTCAGATATATTTATTTAAAATATTAAGCTTACTGAGACTGCTACGCTAAATCAAAATGTAAACAACTCACCTACATCCTTGTTCAAAACAGCCCTTCCTTTTCAAAGGGACTGAGTCTCTTGCAGACTTAGGTATGAATTAAAGATTCCATGACAATGCATACAACTCACCTGCAATAGGCTCCCCCTGCCCCAGAAAAAGCTGCCCTGGGAAAAGAGCGATTGAGGAGGAGCTACAAATCATTACCCAATGGCTTCTAGCTCCTATGGAGTTCTGCATGTATGTTTATGAGGGCCAACAGGTGTATGGAACCCTAAAAAAGGGGGAGTTTCTATAGGGGTGATGTAGAGTGAAAAAAGAAGCAGTGGCAGGGGAAAGGGTCCTGCTGCTGCTCCATTCCAAATTGCTCTCCCCTGAAGTGTCTCTTTCTCTAAATCTCTTTCTGGGGAGGGAAAAGGCCCTTGGAAATTGGTATATGGACATTTTGTAGTGGGTAGGTAGATCCTCAGTTCCTGGTTTCAACTAGTTCACAGCAGCTGACAGCCCACACCATCACCGATCCCTTTGCTCATCTCCCTCGCCCAAGTGCTGTGGGACAAAGGGGTACAACTAAAGTTCTGCTTCCTACAGAAACAAAAGGGTGTTGGACAGCAAGGAGGGGATCTGAAACAGCTGCATCCTCTCATTGCCTAAGGGCAAACAAGTGTACAGGTATGAACTCTGTGTTGAATCTCAGCAACTTTAGGATTGTCCCAATTGTATGCATGGTCATAACAGCTGCAGATTTTTCCAATAAATCATTTTGGCCAGCCAGCTCTTGCTTTATGAAATACTATAGGATAGGGTTACATGGATTAATCAGGGCTGGGGGAGTAGTGGAGAGGGTTGATGTGAGGTATATTCTGCCTAGTAAAGGTGACTGGACCTGAGTAGTGACAGAGCATCATTTTCCTGTGCCCAATACAAACTTGTACCTGAGGCCTTCTTCCCTCATTTGTTTGTTTGGGAAAGTTGGCACATTAATTGGTGGCATTTCGCTTCTATTAGTCCTTGTGTTTCGGTTCTCAACAACAACAAACATTTATATACCGCTTTTCAACAACAAAAAAGTTTCCAAAGCAGTTTACACAGAGAAATAACAAATAAATAAGATGGATCCCTGTCCCCAAAGGGCTCACAATCTAAAAAGAAATATAAGATATACACCAGCAACAGTCCCTGGAGGTACTGTGCTGGGGGTGGAGAGAGCCAGTTTCTCTCCCCCTGCTAAATAAAGAGCATCACCAAGTTAACAAGGTGCCTCTTTGCCCAGTTAGCAGGGGTTGTGCCCAGTTAGCAGGGGCTAACTGGCTGCCAGTTAGTTAACAGCTATTGCCACATTCTGATGGCAACTTCTGCTTACATATAGGAAACACCCACAAGACTGAAGGAACTCTGGGACTTGTAGTTCTTCAGAAAGAGCGTCGCATCGCGAAGCACATCTCTCTCTCTCTCTCAGACTGCAGTCCTACATTCCCTGTCCAAGTGCTCTTTCTCTCTCCCTCTTTCTAGAACAAAGAATGTTTGTAGAATGTAATATTGCTTCAGACTGGTTTCAGCAATCTCACAAGCTCTTACAGGGTCTAGTCATCCTGTAAACATACGTGGAAAAAAGATTTCATAATGATCCTCAAGCATGATCTACAATTCTCCTCCATTTCCCCCTCATGATAATGGGCTTGCGGCCCAGGCCAGCCCAGGCCCCTTTGGACTTCCAGGCCTGGTTAAAGTGCTCCCTTGGACCCTGAGTAGAAGGAACTTCTGAGCCTTTCAGGCCCTGTAGTTTTATACATGTGTGTGGTAGCAGAATAGGGTCTCCTTCACAAGGTATTTCCATCCGCTCTAAAGAGAATTATTACTTTTCTACAATACTGGGATACCTGTACTTAATTTCACTGAAACTGGCCCTCTTTGTGTGAGAAAAGTCAGAAATGTTCTCTGTATAAAAAATGTCTGCACAGTACAGAATTATTAAGACACCTGTTGCTGAATTAGCCTTGAATATAACCCAATAATGAAGCTCTCTTTCATTAATGCAAACTGGATTGTGATTTTCTTTTTTACACTCATTAAGACAAGTCCACTTTGAGACTTTATCACATACACAAATGTTGTGTTGCATTGTGTCATCAAAGCAAAAGATATAGTGAGAAACACCCTCACCTGTTTTGTACCAGTGTTTGTAACATTTTGTTTCTCAGATTCAGAGACTTCTTTCCTTTTTATCTCAGGCTCACAGAACAGGATGAGTCTCTTATATGGATTGCCAAGCTGTGTGTGGGTTTAAAAAAACATTAATTCTGGTAATGCCTTTATTATTTCCTGAAATACAATCTATTAAAAGGATTTTAGAGAGTACCCACACATGGTGGATATGACTCCCTGCTCTGTTTTCCATAAAATTGGTGTTAATTGGCCTGGGGAGGGGGCGGCACGGTAAAGAACAGGGAGACTTGGAGCATTTATTAACTGGATTGTATCTCATATAAATATCCAAAGGGGAACTCTTTAGAACTGGAGAAATGCCACATTTGTAAACACAAATGAGAAGGCACTAATGAAGGTGTTGGTTTTTTTAACCAGTCTGACTGGGATATGTGACCTTGTAAATCTTGATTAACGGCTGTTGTGTTTTCATCTAACTTGTTTGATAATTTGTCCGTTAAGTGACTTGCTCCTGCGACTCAGCAAGCGCCATCAGAAGCTTTCTGCTGCCACTGCTGCTGCAAGAATTAATAATACTGTTGGCTGCAGGTTGAAGGGTTTTTATGTTGTGGAGCCATGATGTGTTCCCCCCCCCCTTTTTTTTTCTTTTAATAGGTGAAATGATATATAAATGGAACCCAGGCAAGCTGCTGAGATTGTTTTGTTCTTATAACAACTTTAATGCTGTACCAGTTGTTATTATCAAGACCTTTTTCAGATTGTTCAGATGACAAAAGTAATAAAAGAGTTGCTATTTTTTCCCCCTTTTTGCTTCCAACCTCATTTCACAGCTCACTGTAAGAGAGATTATTTCTGGGCTCGCTTAACAATTAACTTGAAATGGCTGAACTATCACATTAGAGCAGCAGTGATATAATTGAACTGGCCCCTGAAAATAGCAGTTTGGAAAATTGCATGCCACATTTTTTTTTTCAAGAGGAAATCATTCTGACTTTCAAACATGCCTGGGCTCTTTTTGGAAGAAATGGGAACGCTGGTGTAGAAAGAATAAGATGACCCCTTCCCCAACTGACAATCACCCCCTCTGAGTCCTACACCGCACATCAAAATTGAAGGATCTTGATATTCTGATGCCTTGAACTGTCAGAGGAACTGGAAATATCAGAGCCTCAAAAGAGAGCCTTGTTTTGACAGAATGTTAATTAGCCAGCAGTTCTGAAAATGGATCTATCCATATAGGCCATTATGCCCACATGCGAGTCTTGTGGACTTCAAGCCAGAGGAAGGCTTATCTGTGAGTAAATCATATAAGCAGCAACACCAGGCTTTGCCATAGGCCTTTATTACTTCATAAATATTGATGCTCTTTACTGGGTCATTCATTCTGAATAGTGTACAGCTGACTAAAAGTTAGCCTTTTATCCTCTCTCGTTTTTATCCAACAAAAAGGTGCTAAATTAAGCGATGAGTTCTGGGTTTTTATATTTATACTATCCTTATGTTTTCAGTACTTGTATTGCTGTTTGTATCTCATTATGGGCATAGCTACACTGCAAACTTAAACTGGTTTAATAGCCATTCCTTCGGCTGTAGGAGCTCTATGAACTGTTCCGCAAGGAGAGTTCCTTGCAGAACAGAGACTTGGAATCTCCAGCAAGAGAATTTTCCAGACCCTCACCAAACAATTCCCAAGACTCCTTGATGGATGAAGGGGAATTTTGGAAGTATTGGGGACCATTTTTCTTTTCAAAATCATGCCTTCTAAGTTTGTTGTTTTTTTTGGTGGGGGGGTTTGCCCCATGGGGAAGAAAGTACAATACTTGTGTTTTTGCCTACAGAGTAAAATGCACTCTGGGGGTATGATTTTATCAATCTATTTGTTTGTCTGTCTGTTTGTTTGTTTGTTTATTAAATTTATATACCACCTGACTCCAAAGGCTCTAGGTGGTTCACAAAAATACACACAAGAAAAACAAAATCAAACAAACTGTTAAAAACAGCAATTTAAAAATTTAAAACATTCAGAGAGTACTAAAAGCCTGGCTGAAAACAACGTGTCTTGTGGGCTCTTTTGAAGACTGCCAAAGATGTTAAACCCTGAATGTCTATAGGGAGCTCATTCCACAGCCTAGGAACGACTACAGAGAAGGCCTGCTCCCAAGTCACCGCCAGATGAGCCAGCAGCATACGGACCTCTCTCAGTGATATCAATGTGCTGTGGGGATCATGCAGAAGGCGGCGCTCTCCTAGGTAACGCAGTCCTAAGTCATGGTTATATCGATGTTTCGAAAAAATTTCCACAAGGAAAAATACACTTCCACTCCCTGTTCATTCTTATTTTCAGCTTTCTGCCACTGCTTTGGGTAAAACAAAAAGCAAACAAAAACCTTGCTTGGGCGGGGGCGGAATTCACATCAATGGGTATCATGGGTAGTTTGACCTTAACAGGTGAGAATTACAATCAACAATGGTGGTGGGCTTGTTTGGACTCATAGAGGTATCAGCCCCATTCTCTCTGCTCTCTGTATTGATGGGCGGGGGGCTTTAGAAATGTATGAAATGAAATAGTAGCTTTCCATTCCAATTTGTATCCAGAGCTAACACATGATTTGTCTTTCAGGGTGAAACGATTGTGGCTTTCCTTCTAACAGAAGCAGATGAACATTCAGTTTGAAATTAGTAGTTCTTTTAAATCAGGATATTCCAAAATGCTAATGGGTTTTTAACTTGTTTATTTTTAAAGTTGTTTTGCTGTGTTACTGTCATAGGAAATAGTTCATATTCCCAAATTTGATGAAAAAATGATATTACGGTTTTCCTTCTAGCAATGTGGTTGCTTTGCTTATTAAATTTTAAGTACTGTAATCTTATACTCAAAAGAAGCTATTCCTTTCAGATTCTTCAAAAAGGCATACTCACTGAGTTTACAGTCTGTCAGCATAATCTGTAAGGGCATGATCCAACTGAAGTTAAGTACTATTGGAAATGGAAATATGTTTCAAGGATCAAGTACTTGTCTCAATTTTACCTAAACATAACAGGGAGTATGGTCATCCACAAGAAGGCTTTGAAGGCATCAAATGAGAACCAATTACATGTTTTGTCTCTACAGTGTATGGATACACATAAACACAGCCCAGTGCCTTGCATGACCCCCACAACCTAACTATCGTGGAATCAACATCAGCCATGCATTCTGCACAACTAAACTGGTTATGTCAGGACACTGGACAATAATTTTTTACAAGAAGGCTTCCTGCAGTACCTGGGGATGACAGACAGCTGTGGCTACACGGGCTACCATCATGGATGTACCATTCTGCAATGCACAGTCTATGATCCTGCAGCTGGAGCCGCTTCAGCAGGGCTGGCTGGGTCCACCTCCTGCTCTTTTGTAGCCAGTCAGAGGGCAGCTGCTGATCTAATGAGGCTTCACAGTCTACTGGTAACACAAAGCATGCTGGGAAGACCTGCTAAGCTTTTGGAGGACTTTCCATGCTTGCAGCTCCTGATTTTAACAATGGACGCCTTGCCTGCCTTACTCATGTGATTCCTGAGTTTGCTGACACAAACAAAAGGTTCTGATCATCTGTTGCTACTGGGGTAGGAGCTCTCGAAATCTCCAGGCCACCCCCAAATGGTGTTGTGAACAGGCCTATTGTCTCCTATTGCTTTTATTGCCTTATGCTATTCTAGACGTTTTAAGCTGCCTTAGGCATTCACATGATTCTTTTCCTATTGTCTTAGCCAGTAGGGAGCTGAGGTTTTTGTCCACAATGGAGGCCACTCCACATCAAAGAAGCTTGGAGTGTTCATTGGCTCCAAATATGATGCAATAGGTTGTGCTCACTAGCTATTGACTTCATTAAAGAGGAGGTGTACAAGGTGGTGGATGTTCCCTTTACTCCACCCACCTAATAGTCCCAGACTTGTTTGGCATGGCCTGGAAGCATGCCCCACCTTTCCAATACCTCTCCTTTGTTTCAATACAGCCTTCGTTCCTCAGCAGTCAACTGAACCTGCTGCCCACAGCTTTTCAGCTGCTGGATTATCTCATGTTGCAGGCGATACCCCAGGTCCAACTTTCTAATAATAATAATAATTATTATTATTATTATTATTATTATTATTATTCAATTTCTATACTGCCCTTCCATAAATGGCTCAGGGCGGTTTACACAGAGAAATAATAAATAAATAAGATGGCTACTCTCCTTTCTTCTCTCCTCTGGCCAAATGGAGAGAAGGGAAAGAGCATCAGAAGGTTCCAAGTTCCCTCTTGGCATCTCCAAGATAGGGCTGAGAGCGATTCCTGCCTGCAACCTTGGAGAAGCAACAGCCAGTCTGTGTAAACAATACTGAGCTAGATGGACCAATGGTCTGACTCAGTAAATGGCAGCTTCCTGTGTTCCTATGTAAACCACCAGGTGCCTTAAGGCAGGCCTGGGGAAGGGCTTTGGCTGTGTGCCACATCCACCATTTGCTCTGGGGAAGACTTCCCTCTGGCCAGTCCTCTCCCATCTCTTATATGCATTTTTCCCCCTTGAAGGCCATTGTAATTTTCAGGCTAGTTCACACATACTTGTGCATCACCCGACTGTAGACTTGCATGTGAGAATGATCCATTAAAGAGAACTCACACATCATTCCAGTGCAATAATTACCAATGGAGTATTCACCTGGTGAGATTCTGGACATTATTGTGGATAATATATACTTGAATGAATGATGAAACATGCCTGTAGAATGCTAGGATTTTACTTAGGAAACGTGTTTTTAAATTTGTGCTCAACCGTGAACATTCAGGGTACTAAGTTACTCTTTTAGCACCTCAGATCTCTGTCTGTAAAATTAATAGGTCACTATTAATGACCTATTAATTAATTACTTACAGGATTGTTGTGAGGATGAATTGGATAATTAGTGTATTAAAATGAAGGATAATAATAATGAACCTGAATCCCACAACTGAACAATGGGTGAAATTTTTTTTTAAAAGACAAGCAAAGTATTAGTGGTGCAGTTGAGCAAAGGATCGGAGGTGCAACTACATGTCCTATTGGCAGTCACCCTCCTCCCCTTCCACTGGATATTCCATAATGAGCATCATTGAAATTGAATGTATGTAGAATGAAATCTGTTTGCATGCATGTTTTTACATACATGAAAAGGGCAGGATCCAGCAAAATTTAAATGTGTTTGTCCTATTGATTTAAATGGGGGAGAATTAGGCATGTGGCTTAACATGGATCAAGTTATCTTTGATTAGAGTGCTTTATATTGGTGTAGACAAATACAAGCTTTAGAATTTGTTTACTATAATCACACCTAGAGATATGAAGTCCTGGAAAAAATGAAAACACTCTGCAATTTTTCTAGAACAAAATGGAAAAACCCTGGATTTTTTTCCTCATTTTTTCCTGGGGTTTTTTCAGGCCTCCACATTTCTAATCATACCTACCCTGTACTTCTTATTCTCTGAAATCACTTCAGCACAACCATTAGGTAAAATATTAGATATAATAAATAAAATTCAAATTATGTACCATTGAAACCACAAAGCTCTTCTCAAGTAAACACTGCACTAAGCCTATTTAAAATCTTTTACATATTTTGTTCAGCTTATAATGCTTCCAATTTTGGGGTTACCAATGAGCTGAACTGAAGGACAGTAATATCAAGAAAAGAGGCCATCCTGAAAAATCTCCCGTGCTTTCTATGAATCTGCCATACATTCAACCTAGATACGGAAGGGTTTCCCCGGCATACTTATATGATGATTATGTGTTCTCATAATTTTATATTCTCATAGTATTTGTACCAGATTATCTCTTTTAGTTTCACCACATCCCTTGGCAAAGATGTTATGAAAAATCCCATGAAATTAGATGTTACATAGAGTAAAATATGTATGCATATGTGAGAGCATTGAAGTGTTTGCACATCATTCAGAATACAAAAAACCATGATGCAGTGTGACCTAGCCTGATGAATCTTATTATATGCCTTAAAACTACAAATTCCATGTTATACACAGGAATAAAAATACATGTTTCTAAACATCCAAAGTCTTTATTTAAAGTAAGCAATTGACAAGGTATTGAAGCAATGAAAGCACAACAATTTGAAACCATTGATGGTTATGCTACATTTGCCTGGGAATTGGATTAAGCAGTGGAATTCTTCTAGCAGGTTTCTCCTTGTTTGCCAATCAAATCTCAGGGCTCCAAAGGTCAGGATAACAGCAGAGGTTAGTCCAAAACTTGTTCACCCTTTTCAGAAATATAAGTGTACTATTTTATCATGCCTGAACAATAGTCTGTAGAACATTCATTGGAGTTCTGAGTCCAGATTCTGAAGCAGATTTCCACATTTTATGTACAAATACCTCCCACCCCCACCCCCATTGGAGAAAAAGAAACAGCTAGGGCATTTTAAATGTTAATTTCTGCACCATGTATTCAGTTCTATGCTGGTGTTATATGCACACAGATGTGCAGAGTATAAATAGTGCTGGATATATATATAACTTTTTATACCAGTATTTTATATCAGCGCTGAATATATATATTCAGCTTTTTAAACTTTTTATATGACAATATATATATAGAACTTTAAATATTGCTTCTTGCTTTTTACAGTAGAACTGCCTTTACGAAAAACACTCTTACTGGTTGATCATATTGCAAATTTCACAGAATTTAAGGTCAGAAGGAACCGTTAGAATAATCTAATCTCACCTCCTGCATAACACAGGCTGTAGAGTTTCCGCAAAAATTTGCACAGGTTTGATAGGATTAAAGGACACACTTTATACTTCCTTGCTTTGCAGTAATTGTAGGCCAATGAGATATATATATATTTTTTTTTTGCCAAGCTACTTTCTTTATTCCACAGAGTCTATGAGAGACAGATAGTTTGCAGAGACTTAATTAACATTAACATTTCTTATATAAAGTCTGTTAAAAATTATCCGTTGATATTTAAGAGAGTGGGGGGAAATATATAAAATCGCATGTCAAATATGAAATGAGTAAGAAAACCATTTCTTCTTTGACTGTGATTAATTTTAAAAGTCCCCAAGACAGTCACTGCTATTCTTTGCCACCAGAAAAATCAAAAGGGAGAAGTGTGTGGTGTGGGGGGCGGGGGGGCGGGAGAGAGAGAACCACGTGGGGACTTTTAGCTTACAGCTATGAGACAGTTCTGCACTCTCTCCTAATAACCTTGACCTGCTTTCCTGGCTCAGCAGTAGCAGCTGTGTCACATCGGCTTAGCATCTGTTTATCAATCTAACAGTGCAATCCTGATTCCTGCTTCTGTTCTCTTTAGTGCCCAGGATATTGAAGTGACTGAATGAATGCAACAGAGTTTGTGAGACTGGAGTAGATCTGTGAAAACAAAAGTGGGAGGGGGGAAAATGTTCAAAAGTGGCATCTCTGGTTTGGAGAGATGCCATTTATTCTCAGTGGATTTGTGACAGATCATCACTGTTTAATGGGGGGAAATTGCATTTTGCTGGGTCAGGCTTTGTTTCAAACCAAAAAAAATGCTGGGAGTCTAACTGTACATTGCGTGCCGAGGCCTTCAATTCAAGCTTCAAGATGAGGATGTACTTATTAGATTGTAGGCAGTTTCTCCTGAACCACCTTTTGACAGACACTTTCAAAGATGTTTCTTTCTCTAATGAATGAGCAATAGAAGAGAGCAGAATTATTTTGGAGTCAGCATTCATTATTGACAAATGGTGGTGGTGGTGGTGGGAGGAGGGAGCAAGCCCTGAAGGTAGGGTGGGTTAAACCCCTGCCCATGCTGCCTTCTTCTCTTTCCACCAGCAACCTTTCCCAATTCTCAGAATTGTTGTTTATCTGGAGTATGGTAATGGGCCTCAGTCTAACACATTGTCTCATTGCTAATGCTAGCCTAAGGGGAAGAGTTGGATTTGAGAGGCAATGGACTACTCCCCTTTGGGTCTTGGTCTGCAAGGCTTCTCTATATCTTTCTCAAAAATGGCAGCCCGTCTATTTTTAGCTTCTGTAATCATTGAGACCAGTCTGGTAACTGGTAGCTTTATTCTCAAGAAAAAAACCAATTGAATATGCTTGAAATGGCAATGCCAACCCTGTGCTGATTTCTCTCTCCATACTGTTTAGGTGTACTTACTCAACCTGTTTCACAGCATTTGCCCACCTCTGCTAGAAGCAGCCAAGGATGTGGAGCAGAGCTGGGGAAATACAAGCTGATGGCATCACAACATGGGCAACTGTGCCCAAAAGTGGTGCTGGTTTTTGTTATTATTTTATTTTATTTTATTTTATTTATATACTGCATGACTCCAAAGGCTCTAGGCAGTTCACAAAAATAAACACAACAGAAACAAAATAAAAAAACTGTTAAAACTATTTAAAATAATTGAAAACATTCAAAGATTACTAAAAGCCTGCCCCCCCCAAAAAAAAATTGTCTTAAGAGCTCTTTTAAAGGCTGGTAAAGATATTAAACCATGAACATCTTTAGGGAGCACATCCCATAGCCCGGGAGTGACTCCAGAGAAGGCCCATTCCTGAGTCACCGACAAACAAGCTGGTGGCATCTGGAGACGGACCTCTATGAAAGTGGGTGATGGAACTCAACATGGGGCTGCCATTTTGGCAATAGCCCCACGCTGAGTATAACACTGAGTTCTACTGTACGGGCCACACACATAAGATGAGCTTTCCTATGTGGAAGTCCCTGGTGCCAGTCATAGCTTCTCTCTGAGGGTGCATGCAGGGGAATTGATACCTGCATTTCTATGATGTCTTACTGGCTGGCATTGCTCATCAGCTAGCACTGCTGCGCACATGCCAGACAGCCCTAATGGTGTTGGGCAACTATTTAAAACTGCACAACTACTTAAAGGTGCATAGTGGTGTAGTTTTAAGTAGTTGCCCAACTGCCCACTTGCACAATACCTTCAGGGACGCCTAGCACGTGTATAACAGTGCTAGTTGATGGGCAAACTGCTGTTCTGTTGGCATCATGTTGGCCATTATTTATATGGTGCCATCTGTATGTGATACTTTGCAACAGATGAGAGGACAGGTCTCTGCCCTGCTCACAGTCTAGAAACAGGCACAAGGAAGACAACAGAGGAAGGGGAAGGGAATGGAGGTTGAGTAAAGAGAGAAAGAATGTGCAGTTATTTCATGTACACGTATCTAGTGCAGTAGGGTATAGAGATCAATCCCACAGAATGAACATCCAAGCTAGAGATGTGGTGTAGTGGGGGTGGGCAGGGGTTGAAACTGGCAGAATTTGAATAAAAGAAGGCCAGTTCCACCATCACAACCTGTAAGGCAAACTGAATGGGAGAAGGAGAGGTCATAAAAGAAGAAGGCAGCAATGGTGGCACTGTCACAGGGGAAATGAGGGCATGTAGCTGGAAGGCCTCAGAGAGGAAGAGTTCGTGGATTTGACTACTTTGTCAAGGAGGGATGGCAATTCCAGAGGGACAAGTGGAGGGGAGCAGGAGGGGGAAGACAGTGAATGGGGATGAAATTAGAAAAGGGGCCTCATGATGGCAGGAACCAAGTACCAGATGTCCAGGAAAAGGATAGGGGTGCAGAGGGATTGGTGACTTGGAAAACGCAGCATGCATCTGAATGTGCAGCTTTCCAAGAGGAGTGGCTTGGACAATGTATTCATAAATGGGTATCAAAGCAGCAGTGCCCTTCAGCTTCAGCCCTGCTCTTCAACCATCGGCCAAAGCAGTTGCCTTAGGCAATTAAACTAAGCAGAGGTTGGCCACATTCACACATAACATGAAACTAGAGGTGGAGGGGCCTCCATTTTCAATTTCCAAATGTCCAACTACAGCTATGGCAAGAAACAGACCCATGGTTTCCCTCCCTGGACAGTGATTGTACCTGTGGTTTGTAGTGAGATTCACTGCCTAGCCCTCCGGTTCTGCAGTGCCAGCATTACGTCTGAATGTGGCACTGCAGTCTGGTTGCTTTGCAACCGGAGGTGAGGGAGAAAGCTTCTCCCTCGCTCTAGCTACTATTGGCTGCTGGGACTTTCCTTAAGAGGGAAGCCCCGGCAGCCAGTTCCCCCTCCTCTCTGAAGTCTCGCTGACTGCCGAGAGGGAGCTCTCCAGTACGTCCTAATTTGGACACAAGAGCGGCAGGAGGGGGCACGGAACCACAGGTCCATTGGTCCCGCAGTTCCATGTTACGTGTGAATGCGGCTGTTTTCTCATTCCTTAGACTAAGAATCAATGGCAACAAATCAGCAACAAAGTGACAATGTCGGGGAGTTAATCAGGAGTCTCTTCACTGCTGGCCACATGCTTTGATTATGATCTGTTGGCCTTTCGTAAGGCATGTAAGACTGAAATGTTCTGCCGGGTGTTCGGTCGCTGAGATAGCTGATCGTCGAGCAATCTTGTAATCCTTGGTTATTATGTCATGTGGAATGAGTATTATATGGCGTTGTGGTTTATGACGCTATGTAAGATATGTGTTTATGAAATTGTGTTGTTGTGTATGTTTGCCTGTAAGCCACCCTGAGTCCTATGGGAGTAGGGCGACATATAAATCTAAATAAATAAAAAAATAAATAATCTACATGTGGTATTCATATGATTTCTACTTCTGTGGAAGATATTCATCATGTTGGAAGTTACCCTCAGGTAATCTACAGAAGAGTTTCCTATACTCCTAGTCCTGTGCCTTTGTGCTATACTGTGGAAACTTGACAGTGAACTAGGAACACCACCACAGTAAGAAAAAGAGGATGACACCAACTCTTAGTTTGCCATACCTGCTGTGGTCCCTTCACATCATCAATACCCAGCAGTAGACAGTCCTCAACTTTTTTTGATGTTGTTTGCCATCAAATATACCAGTAATGTACTGGTTTAATGCTGTTTACAGTTCCAGATAATTGTTTGACATTTCAGTGATTTTATTATGTGTGCTTGCTTAGGTTTTGATCTTAATATTTGTATACCACTTTGAATACAATAATTTGTATACTGCTTTGGGAGTTTGGATTGAAAAGTTGTTTATACCCCTTGTAAACATATTAAACAAACAAGCAGACATATTGGGGGAAACTGCTAAATTAAATACAGTGTGGTGTGAGGGAAACCCATGCTCTACAAATTGTATGGGCAAGTGTACACTTCATTAAGCCTAATTTTCTTTTATGGATTTTTTAATCCTGCAAAGCAGGGAAACACAAAGTGTGTGAAGAAGACTGCAATGCCCACAGTGGCCTTGCAATCAGTCCACATTGCAGATGAGCAACAATCTTGAAAGGGAGCCAGGGTAGGCACCATGTAGCGTATAGAATCACAATTCAGACCTGAATCTCAGTTTTCATTTGGGGCTGAAGCATTCCAATGGACCCTGTAACAGCACAGCTCATATACACCCTCTAACATTTCACTGGTGAAAATAGGAACATGCCTGTGAATGTGCAGGGGGCACAGCCAAGCTACCTGGGAGGTGTGGCATAGAGTTCTGGCTATAAGCATGCCACAAATGGGAAGAAGATAACAAAAAACATGCAGAGCACGTGATTCCACAGCAGTAAAGCAAATAAGCCAGATCCATACCCTCAACATTTTGTAGATAAAAATTGGGATCAGTGTTGCCTCTAAGGCATGCACACGTGTGTGTGTGTGTGTGTGTGTGCGCACGCGCGTGTGTGTGCATATGCTCACACTTTTTAAAAATTTCCATTCAGTTAATTTTAGATCCTGCTCAGGTTGAGTCAGGAAGGCCCCACTCTGAATGCATGTGCGTACACAGTGCCTTGATACTGCCGCCCAGAACAAAACTCATTCCGCACAGAGAAGGGGGGGGGGATTAGAGAAAGCAGTGATTGGGATACACTTGTGCAACAGACACTTCTCATAGCCCCCACCCCACTATTACACATTGCTGGAGGCTGGATTCCACCCGCTGTATGTTGTGCACTGCACTGTACCTTAATGTTACTCAGCCATTTACATGGTGATACATTAGAGGCACGATGCATCCACCCACTCACTCAGAGATTTAATTTCTAGAACGCCTGGGGAGGAAGCAGAATCCCAAAAAATGACAACTCTAGCAACTCACATTAAAAAACTGAACATGGCATCACCAAGAGGGACAAAATAGGGACCGTGATTTACCAAGGACAGATTCTAGAAAATAAGTTACAAGGGGCTGTTCAAGCAAAGAAACATTTGAGACCGCTATCTAAACTGTTGAACCTCTCTGCAGATTAAAACTGTGCTTACGCCAGTCCACATTCCTGTTACCTATATTTATGAACCCCAAAACATTACTGACAAGGACCCACTGCTTTGCTATATTGTCTCGGCCTATACCAAAAACAGAATGGAATCAAAGAGCAAAAATACAGTCAGAATTAAAAACAAAATGGAATGTTCTGGAATATTCTTAATGGAGCTAGTAATTGACTAATACTTCCTCATTGCTGACTAATGTTGATTGGGTACATAGTTTTTGAATTGTTTCTCTGCATTCAAAAACCTGAGTGCAGTGAAGCTGAGTGAAGAAAAAGGTAGAGATGTGCACAGAACCAGGCGGAGGTGGTTCAAAGGCAGGGGGGTTGGACTTTAAGGGCAGGGGAGGGTAGATTTACCTCCCTCGAACAGCTGGTTGTTCAAACCACTTCGAAGGCCCCTAAGAGGGCCTCCAAACGAGTTCATGCACATCCCTACACCAAGGCAGGAATCTCAGATTCATCTTGAGCCACAAACCATCTTGGCATGGTTTCACACAATCACACTAATGTTGGTAACCCATGTTAAATCTAGATTCAGACAATTATGTGAACCAGGCTATTAACTAGTAAAGAGGCCTGTGCGCGTGCAGAAAATTGGGATTCGCATTTGACCCAGATTTGAAGAATTTGAAAATAGGAATTTGACAATCTCATATTTGGATTCTATGGGCTCTGGCAATAACGTATATTGCATCAGATTCGGAATGTGAATCTGAATTCCGACTTAAATTCAGATTTTCCCCCATAGTGGTCAATGGGGAAATCAGGGGGAAATCACTTAAAATCATCAGTTGGACATAGAGCCTTGAAAACTGCCCCAGATGTGGGGAAGAGGGTCAGGGCCTGCTGTAGTGAATTTGAAGAGAATTGGTCAATCCTCTGATTTTTGGTGAATTATTGAATATTGTGTTTAACATAGCTAAAAATGGTGAAATCTGCCTTGTTTCAAGCTAGAACTTCACACAAAAAAACTTCTGAAACTGAAGACCCTCCTTGGATCACCAGCATGTGGAGGAATCTTCTCTTTGCTTCCATGAAAGGGGTAACAGTATGGCCCCTTTGTCCCCCACCCTTATTTCCAGAATGGATGGGCATAGAGTTATGAAATCAAGCCCACATGAAGTCCACATTGGCAGTCGCCTGCATGCAGTGTCATCACACACATGGCTGCTGTGCATGCCAATGCCACATGAAGGCTGCTGAGAGCGGTGTTGCAGCCGTGCACAGCCTTTTGGAAAGCAGGCGCTGAGGAGCAGGTGAGGACCTGCTTACCTGCTTTGTAAAGGAACCAATCCCACCCCACCAACCTGGTTTGAATGTAGGCACCTGACCCAGTTCAGCACGTCCTTAAGGAGGAGCCAAACTGGTTCGGGCACATCCCTACATGCAGCTTTCAGCTCAGCCCACATCTGCTTTGCTGCCCACATCCCAGCTTTGCATAGAAATAAATAATGGTTAAGCTGTAAAATATGGATGTGTGTGGAAGGAAATGTATGACTATTTCAGAGATGCTGATATTGTGTAAAGGTTAGAAAGAATGGTGTTGGGGCATCTTTTGACTGATTGTGCAGAAACAATTCTCTGTACATTTGAATGGCATTAACAAGAAAAAAACAGGAAAAGAAAGTAAACTAGAAACACAGCTATGTCTGCAATACAGGCCATACTGCCACATTAATACTTAAACACACACCTACCAGCATTTGAAACTTCAAAAGAGAACAGGCTGCTTGCTTCAGAAATGCTAGAGGCCCTCTTTTCCTTTGCCTTCCTGGGAGAGTGGTAAGGGAATATATGGAGAAAGCATGGTCAGCTTTATTAGCACCTCTGTTCCTTCCTGACTGCACTCGTATAGGGATATTAAAAGCAAAGGAAACAAACAAACATTGTTTCGCCATTTTAAAAAACTGACCAGTAGCGTAGAGTCTTCTTCATTTTATATTTGCAGTGAGTTCACTAGTGGAAATATATGGAGTTCTAGCATGAGATAATCTGGCTTCTTCCTGCAGCTGATAGAGCAAGCTGATATTATACGCTATAATAACATATTCATGCAGTAAGAAATACTTTGGACTAGTTCCACAGTAATACAAATTGATATGCTTGTTGAGGACCATTTGTTTTGGCTATGTTTTCTGCTTGCAACATTGGTGGGAAGAAAGAAGCCTTTAAGGGTTGTATGCAAGCATCAGAGCTTGTCATCACTTCTTGAGGCATGGCCTCAACTATATCCTTGCTGGACTAAGAAGTGGGGTAGGTGGGGTGGGGGGCATAGAAGTAATCCATAGAAGAATATGTGTGTATGTGTGAGCATCCTTAAACAACCCTGATGGGGTGCAGCGCCTGGGACAAATCAATCAATGCAGGGGCCCCTTCCTGTTAATTTTAATGGGAGTTAAAAGAGTGGGGTCCGGGGCAGTCGCCCTGCTTGCCCTGCCCTATGGACAGCATGATGTGTTTACATTTATAAACTGCTCTTCATTCAAAATCCCAGGGCAGTATACAGCATATTAAAGATACAATAAAACAATTTAAACTGCCATAACATTCAATCAGTTCTGAACCACAAAAAGACTGATCAACCAGTAGCCATAAACCACAGCTAAAACAGTGCAAAATGAGATCCTCAAGCTCCCTGGCCAAGATTAAAAGGGCTGTCTTTTAACAGCAGGGCAGCCACCTAATGGCACAGCAGGGAAATGACTTGCCTAGGGAGCAAGAGGTTGAGGGTTCAAATCCCTGGTGGTATGCTTCCCAGACTATGGGAAACACCTATATCAGGCACCAGTGATATAGGAAGGTGCTGAAAGGCATAATCTCACAGTGGAGGCAATGGTAAACCCCTCCTGTATTCTACCAAAGACAACCACAGGGCTCTGTGGTCACCAGGAGTCGACACCGACCCGAGGGCACAACTCTACTTTTAGAACAGCAGGAGGGAAGGCACAAATTAAATCTCCTCCAGGAGGGAATTCCCCAGTCTGGGAGAAATCACAGAGAAGGCCCTATCATGTATGCATGACAACTGAGCCTCTGCCAAAGTTGGCATGTGGAGCAGGGCCCTCCAAATAGATCCTGAGTAGATTTACACGAGAGAAGATAGTCCTTCAAATAACCTGTGCCCAAACTGTAAAAGGCTTCAAAAGCAATAACCAGCATCTAAAGTTGCACCTGGAAACAAATGGGCAGCCATTGCAAGTTCCTCAAGACTAGAAGAGGCAAAACATGCAGCAGTATTTACCCAGAATGCCCCAGTCGCCCCTTTTCCTCCCACACGTGCTCAATATGGGCTATTTCTGTTCTTTCCAAGAGCATTTGTAATGTAAAAGTAATTCTTCCCCTTGGCTTGAGGTGCATAAAAGAGGGAAGGAGACATCTCTGGGAGGGTGGCCATTACTCAGTACTCTGCATACAACTTCACTTTTCCACCTGTGCTCTTGTATTTGCTCTAATGGGGTATTTATCCCTCTGAGTCAGCGAGCCGAATATTTATGTGGCAGTAAAAAACTTTAACAGGAGGCTGCCTAGATCTAATAGTCTCAGGTATTTCAACACATCTCTGCTTGCCATGTGTCATGTTGAATTACGCTGTGTCCTGCCTGTGACAGCAGCCCATAATGTGACCCATGTAACAAAGTCTGAAATGTAATTCAACAGGAAGGGAATTTAAAATGAAAGGGTACCTTTTCTTTTCTTTTCTTTTCTTTTCTTTTCTTTTCTTTTCTTTTCTTTTCTTTTCTTTTGCAAATCAGTGTAACATATTCATAAATGTATGATACATTTCCTGACAAACATAATTTAAGGAACTAATTATCTCCCCTCCCTGCTACCCACATATTCATATAGAGCCTAAGGGGAGGCCAAGGAAATTATCATCCAATATGGATTATTTAACCCTAACACTTTTGTATATATCATAAAGCTTGGTAAAACAGGACTACTTTCTTCGCCCCCTGCTTCAAGAGTGCACTTTAAAAGTGGAAAGGTGATCCTAATCTGGATGAATCATATCGGTGGACATTCATTAGTCGAAACTAAAGGCAGGGAATAACATGAGTCTTTAAGAACAGACACGCAATAAAAATGATTTCGGATAAAAAAAGAAAATCTCCAATCTGTAGCAATTTTGCTACAGTGGATTATAGTACAAAAATTGATACACGTGTTTATATAAAATCTCTAGGCCTTCTGTTTTTATAACAGACATAAGAAAATGTACAAAATAAAACATAAAAAGCCACAAAGCATAGTCTTTTCAGACAGTTATATATAGTATTCCTCTTTTTCTCTGATTCTTGCAGGCAAAGTTGCTGGGGGTTCAGACCTTCTGAATTTTTTGAACTCAATTAGCTATCCAGATCATGAATTGTTTTTCCAGTATTACTCAGCTATCTGAAACCGGAGTGGAGGGAGGAAGCTCCTCCTCCTCTCCAGCTGTGATTGGCCGTGTGGGCTGTTCTTCATGCAAGAAGGAAGCCCACACAACCAGTTCTCCTCCTCTCTGCAATCTCTCTGACACCTCCAAATGATTGTTGCTATTGCTCTTGATACAGTATTGCAAAGAACTAGGAGACAATTTTTGCCATGTCAGAGGAGTGCCTATTTGCAGTAATGCTTATCCTCCAGTCCTCTGACACTGGAGATCAGGATGATGAGGTTTAAATGATCAAAAATCAAGCCTTAAAATGTTCAAATGTGGCTGGGTTGAATCCTTTGAGCTATGGGGCCAAAAATACTGTGAGGTAATGGCCTCACAAGGCTCTACCAGGCATCTAGTTCCATCCTTTTGGGTCAAGTAATAAACCAGCTACAAGCATTTCAGTGATTTCCCATTCTAGACTACTTCCAAAGCATTGGGTGGGGGGAGGCAAGGGCAGCTGACATTAGCAGCCTTTGTGCCATCTTTCTCAGGTTGCCACACCTAATAATCTATTACCTCTTCCTTGTTTGCTCCCCATTGCTTGTGGTTCCCACCTGGACCCAGACAAAAAATAGTGGGATGAACATGCTCAAGAATTGCTAGGTGCAGATGCCCAAGAATAATTCCCGCAAGCAGTTTTTGCATGAGCCATGGAACCTACTGCAAAAAGAAGAAGAAAAGCCCACCATCTGGAAATATCTAAATAATTTCACCATAACAGTATAAAACATCCATAAGCCAATAAGGTGACATAATGTGAATGCTAATGAATTACAATGTTTGTTAACATCCTTAGGCCCTGTTAAAAGCTGTTGATCTCCATGGGAGAACGAAGCACGTGCTTTAAAATTTCGTGAACTGGGTGGAAAGCCAATATTGATCTGACATCTAATTTTGATTCAGTTAGTACTGGTATGTGGTATACTACTACGACTATTACACCACATATTATATACCACTTTTCAACCAAATTCTCAAAGTAGTTCACATAGAGAAATAATTAATAAATAAGAGGACTCTCTGTCCCCAAAGGGCTCACAATTTAAAAAGGAACATAAGATAGACACCAGCAGCAGCCACTGGAAAGATGCTGTGCTGGGGTTGGATAGGGCCAGTTGTTTAACCCTTACTAAATATAAGAGAATCGCCACTTTAAAAGGTGCCTTTTGCTTAGTTAGCAGTAGGGATGTGCAAACCAGTTTGGAACTGAACCAGTTTGACATCAAACCGGTTTGGTTTGATGGCTTGATGTCAAGCTCGATGTCAACCTCCACAAACCGAACCAGGAGTGGGTTCAAGGGGGTGAAAAACTGAACTGGCCCAGTCTGGTTCGAGTCCAGTTTGGACTTGAACTGAACCGGGCCAACCAGTTTTGTGCACACCCCTAGTTAGCAGGGTGCCTGGCTTCAATACGGATAAAAAGTAATTAATATGAACCCTCTCAAAAAAACGCACATACAGCGAGAGGAGCACAGGAGTTTTAACAAACTGTAGGGAGTCAGTAATATAGTCAGGAATCCTTGTTTTAATTTTTAGTGGAGAAGTTCACTTCTAAGTCACACCATCTCTGGCAGTATTCTGCTTTAGTTCAATGCTATCTGCTCCTAGCAGAATAACTAAGGGCATGATCCATCCAAAGTTAAACATGTTTAGGTCCCATTGAATTAAATGGGAGGGAATCAAGCACATACTTTTATATTGAAACCAATGGGAGACAAAAGCATTTAATTTTGGTTGGACAGGTTGCTCCTCTTTTCAGGAGGGACATGAGACTAATTCCATCTGGACAAATTAAAAGTCCTGCTCTCAATATTTATGGATGTTTCTCTAGGCCTGGCTGTGCTTTTCACTTAGCTGCGGGGAAAAAACCTTTAAAAAAAAAAGATGCTGGCAGAAAAGGTAATATTTCACCCATCAGCAATTTGGTAAGAAGAACTGATCATTCTGGACATTTCTAAAACGTCTTCCTAGACAGCAGGAAACTGAAGCTGCTTCATTCTAGCTGGCAGACACTAGTGGAGAGTAAAAAGCATTATTACTGCCTAGTACAATGTACTGTACTGCAGTACAGTCTCGTACTGAAATTAAGTCCTACTAGCCAACCCCGCACAGAGCATCTGTGCACTCTTTGGGGCCGGCGGTTACCTCTCCCTCCCGCCCAACACCTTCTGCCCCAGTCTCCGGCCAGCCTGTGCTGGGCCCAGGCTGCCAGGCTGAGTGCCACCGCCACAGCTGGGCCGAGTGCTGCCAGCGGGGCCAGGCCCGCTGCCGCCTCGCCTCCACAGCCGGGCCCATCGCCAACCAATCCTCCTGGGTGCGCCTCAGCCTATCAGGATTCATTGTGCTGTATGTTTGAATCAATGGGTAACAACCACTATTGTCTGAAGCCGGAGTAATTAGTCTGGAACAGGAGTGCTTGCTCTGGAGGGAGGGCACCTATTCTCTTATAAGAACTCCTGTTCCAGACTAAGAACAACTATGGATGCTACCCAATGTGTTGGTTTTAGAATCTATTATTTTAGAATTGTTTTATTCCACTTCAGGGGCGTAGCAAGGTTGGAGTGGGCCCAGAGACAAGGTTTTAAAATGCCCCCCCCCCCGAACCTCTGCTCATGAAGTAAATAAATCTTAAATGAGGCTGAATAGTGGTAACAAAAAGCATAATAAAATTTATATATAAATAAATAACCTATGTGCCACAATAGAACATCACCCTAAATTGTTTTTTTAAAGGTTTTGTAAATTGTGGATTATGCAAGTCATTGAATGGTACTAGAGGAAGACATGCTGTTCTGGTAGCTCCAGGTCTTAACTCTCACATCAACTTCGGAGGATAAATACAACCGAAGGAAGCCCAGACGGGTGCGCGGCTGGGGGAGTCAGTCATGTGACTTGCCTCTGGGGGGCCCCCAAGGCAGTGGGCCCTCAGAAAACTGTCTCCCCTTGCCCTATTATAGTTATGCCCCTGTTCCACTTTAATTATAGCCATGGTTCATTGTTTTAAGCTGCTTTGAGAGCTCATAGGGTGTGTGGGTAATTTTCAGAGAAATAAATAAAAATGTGATTCCCATTGAACTAACTTGATGTATCTTTGGATGAAGAAGAGGATGTGTACCCCTGTCTGGGGCTGCAGTTGCTCCGTGTATCTCATTATGTATAGCAGGAGCTCAGCCAGGGCCAATCACTTGTATCCAAAGAACCCTCAGTATCAGCAGAAAGCACTCACACTCATTCATGGGAGGGGGTCCTCCAATTTCTGTTGATTCTCCCCCACTCCCACCTCCAGCTGCAGCCCGCCCACCACCATGCCATACTGCACGCCATTCTGGAGAAACCACACACAAACACACCCCAGTCTGAATAATACATTTTTGGCAGGTACAAGGGGCTGCAGCAGAAAAGGGGGCAGTGGTGGTACAGACCCAGTGCACAAGAGGCTTGATACACCTGATTATTTGGATATAACCCCATGTCTGTTTGACCATATGCTCATCAAGAGCCCATATTACAGATGCTCAAAAAGTGGCAAGTTTGAAACAGCCAACTTCGCAACATAAAGTCCAAGATTTCCCTATGTTAAGCGAAACATATAAAAATTCTTCTCTGAGGGTCTGCCCCACCCGGTCTCATTATTTATTTATTTATTTATTTATTATTTACATTTCTAGCCCACCCTATACCCAAAGGTCTCAGAGCGGGTTACAATAAAATGAATAAAAAACATAATTAAAACACAACATCATAAAATCAAAAATACAGTAACAAATACCGTGCTTGAGAGGGGAAGAACCACTACATTTCTAGTCAAAGGCCGGAGTAAAGAGGTGCGTCTTCACCATTCCCCTGAATGTACACAATGTTGGAGCTTGGCACACCTCAGAGGGGAGGGCATTCCACAACCTAGGAGGCCACCATAGAGAGAGCCCTCTCACATTGCTCTTATGAGGTTTAAAAGCAGAAAGTGCTTACATCGGTTAGTAATGCAAATGTAAAACCTATGCTAGTCACAATGCTAATCTGAATTGGCATTCTGTTTCACATTAATATGCTTCTGTTCAGAAGTCTGGACTAGATAACCACGTTGGGTCCCTTTGAGCTCTGCAAGTCCATAATAATATGGAAATACAAAGGAAAAGTGTCTGGAAAAGTTGCATTGCATAATGAATAACATGGTCCTCTTCATAGTGACACTAGGTGGCTTTTTAACATGTGTGTTACTGGACTGGCTGTCATTGCATCAGACGCTCTGCTGGGAGTTCACCAGAGTACAAACAAATCTATAGGAGAAATAGGGGTTAGTGGGCTGTTGTCCAGCATCGTGGAGCATCCAATTCTTATGCAGTGAACAATCAGCATTCCATTCAGAGATCCCTGGTCAATATTGTTACAGATTACTCCCATTAGGAGACAGAGGGGGAGATGCTTGTACATTAAAATAAGTCATGTCTTTGGTATAGATTTGGACTGCAGCTATTGCTGGAGCTCCCCCTCCCCCCGCAATATTTTTCACAATATCAAGCCATTCAAGTCTCTAGGATTGCTTTCAGTAGTCACCTGGAAATTGGTGCTGATTCCAGGAGACTCCAGGTCAGTCCTGGATGGCTGGCAACCCTATCCTCCATCCTAGTATGAAAGGATATCTGTATTTACCAGCAACACTAAATTTTCCAATCCAAACCCTTTTGTGGGTGTGGGGAGGAGTACTGTTATCTAAAGGCATTCATCTGCTGCTTAAGCAAATGTTCTTTGGGTCAAACAGACTTTCATGTTGCCCCAGAGCACGTGAGAGGGGATCATAACATGAGGGGAGAAGAGTGGGGCATACAAAGATGCCAATGAATGAATCGTCCTTGGAAGCCATGGTTTCTAAAAGGCAGACAGGATCCCTGAGCTGCAATCTGGAAACCCTATGAGATATAATGTCTGAGCAAAATTTAGTGGCTGACATCCAGACTCAGGAAGGGTGTGTGTGAGAGGAGCCCTCACACAACGCGGGCTCTACAGGATCAAAAACACGTCATTGAGGGTGGGTAGCACTCTGGACTCGAAGGGCTCTTGAGCAACAGGGGGCATGCAGTGGGGCTGGGGGAATTGCACAACAACTCCTGTTATTGCCCCACCGTCCCTTGAAGCATGCATGTTTTATTAGTCGGAACGTCAGTCACTGATTCCAATGAGTTCCAGAGAGAGTCCAGTGATTTCTGATTCTTGAATCAAGCATCACTTATAATAACGAGGGGGGGAGGAATGTTAAAGAAATGTGAACTTGCAGCAGCAGCAGCTGGTTGAAACTCTCATTCCAACTATTGTTCTCTGTCAATTTCCAGGAAATTCTGATTAAAAAGATGAATTGATTGGATTGATTGGATTGATTGCTGGTTCTCACACAATTACTGAAAATATAGCTACATTTCTGGCAGCTATTAGAACACGGTCAGAGATGTTGAGAGAGGCCACACTGCATTAAGTTTAATTCCATTTTATTTTGTATTCATTACATTGTTTTTGAAATTTAACTTTGATGTACAATTTGATCAGATTCATGATTTTTAGTTTTTTAACCTAGATTTGATGTTCAAATCAAATGTTTGTTGTTTTTGTGGTTTGTGAACCAAAATAAACTCTATTTGATTTTATTATTACTATTACACTATTATTTTATTATATGTTCTGTTATTCAGCAATCTCACAGGAATGACCAACAGGACAACAGAATTTTTGTAACAGTAGTATTGGGATGCCGAGGCCATGAATGCCCTACTTTGCCACTGCCGTGTAACAAACCGTGTATAGTTCTACTTCTAACAACTGTTAACGGCAACCTTTTGCTTTTTCATAGAGACCCTGCTGAGTAGACTTGACAGGATTACCTTGTAATTATAATACCTAATTCTAAAGATATTGCCATTGGAATCAAGGAGACACGCCAGGTGATGCTCTTGGACAGCACCCCTTTTGTGTCGATCTCTTGCAGCTTTCCAACGGCTGCCTTTTACGGTTGTTAACAAGCTGGGACCAGACTTGCACACATTTTCAGAATGCCTTTGAGATTGCTTGTTTCTGTTCATTAGCCTCTTCCCCGGTTTATCAGGCCTACACAAACTCTTGAACAATATCATGTTGATGCTCTGTGAATTGAAGCCTGCAGTTCTTTAAAATGCAGACATAAACCCTACACTGAGGTCCATGGAAAGACTGAAATGGATTCTTACAGGCCCCACATGTAGGGTGTAATATTTTAATATATTATGAGCCTTTTTGCCCTCTCCTTTAAAAAAATGGCTTTTGCAAAAATACATACACATTAATTTTCCATTTCTAGCGCACACCCCATAGGCATTTTATCATAGGGGGATCACTAAGAGCACTGGATTTTTTTAACCTGGAAAATGAATGACAACTCCCAAGAGTACATCTACATTCTAGACTTAAGGTAAAAGCTGAAGAGTCATATCCTCTTCTCAGGGAACTCTGGAAAGTGTAGTTCTGTGAGGTGAAATATAGATTACTATCGCAGAGTTCTCTGCACCCACACCAAACAACAATTCCCAGAATTTTATTTTAACTTTTAAGAATGGAGCCATCCCCAGCCTCATGCAAGGGATGGTGATTTGCCACATCCCATTTGAAGAAGACATGAGGTGATTGGCTGAGCCCTGGGAGAGGTGGAGCTTGGCCAGCCTGGTGCTACCCTCCCAGGCTCAGTTCTTGCTGGGCAGGCTTTCCTTCCACCTCCCATCCTAGGGACAAAATGGGCATGTCTGATTGTTCTTTTGGAGACCAAGTTGGGATTTTTTTTTGCTTTTCCCCTGCATTGGTGGGGGAGGAGTTTTGTCTCTCATTTAGTTAGTTAACTGGGTCACAGCTAGCACATGCAGTGCAGGTTGGGTTTAGTAATAGCGGGGTTTACAGTGGTAGACTCCCTTGGGATATTTACACAGGTGAGTGATTATTCAGTCCCTAGAGTAGGGATTCTCAACATTGGGTTCCCAGATGTTACTGGAATTTAATTCCTATAATCCCCAACCAAAGGCCACTGGGGCTAGGGATTATGGGAGTTGAAGTCCAATAACATCTGGGAACCCAACATTGAGAATCCCTGCCCTAGAGGCTTCGCAACACAGGGATTATGATTTACACTCTTACCTGCTTCGGGATTTCACATACCTCAGAGGCTTGGGGTAGCAGAGTCCATGAAAGGGTCTTGGCTCATAAGGTTGGCAAAGAGGAGTAGAATCGTCATGGTTCTCATTCTAGGCTCCAAGTCAGGGTGTGTCACCCGAGAAGGACAGTTTGGTCTTACCCCCCAGCCTAGATTAGGTTGACACTGCATGGGGAGTTATACAGCTCCTAATTATATCTGATAAAAGCTGTGGCCTTTTCTCCCAAACCCTGAGTCCTGTGTATTCTTTTGTGTTGTGCCTTCAGGTGTGGGTGCAAATCTGTGGCATAAAATTAGTATAAGACTGCAGACATACCCCGATAAGATCAGATTTATGTTTGTGGATGCCCCAGTCAAACCCTCCCTTGTATTCCAAACTCATTTGTTTTTATTTTATTGTTCCAGTTTGATTGAAGCTATAACATATCCATGTATATGTGTGTGCAGATACATGCCCTGCATGGTGTAACTCTAGTGACTGCTGCTGGTGTCTCCTTTGTGTGTTTGGGAAAGCAATCTTTATATATATTTATTGTAGGCGTACCCATTGCTAATCCCATAAGTGGCAGCTCTCACGACAGTTTGTGAGCAGCTGCTGGATAGCGATGGGGATGGGTGAAAGGGAAGAAAATGGTGGCTGCAGCTGGTGGGGAGGATGGTGGCAAACAGCAGCAGCTGGCCAGCTAACTGGCAGGCAGGGGGGCAGGGGGAGGGCAGGCAGAGAAAATGGCAGTGACGGGCAGCAACAGGCGGCAACAGGTGGGGGAAGGCAATGGGCAGGTGGGTGGGTGGGGCAAGAAGGTGGTGGCAGCAGGCGGGTGGGCAGAAAACAGCAGAAGTGGGTGGGCAGGGGAAGCGGCGGCGGGTGAGCAGGGAAGAAAACGGTGGGGGGGGGGGCTGTGGTGAATTAGAGGTACAGATGCTCTGTGCCCAGCCTAGCTAGTATATACATTTTTTAATATCAGTTAATAATGATAAAAACGACAATTATTATTGTTCTTCATAGAATAGCATTGCTATCGCCCCCATGCCAGCAAGCTGATATAAGAGCCAAATTGTATGCACTGGTTGTTGAATGAGGGGCTCTCTCTCTATGAGCCCCTTCTCCATTAAGTTCTTCCATGAAGGCCTTGCTCTGGGTGCTTTCATTGCATGGAATGAAATTGTGATCATGAGCAAGGTGCAGAGTCTTTCCTGCTGTAGTGTAGCCCCAAAGCAATGGATGATGGCATTTCAAGTTCAGCCTAGTAAGTTTCCAAGGGCTTTTGGTCAATGTGCCCGGTTGATGTGGTCTTGTAGAGCAAAAATACGGTGGTTTTATGTTTTGTGCTGTGAGTGTATTTGTATATGTGGGTGTTGCCTTCAACCATGTGGTTTCTGATTAGCGACTAGCACATTGTTAGGTGTGCCATGCAATGTAAAGTTTGCGTTGTTGTGCAAGAGCCCTGTTGCACTAAATGAGAGAATTGTGCAGGTGCAGTTGCACAATTCATGGTCATTATTTCCATTTTTCCCCCTCCCTCCTTGCAGAAAAATAAAAGTAGTATCTCCTTGCAGCACAGTTAGAAGGGAGGAAAGAAAGGAGACAGCAGACCTTGTCACATCCCAACTTTCAGGTTGTGATTCTGCTGTCTGCAGAGCTGCCCTTCTGAAATGTCTATTTTAGGACAATGAACACCTAAGGAAAAAGAAATCCACCTGGTGAGTGAGCTCCCTTTTCATTTAGAAAGAAAATCCCTCCATTGGTGTTTACTTTACACTTCTAATTCAGCACTTAATTAATGCCAACAGAGGATAAAAATCAGAGCAACAACTTATAAAATTTGACTCCAGGCACACTTCCACTTCTCTCAAAAGCAAATAGCCCCCCCCACCTTCATTCATATATATATATATATATATATATATATATATATATATATATATATATATATGAGATGCCGACTACACTGCACACTGGATTCCATTGTTCCTTAGGCATTTTCTCTCTCTCTTGTGGCATGCCCTGGACAAATTCCATTATATCCTTCCTTACTTCCACTGGTACAACAGACACGAGAGACATGAACAATCCCCTTATTTGTCCAGCAACAGATCTATAAGCAAATTGGTTTCAGTTGCATGGCATATCACAGTGTTAATCAAACGATCTCATGGAACTTAAGGGTGTGCACAAACTGGCCAGGCTGGTTCAGTTTGAATCTAGGTCGGATTTGAACCAACCTGGCCTTGTTTTAGCACCAGTTGAACCAGTGCAAAAGACTTCTGTGCCTGCATGGAGGTAACTAAAATGGTCCCCACACATGCGCAGAGGCCTGAACTGGGCCAAAAGAAGGCCTGAACCAGGCCGCTGCTGGACTGGGCTACTTTGGGGGAGGCCGATGGGATGGGGGAGCCAGCACCTCCACACCCACCCTCGCTGCCCCTCACTCCGCATGGCTGCAGCAGCCGTGGCTTACACTGTAAGTACTTAAGTATTCCCCTCCTGCCCCCTCTAGGTTTAGGGAAGTACCTTCCCCTTTACTGGTAAAGTGGAATCTTCTCTGGATTCCACTTTGCCAGTAGAGGTCCGGTCCGGCTCAGTTTGAACTAGGCCCAGTTTGGTTTGAACTCAGACCAGCCAAGGCCAGTCCAGTTTGACTCTAAACCTGTCGAACCGGACTACTTTGGGGAAGGCCGATGGTGGGCTGGGGGGAGCCGCCACCCTCACCCTAGCTGCCCCCATCTCACATGGCTGCTGCAGCCACGGCTTGCACTGTACGTACTTAATTATTCCCCTCCCACCTCCTCTAGGTTTAGAGAAGCCCCTGCCCCTTTACTGGTAAAGGAGAATCGTTCTCACTATATATGGTTGCTTCTCTTACATTGTAAAATGTGACCAAATACAGACGTATTCTTCACAATGTGGGGGTCATCATGAGTCAAGACTGGTGGCTCATAGTCTGGAGAGGCTATAGGCCACCTCCAGCCTCAAAGGCAAGATGCCTCTGAATACCAGTTGCGGTGAGCAACAGCAAGAGAGAGGACATATCCTCACCTCTTGCCTGTGGTCTTCTCAGAGGCATTGGGTGGCCCACTGTGTGTTACAGGATGCCGGACTAGATATGCCTTGAGCCTGATCCAGCAGGGCCATTCTTACGTTCTTAATACTGGAATTGGTCATATCATGAAGCAGCCATTTGATTTAGTGCTGCACCAGATTTCCATTGGCTTTGATCTTTAGTGTGAACGTTCCCATTTCAGGGCAGAGTGAACTAAGTCTGCTGCTGAAAGCTAAACCATGCCTCACAAAAATAGGACTTTTTCTGCTGAAAAATGCACAGTGTGATAATTGCCACAGTGTGACAATTGCCACATTAAAGCATGCAATCTCAAAAAAAAAAAATTAAAATTAAAACCCTATCCATATCTTGCTGGAGCATTTTCCAAGAGAGGGGAAGGAATCCAGATGAGGCTGGAGACAGCCTCCTTTCCCATGGCAGTTGCCACATTAAAGGAGGCAATCCGCAGGGCAATGCACAGGCCAGTCACTCCCAGTCTGACCAGGGTACTTGCCAAGAGAGGCAGAGAGATTGTGCTGTGCATATTTCACCCCTGTTGTGTGCTCCCCCAAAGAATGCCAAAATGGCATTGAGCTGAGTGGGATCACTTTGTCACACACTCTCAACTTTGGCATTCAGCTCAATGAGCACAATGTGTTGACCAGAGGCTGACAATAGCATGTGGTCATCTTGAATAAGGATTCAATTTAGCCACATGTTGCCATGCAACAGGGGTCACGTGAATCAGTCCTAAATTAGCACTATGGTGGTGTTTGATGCAAGAAAAACAGCATATCCATTAGCAGTCGGTGGGTTTAGTGTAACAGATGGAATTCCGCCAGTACTCAATGTGTGCCAAAAAGTGCATTTACACTCAGACAGCTGCACAGAGGGATTTGGCTATCCAAGTTGCAAGGTTCAGTAAGCAGCACATTTCCAGAGCATTACAAGTGCACTGAGTTTGTCCAGAGTTTTCGGAGCCAATGTCCAGCATTTGTCCAATAGGCTGGATCTTTCCTTCTGTTGTGGCTGAAATAGTAATGCCACTTATTATCTGCTTCTGCAAGCCATGTGTGACTGTTTCCATGTCCATCACAGCAACATCCAGAACACTAATTGTGTTTATCTGCTTCTTAAACCAGCAGTGATCATTTGTACTTTAGCCAAGTGGCCAGCCCTTTGGTAGCAATTTCATTGAGTTTGACAGATCCAGGATCTTCATTTCAAATGTCTTTGTGTCAGTAGTTCAGAGCCAGCTCAAAAGTCCATCAGGCTCACTGTGGGTTTGCAGTGGTATTCGGAAAGCTTAATCCTGCATATGGAGGCTATGTGACCAGCTGGCCAGAAGCAGAGAGCCAACACGCACAGGAATTCCAAGAGCTATCACAAACCCAATGATAATATGAACCAACCGACCCTCATTTGTGGCATAAACTGTGCCTGCTTATTACTTTAGAATCAATTAAAGATCCCTCAATTTGGTTAGCAGCAGCTTATGAACTGCATTCCTATGTGGTCTGATATTGACAAGAGATTAACTTTAATTCAAGGTATGCCAGTTTTCTTGATGGTCACAATGGTGACTGTAATCAGTAAACCAAGATTCCTAAGGAAAGAATTTAAAATATATGCTGTCCTTCTGCTCCAATGCAGCCGATGAGCATGTTTGTACTAAAGTATATCATATAGTATAGTAGAAGTGTAGAGGGGAAGCGTTATACAGCAGTTCAGTGGTAGAGCCCATGCTGTACTTGTAACTGGTTCCTGGTTCAATTCTTCTCTATAAATTCCAGTAAAATAATCCCAAGTATTAGGGTTGTGTCTGAGAGCCTAGCAGGTTGCTTTCCCAATTACTAGATAGAACTGGACAAGATGAACTGATGTTCTAGAACATAGGAAGCTTCCATATACTGAGTCAGATCATTGGTCCATCTGTCTCAGTATTGTCTACACAGACTGGCAGCTGCTTCTCCAAGATTACAGGCAGGAGTCTCTCTCAGCCTTATCTTGAAGATGCCATGGAGGGAACCTGGAACCTTCTGCACATAGAAGATGGTTTCATATTTTCAAGCAAAGTGACATCAACTAGCCTGATGGTTTATGCAACAGTTACAATTTTTGAATTATGACCTGGCTGATCTGACAAATCCCTGGCTGCTGTTTGGCCTAGTGATTATCAAGGGGATTGGCACAGGTCCTGGGTGTTCTGCAGGTGCCGGGCATATGGAATCTATTCCCCTGTGTGGCACCTTAGGGTTAATCTCCTGCTCCACAGAAGATGTGGGTAAGCTTTTAAGGGTGGAGCTCTTGTGTATCAAAAGTGAGCCCCTGGGAGAAGGCTGTGCTTGGTTTGTGCTCTGCCTCTTTCTTGTAAACTAGACCCAGCATACATTAGCACCTGACACTTGAAAAGCCCTCTGTCTGGAAGCCACCCGAAGATTAACTTGGTAATAGCACTTGAAGTGCATCTCTGTCCCTACTAACCCATATCTTGTTGCAGATCATAATGGTTTAGAGAGTTAAATGGCAGGATTAGTAGTGCTGGGAAGTAAGAAAGTGCCTGTCGCACTAATCTAAGACTTTTTGGATTATTACATGGATTTCCTCTGTAAAAGTTGTGTAGAGTGTGCAAGCAATAGCACAGTATATTTCTACCTGAGGCAAATGAATAAAATCACAAGCAGAAGCAAGCCAGCATTTTGTAGGAGATAGGATGAATGGGTTCAATAAAAATCAGATAGATACTTCTGAACAGTGGCCAAGAATGCTTCTGGCTACATAACATCCCTAAACTCACAACAGGGGAGACTAGCCTCCAAACTGGAAACTTAAAACAATGGGCCCAGTTCTGTTCTTCCTCCCACTGGAGCTCCCCGCAAGCATTTGTGGTGTAAATTTGCTAAGCACAATACTGCCTTCTTTTAAAATATGTAATAATTTAAAGTTATCTGAATAAGATGTGTTTTTAAACATCGTTTTGAAAAATGGATTTCCATTGATTTATTTTATTTTTAACTTTTCAGAGAAACTATTTTCATTCTTTCAGTTTCATCCAGGGGTGTAGGGGCCATGGAGCAAGCAGGGGATAATCATCCCCCAGCCACCAGGGTTGGGGAGAGGGGCTAACAAGGCACCCCCTGGCCCTTAGAGCCATTGAACCCCCTTGTCCCCTCCCGCACCTAGCTGGCGAACAAAGCACTCACCAGCTGGGAGCAAAAGGCACACCCCTCTCCTCCCCAGCCTGCGTTTCACTGAAATGCTGTCTGGGGAGGGAGGGGAGACTGGACTCTCTTGGCATTGGCCCCGCCCCCGCATCTGACATCAGTCACCAGGGGGTGGGGCCAATGCCAAGGATGGGGCCCATCAGCCCCAGCAGAGCTTCCTTTCCCCGGTCAGTGGTCTGTTTCATTGCTGACTGGGGGCTCTTTCCCCTGCCTCCTTGAGAAGGCAGGGAAAGGAGCTCCCAGTCAGTAACCCCACAAACTGCTGACTGGGGAAGAGAAGCTCTGCCAGGGCTGAAGGACCCCGTCCTTGGCATTGGTCCCACCCCCTGGTGACTGATGTCAGATGCGGGGGGGGGGCATGGCTTGGGGCTGTGCACACTTTGTGCATGTGATCATAAAACTTAGGGGGCAGGGGAGTCACTGGAGGACTTTGTCCTCCAAACTCCCTACTTGGAGCTCGATACTGCTCCTTACTACTCCATCTGGCCAAGGACCCTACACCACTGGTTTCATCACTTTAGTAAATTTGATTATCTAAACTACAAGATAATCAAACTACTGTTAAAAAAAACCCCACATTTTGAAAAGTCACAAGCAGTTAATTCTGACTGGCTTCATTCAGTTTGGAGTAGTTCCACTGAAATTAAAACAGAGGGAGTTGCCTTGGGGAGGCATTGTTACAGCAGCCTCAGCGGTTACATAGCTATAGGCCCTCTACTCTAGTTGCACTCACTGTAGCAGGGAGAAGATAGGAGGAGCCTTTCGGCCTTTAGAAAACTGCCATATACTGAGTAAGACCCGTGGTCCATCTAGCTCACTATTATCTACTAGGCATGTGCCCAAAATGTTTTGGAGCCCATTATAAAGGCTCCAAAATATTTCGGCACTGGGCGGGGTTCGACATTTCGGCGCTGGCGGGGGTAGTTCTTTAAGGGTGGGGGAGGGTGTACGCATCCCTCCCGTTGCATTTCCCCTGCTGGTGCTCTGTTATCTTTAAGCCCCTCGGGGTGGCAGCGTTCCTCCCTGCTGCCCCGTTTCCCCCATCAGCTGGAAGTAGTGAGCATGCCCTTAAAGAACTACCCCTGCTGGCGCCAAAGTTATTCGTGCACATCCCTATTATCTACACAGACTGGCAGTGGCTTCTCCAAGGCAGCAGGCAGGAATCTCCAGGCAGGGTTTTGAAGTTGAGTTTTAAATTTTTAATGCAACACCAAATCAATGTTTAGGAGGAGGAGCACATAAGACTATTAACTAGGTTCATTCTCATGACCAAAGGCTGGGTAGGAGGAGCATCCACCCAGACTCCAGGCCCCGTGCATGCTCCTCAGAAATGGTTCTATGGTTCTACTGAAAAAATTAGCATTAATGTATAAAAATGTTTCAAACAAATGTTGGAAATGTGGACAATGTGAAGGAACCTTTTTCTATATGTGATGGTCATGCTGGAAGGCAAAGGCCTTTGGGGATATGATATATAATGAGCTGAAGAAAATTTTTAAAATGGCATTTCCTAAGAGGCCAGAATCCTTCCTTCTGGGAATAACTCAAGGAGAGTTCTCCAGAAGAAAGAACCATGGCGGCTAGAATAGTATATGTGCAGAAATGGAAAGACAATAAAATGCCCTCAAAAGAAGATTGGTTGATAAAAATTTTGGAATATGCTGAGATGGCAAAACTTACAGCACTTATAAGGGATGAAAACTTGGAATGTTTCAAAGAAGATTGGGAACAAATTCTTACTTTACTTAAAGAACTATTTTTCTAACATGGACCTTTCAGCAGGGTTTGAAATTTAGTAATAACAGCAGGTTGGGTAGGGTAAAATCAAGTTGCAATGTAATGTTTTGAATTACTATAGCAATGGTTTATATGTATAGCTAACATGAACCATGCAGACTGGTAAGTGGGAAGTCAGTATTTACTTAATTAAATGTAATTGGATTGTTAAGATATCGTAAAAACCAATAAAATTTTAAAATGCTAGGGGAAAAGAGAAATGGTTCTATATCAGGAAAAATTGGAGTGTGTGTGGGGGGGATCATGTGCTAGCCATTAGGCCTGTGCAAATTCGGGTTAGAAAATTTGGATTTAATCTGAAATTGCCTCAAATTGGTAAAACTCAAAGCTGATTTTTTAAAAAAAATCAGGTTGGTAAACTCAGAATTGATTCTATAATATCAAAATTAATTTTAGAAATACTCCAGAATTTCAGAATTAGCAAAACTGAATAGGATTTTCCCCCATCGAGGTAAATGGGGTAATCGTGTGTGTGTGGGGGGGGGGGGGTGTCACTAAAAGTCATTGATTGTTTCTAATAGACTTGAAACTTGCCACACATGTGAAGAAAGAGGCCAGGGGCCGCCATATTTCAAAATAATTGGTCTACTCCCTGAATGTTGGTGAATTGTTTTAAATTTTTATTTTTTATTTTTTTAAAGGCCAAAATGGTGAAATCTGGCTTGTTCAAGCCAGAACTTTGCAAAAACTTGTGAAACTGAAGACCCTCCTTAGACTATCATTCTAGGGGTGTGCAAAAATGGTTCATGCCGGTTCATCCATTTGATTGTGTAGCGAACCAGGAGCAGTTCGGTCTGTGATCAAACTGAACCAGGCCTAGTTCGGGTATACTGATTTGGCACAATAAGGGAGCCAGGCAGGGGTAGCAAGCATGTAAGTAAGCTGCATATCTGATGTATGGCAGCCAGTGGAACTGCTTACTGCCACTCATCCTCCCAGCAGCCTCAAGCAGTGCTCTCCCCGCTCTTTTACTGAGCCAGCAGCATGCATGGTGGCTTGGTAAAAGAGGGGGGAGCATACTACTTGGGGCTCCTGGGTGGGCAAATGGCAGCAAGTGCCAGCACCAAGCAGTGCACCAGCTAGATAAGCAGTTTCCTTGCCACTCACAGCAGGCTGCCCCTTGCCCCCAAGGCCGTCCTTAGGGTGGGGCAACTGGGGCAATTACCCTGAGCCCTACACTGGCACAGGCCCTGCTATTGGCAAACTGCAGTGCAGCCTGCCCTCCTCTCTCCCCCAGTCCCAGCCACTTATCTTTCCCCGCAGCCGATCTTTTGAAAGGCTCCCAGGCAAACTGCTAGAGTTCCATCTCTCCCCATCTCTCAGCTGTTTGGCTGGTGGGTGGAGCTTCCAGAGAGGCCTCCATGTAGGCCTCCCTGAAGCCTGAAGCTCGGGAAAGAAGCAAGCAGGCTGGCAGGCAGAGAGTGTCTAGCACCAGAGCTCTCTGCAGACCCTCTACCCAGCCCAGCCGTGGTAATGTTGGTATGATGTAATTTCCTTTTTGTGGTTATCTCCCCCCCTCTTGAATATTTAGGGATTGGCTTTCCATAGGGCTTTGGCATTGAGCAGAGATGTAGGGCAGGGTGGGAAGAATATGTATCTTTAAATTGAAGTGGATTGGACAAATTGTTTGTTTTTATTTTATTTTTTAATTTTAAAAAACCCATCCAAGAAGTCCTATAAGTGGCTGGTTTCATGGCAGAAAATTACAAAAATGCCTGGAACTGAAGGCCCCCCACACACACACACACCTTAGACCATCATTCCACTCCCATATGGAAGAATCTGCCCTTTGCCTTTATTAAAAGGGTAAAACACCCCACTTTCTGCCCCAGCCTTTAGATCACCTATCCTGGAATGACAGAGATGTAGGGCAGGATGGGAGGAATATGTATATTTAAATTGAAGTGGATTGGACAAATTGTTGTGGTCTAGGCCTGATTTATATACTAAATATGCTCATTAGCTAGCATACAAAATTAGGCCTGTCTCATAGTGTCACCAAGTGACCAAGTTCTTTTATATAGTGACCATGTACGATCTGGGCGCAAGGAAGAAAGGAGATCAAACCAATCCTAAATGATTCAATGGGCTTTATTGAGTATAAAAGAATAACAACATCAATCTAGCTGAGCAGAAAGCAGAACATTCTATCAATATTACTAACAGTATTTCAACCCTAACCAGCCGCAATATTCACCCAGTGTTCCTAACTAACATATATGTGTGTATTAAATCTTCCTAGAGCCTAATACAATTCAGATATAGACGGAAAAAAGCGGGGGGGAGGTAAGGAAGGCTGAGGGCTGGCATGGTTTGGGGAGATCAGGAATTAGTAGAGGGGCGAGGGGAAAGGAGAAGAAGGGGAAAGGATGGAGGGATCCAAGGCTTGTAGAGGCAGCATATTACCAGGATCAGAGGCTTGAGAACTGTGGATCTTTCAGCTGAAGGAGAGAAGCTGTTGGCTGGAGACAGGAGCTTTTGGATCAAGCATGCAGTTTGCTCAGAGCGCGGCTGAGAGTCAGAGCACCATGGCTGGGGAAGTCTTGACTTCTCACTGCGCAGTGGAAGTCACAGACAGTTCCTGTCCATGGACAGAGTTCCTGCTTGTTGCCCCGTGGCTTAGCAGCAAACTCTGGGATTGCTCGTGAGCAGATCTTGCTTGTAGGCACAAGATTGCGTGTAGGCACAAGACTGCTAGCTCTCTGTCCAGTAGCCTCATTCTTTATAGTTGTATTTTCCTTTGATCTCTCATAGAGTCTATTCACATCTCCTCATCTTTTCCTGGGTTCCCAAAAGGGTGACAATGCTGTTACCTTCTGGACAATGTCTTTTAATTATTCAGGATATTAGCCAGTCCAGAGAGATCTGAATCCCATCTTCTGTAAGCTGTGAGCTTAGAAGGGGGGGGGCATTGCCCAAAGCAAATCTGCATCTCTGAGCTGCAAATGGGCATCTTCTCTTGTCCCAGATTTGCTAGACTGATCCCAAAAGGTGTTAAAGTGTTAGTAAAGTAAGAATTAAAGTCTTTAGGTGTTTTATTTGTGTGCATTTACCTATGTTGAATTTCTATAGAGAGCAATTGAGTCAATCATTGACAAAGATTAACATAGACTTCTTGCAACAGGAAAGGGTAGATCAGCCTCTGGCCTCTTCCACAGACATTATCTGATAGTGAGTCACATTTTAGCATTTGGATTGTTCTGGCCTGGCTTTTGTGCTTCCTTGAGTACCCATTTCACAATACAATGCTGGATTGCCTCCTCTTTCACAGACCAGTTGAGATCTGGGGTGTCAATTCACCCTGAGCCCATGCATTAATTCCTGTCTTAATAAAATTGGAACCAGACACAGGCCTGAATTCCACATACTTCTGGGTTGGTAGCTTTGAGTCTAAGGTTGGGGTACATGTGCCCCAACAAAAATGTTGGATGTTTTTTTCTAAACCCATCCAAAAAGTCCTATAAGTGATTTGTTTCATGGCAGAAAATTACAAAAACATCTGGAACAAACAATATATTTTATTTATTTATTTATTTATTTATTTATTTATTTATTTATTCACTATGTTCAAGTTGATTTGCAACCCAGAAGGTCTGAGAACTGTGAAGCATGTGTTGTGCTTTTTATTTTTATTTCTTTAGAAATGCATTATATGTCTAAGCTGGTTGGACATGTCCAAAAACCTCACTCACACAATTTACACTGTACGTCATCCATCAGTATGATTCTGTAATGATATGAAATGTTAAGGAGGCCCCTCACATGCTGATTAGCCCCCAGTCCCGCACCCCACTAGGGACAGCCCTGCTTTCCCCTGAAAGGGTCCCACACCCCTTATACTTGTAAAGGGGAATCCTCACCAGATTTCACTTTACAAATATATTCCCCAAACCAGTTTCCACTCAGTTGGATGGTCGAACCAGACCAGACCTGGTTCAGGCAGACATAGAAGCAAACTGGCCAAACCAGTTCTGTGCACATCCCTACATCATTTCACTAGCATGTGGAAGAATCTCCCCTTTGCCTTCATCAAAAGGGGTAACAGCATGCCCCATTTGCCCCCTTGTTATGTCTCCTGAATGGATGGGCATACAGTTATGAAATCTGGCATACATGACGTCCACATTGGCAGGACTCTGTGTTATTTTTTTCCCCAAGGCTATGGGTAACTCCTCTGATTTTGGGGAGATTTTCAGTGGGACTAAAAATAGGGGGGGGGGGAAGCTAAAACTGTTCTGGATCTGACGCCCTCCCTAGGACCACCGTTCCACCCCATGTGGAGGAACAAGGACATTCTTTTAATTTTTTAATTTTTGTCATCCCCATGGCAGAAGCACATAGGGAAAGTGCGTTGAACATTTCTGTTCTTGTGGTTAGAAGGGATTTCTCACTTTCCATTCTAGCCTTTATGGGATTAAAAAGTGTGAAGTCCTTTTAACCCCATTGTTCCTGCAATGGGGAAGCAAAAAATTAATATATAATCAAAGGAATGTCCTTTTTCCTCCACACGGGTGTGGAATGATAGTCCAAGGAGGAGCTTCAGTATCCGAACATTTTGTAAAGTTCTGGTTTGAAACAAGCCAGATTTCAAAATTTTTAGCAATATTTTTTTTAAAGAAAAAGACATCAGAGAGTCTAAAGGGAAGTTACCTCACACCAGAGAATCTCAGGAGAAATCTAGGAATCTTCTGGTGACTGCAAATGTTTGTGTAAAACTGGCCAAAATACTTGAGGGAGGGGATTCTTAAAACAAGATACAGATGGGCGGACAGGCAGAGCAGGAACTGGGGATCTTTTCCTCCAGCTGTGATCACAAAAAAACACAACCTCTTGCCACTCTGATTTTTTCGGAATGGGATCAGAGAAGTATGACCTGAACTGGGATGTTTAAGTTTGGGTTCAGATTCTCTCCAAACCCCACCAATTATGGTAAAATCATAAGACCATGTCTGATTTTACTGATCTGACTTCACACAGGCCTAGTGGATAGCACATGATCACGTCCTCTTCCTCCGACCTTGATTTTTGCTGACACACAACCAGGGGCATAGCTAGCCTGCCAGCGGCCCGTGTGCAGCCGCAGTGGGTGCCCCGATAGCCCCACCCCCTGCATCTGACGTCAGATGCAGGGGATAGCCACGCCCCCGTGTCTGACGTCAGATGCTGGGGGCGTGGTCTGGCTCCCGAACGGAGCCTTGAGGCTCCGTTCGGGAGAAACAGCTTAACTGCTGAAGGGGCCATGCGGCTCCCTCGGCAGTTAAACAAAGGCCTGCAGGGAAGAGCCGCTTCTGGGCTGCGTTGTGAACGCAGCACCAGTCTTAGCTCCTGAAGGGGCCGTGCGGGGCCCGCTCGGAAGCTAAACTCCTGCCCCCGCATCTGACATCAGACGTGTCAGGGCCGCTAATGGTGGCTCCTGATTGGGCACGGCTCGGGTTCTTTGTACCTGTTTGCCCAATTATAGCTACGCCCCTGCACACAACCATTTCTTGAGGGCATGTGCGAGGCTTGGAGCCTGGCTGGATGTTCCTCCTACCCAGTTTTGATCATGAGAATGAGCTTTTAGCGTACTACCTAAATTATGAGGTTATATTCATTTGCCGGGAGGGTGGCCAAGAAAAAATGGTATCGGGGCAACCTGACACAGGAAGCTGAACCCAAATCCAGACATGGAGAATGCACTTTCCGGGGTGGCTCCAGAAGGTGGCAAGGGGACCTCAGTTTCCCCCCACTTGGCTCTCCATTTCTATTTCAGAAATTGAATATGTGATACACAGTTTGCCCACCCATAAATGCACTTTGCCCTTTCTGTCCCCCTCCCCTTTTTTCTGCTGCCACCACTGCCTCGCTGCTGCTCAGGGTCCCTGAGATCAAGGGGCTAAACTAGATGCAGCAATCAGAAGGTCCTGCTCCTTCGACCAAAGGCAGAAGGCCCCACTACAATCAGTGCTCTACTTAGAGGGAGGCACACTCCCTTGCCTTTTGTGAGGCCCCTCCTCTGCTACCTTTTAAAGAAAGCTATAGGGAGCTCATGGTTTTGCTACAACTATGGAAGTAGGGTGGTGTCCGGCTACATGTCCCTGTCTCTTCTTCCCAGCCTGGCTAGGCTTATCAGGACTGGCCTCAGAGCAGGGATGGGGAGGGGGTTGAGCATCACCCTGTGCCTCCTCTGTCCCAGGCTGCTTGTTCCTTGTGTCTGCCCCTCTCCGGGGGCCTCTGACACTCTCCACCAGCCTCCTTCTCATCCCTTGCCGGCTCCTTATCTGCCTCCTCAGAGGCTATGAATCCCCAGCCCCCAATTATGGGGCCAACGCCCCTCTTTATTACCTGTAATTGACTACCCCTTACAGCTGTTCCCAAAGCCTCTCCCCCTTCCTGCTCAGACCCTCTCCCTTTGGGAGGCACGCTGCTGATGTTATCCTCGCATGCCTCCCCTTCGGTCTTATCAGGGCTCAGCTCCTCCTCCACTGGAGCTGAATCCCTGCCTGTTGGCAATCTTTCCTTCATCTCTCCCCAGCTGTCACCCATCCCTGTCGCCTTGGGCCCTCTCACCACTCCGTCCTCGGAGGTAAGGACAGCCGGCCTCGCCGGACAGTTAGCCAACACTAACTGAAACTATTCCTAAATATTTCCCCCAATATTTTGTCTATGTTTTGCACAATATCAAGCCACAATACGGCCACAATTGCATTCAATAGTCATCTGAAAATTGATGCTGATTCCTAGGTCCTCCAAGCCAATCCTAAAGGGCTGGCCACCCTATGTGGGACTCATGAGATGGAGCTTGCAGATTTCACTATGCACCCTCGACCTTTCTCCACATAATCCAAGCACTGCTAGGGTTGGCTTCATATTGTCTGCCAATCGCAGGGGCCAGGTGCATACTCCGGATCGGTTTCACAGCTAGAAAGGGTTCGGAAGCCTGAGCAGTGCATGCACAGTCCACTGAAACTCACCCAGAAAGCTCTCCACCTCACTTACTGCAGCCCTTTGTTCAAAATCTGTAGTCCAGCACAGAGTCTATGGCTGTGGGTGGGGTTGCCATATGATGGGACTGTGGGTGGGGTTGCACTGTCCGATGGAGAGGTGTATGTCTTGCCTACAGAAATCAGGATTGTTGTTTGTTGTGAGGCCAGTAGTGGTGCAGGCGCTCCCGGGGTGGTGGCAAGAGGCACCTTTAAGTATCAATCAGTGGCGAAATGACTTGATTAGCAAGCCAGAGGTTGCCAGTTCAGATCCCCACTGGTATGTTTCCTAGACTATGGGAAACACCTATACCGGGCAGCAGTGATAAGGGAAGATTCTAAAAGGCATCATCTCATACTGCTCGGGAGGAGGCAAAGGTGTTTGCCTCCTGTATTCTACCAAAAGACAATCACAGGGCTCTGTGGGCGCCCAGAGTTGACACCATCTTGATGGCACACTTTGCTTTGCTTTGCTTTACAAGGTGCGTACCACTGCTCTGGCAGCACTTGCAAGCAGCTCTGAGCTGCAGTGCGCTGTCCAGCTCTCCCTGTGGTGGGGGATTGGCTCCTCCATTCACCTGGCCACCAGCGGGGGGTTGGCTCAGCAGAAGCCAGGTGAGTGGCGGAGCTGATCCCCTGCCGCAGAGAGTGCTGGGTGGCGTGCTGCAGCACGGAGCAGTTTGCAGGTGCTGCCAGAGTGGAGGTTAAACACCTTCTAATATGTGCTTAAAGGTGCCTCTCGCCGCTGCCACCCCAGCGGCACCTGTACCATCCGCTACTGTGTGAGACTTAGTGAAGCACACCTGATTAAACAGTGGCAAGGGAGGAAGACCCGGGACAGGTGTGCACCAAGTAAACGTGTTGCACCATGGTAAGACCACTAGCGCCTGGTGGTGAACGAAGAAACATGCTTTTTGTCTGGCCTTATTTACTTGGGAGAATTTCTCAGTGCCTATTTAGAAACCCAAAGAGAAGGATCTAAAAATGGAGTTTCAATATTAAAGGATCATTTTGCACACCGGAAGTAAGAAAGCGGTGAACAAGCTCCATTCTTAATTTTATCGGGTCACTCCACCAGCATCCCATGTGACAGTTCTGTGGTGAAAATATTTCTTCTTCTTTTTTCTTGTTTATTCCTCTTTTTTCCTAACGCACTGAAATGAACCCAGCCATTGCTACAAATGGATGCCCTGTGACACTGCACTTTTAATATCACTCCAAAAGATATGGCCATTGCCTTTATTTGACAACATTATGGTCCCCTAAACACTCATTGCTATTTGCTCCCGACCTTAGCAGAGTTGATCCTCTTGTTTTTAATGGAGCATTTTCCCTAATATGTTGTTGACATAAAATGTCATTTAGCAGAATAGACAAGGGACCAATTTTGTATTGCCTGGGAAAATAGTTTGGCCAGAGATTTTCTTTTATTGGACAAAGCAAGACTAAGAGCCATTATATGGCGGGGGGGGGGGCAGGGAGCATAAAAGCTGCACTGCTAGGCACATTTACTAGGTAGTAAGTCCTACTGAATACGATGGGTGCACAAAATCAGAAAGCATGCATATTATTGCACTGTATGGCAGATAAATGTCCTAAATTCATTCATCTAGAAGTCTCATTGATTTCAATAGCATTTAGCATCATCCAGTAAAAACTGCTTGGGATTTCAGTCCACAATGAGGGCAAGTGAGTATTTGTATAGAACCAAAATACATTTTCAAAACCGATGGATTCTGATGACATTTTTGATGTCTGGGGGCGGGGGGGAAGCCCTGTTTTCTCTAAATGTACTTTTACTTGACACATATAGTTTTGGCACCTGGAAACAAACATTAATACTATGTGCACTTTCCAATTTTAAAAATGAAAACCTGCTTTGGATACATTTTGTAGCTCCAAAGTATTGAGAAAGATTATGTTCTGCTATCACACTTGCCTTCAGTTTAAAATAAGTGTATTTTTAATTTGGAAGCAAAGCAATGGGCCAGACTAGGTTAGTCATGACTAACTCCCATTGAAATGCATGAGACTTAAGCTAATCATGACAAAGATGTCTCCTTGAATGCAGTGTATCTAGTCATGCCTAACTGAACCTGGGTGCTGCCTATGCTTTGTATTCTTCTTTTCTATAGAATAAGGTCATTCACACAACCATTGCATGTGCGCACACTTCTAGTCTCCCATTCATATGCCACCAGGGTGGACCCTGCTTAGCTAAGGGGACAAGTCATGCTTGCTACCACAAGACCAGCTCTCCTCTCCTGTTGTTGTTGCTGCTGCTGCTGCTGTTTTTACAGTCAGACATTGAATAATCCAGGAGGAATGCCCCATCAAGTAGCGTTTGGCCCAGGCCTCGCCAGTGAAGAGCAAAGTGGCACCCACCTTCCCACACACAACCTTCTTTCCCTTCTCACTGTCCTGCTCATGTGCCCACATGACTGCTGCTGTGGTAAGCGGCTCAGTGATCTGGAGGCCAAGGAAACAAAGCCTGGCCTCCAGGAATCCCATAACGCACCATGTGAGCAGCAGTAGAAATGCTAGAGGCCAAAAACGCTCCTTCCCCTAGACTCTATCATTTACATGGCTGCCGTTAGCCTGAAAGGAGCTCCAGGCAGCCTGGCTGCTCACATGACTTGGCATTGAGGGAGGAGGGTGCGTGCCCTATAACTTCACTTTTAGCCCAGGTTAAAAAACCCAGGCCGCCTAGCCAAGTAGCACTGGGATCAGTCCCGATCCCAGTGGTTCTCTCAAGCAGTTCTAGTAGGGTTGCTCTAGTCCAGGTAGAGCTGCTCATGAGAACGACCTGTATATCTTTCAAATGTTTGCAAACATTAATGGCCCTACAAATCTTTAGTTACTGGTTGGGCAATATTAAGCAGGAGGGGATATTTTGGGCAAAGAGATTTCAGGGTGGGGGGAGTTTATCAGCAAGGTTTGAATGCCTACCCTTGGGTATGTTTGAGCAGTGCATTTGAAGAGCATTTGGTGTGGTTACCTTTTATACCTCATCATAATCATAGGTGGGGCTTCTGAGGAATTATATAACATGAAATCCAGACCACTGTCCCCTCCACTTTCCTGGCCTCCCTGACATTAAAAGAATGTTTGGTTGATTGGACCTTAAATGGACTTTCAGTTGAGTCCATTGTGAGGCAAGCTCCATTGCTCCATGCAGTCGTGCTGGCACATTCCCGAAACATTTATTTTTGGTTTCTTGGCATTCTTTGCACTAACTAGACTTCCTCTGTCTCCAAAAGAATGAACTCCCTTGCCGATAAAAAATTTCTACATGTAAATCATCTTCTTTATCATAGGCACACAGCTGGCGTGTGTGTGTGTGTGTGTGTGTGTGTGTGTGTGTGTGTGATTGTTGTTACATAGGAACATAGGAAGCTGCCATATACTGAGTCAGACCATTGGTCTATCTAGCTCAGTATTGTCTTCACAGACTGGCAGTGGCTTCTCCAAGGTTGCAGGCAGGAATCTCTCTCAGCCCTATCTTGGAGATGCTTCCAGGGAGGGAACTTGGAACCTAGATGCTCTTCCCAGAGCGGCTCTATCCCCTAAGGGGCATATCATGCTTGCTACCACAACACCAGCTCTCCTCTCATTGTTGTTGTTGTTGCTTTACAATCACACATTGAATAATCCAGGAGGACAGCCCCATCAAGTAGGGTTTGGCCCAGGCCTCGCAAGTGAAGAGCAAGGTGGCATCAGCACCAGCCTCTTCCTATTCCAATCAAGAGCTGCACCCTTATCCAAGTGACACACATATCCCATACATCAAAGCGGCGGCTCAATCTGTACTGCAATAACGTACTTTCTCGGCTCAGCAGGGGCACTGGCCCTGAGCTGCAGTTTTGAGTAATTGACATAGTTGCCCAATGCTAGAAAACAAACTCGGGAACTATTCTCATTAGACATCCCCCTGGTTAGCTACTCTGTTATTGTAAAACCCAAATGCCAAGATCCTACCAGCATGGTTCTGTTTTTAATTAGTTCTGATGGCACTGGGCTACGTGCCAAGAAGTGGGGGGGAGCAATGAACTTCCTACAATGGAAGCGTATTGCTCAGTGTGTTGCTCCTCTGGACTGAGATTGTTTTTGCAACATTTTATGAAAAAGGGGGCTACTGATAGACATCATATACATTTTTACTGCTCTTGATTCCCCCTCCTTCCCTTCCAGGCTCATAAAAGCACTCCAAGTGAAAGGAATCCTAAAGTTACAACATAGATTTGTGAGACCTGCCTCACTGTTCTGCTGATTAAAGACATCCTAGTACATTAATTTTTTTTTAATGGAGTCAGCCCAGTCTCCTGTTAAAATTTTAAGACCAATGACTTTTAGTGTTTTAAGTAAATTAATTTAGACATTTTTAATAGTGCCTGCAGTAGAGGTAGTGAAAATAAGCACAAAGAGCACATGCATTCTAACCATGTAGATGCCAGGGCCATTTGCAAAATAGGGAAATTGTTTTGTTTTTCTTTTTTAAAAACACAGCTATACTATGTCTTTTCATAAGCATTTTTTTTTAAGAATACATCCCATAGGAATAATTGTAGCCTGTAGCAAGCTAGTTGTAAACTTAAGAGTGGTAAAGGTGGTTTGATTTTGCCCTCTGAAGACAAGTACATTTTTCTCTCCTGAGGAGAATGCTGGGGTGGAGGGAGGAGTCCTGCAGGTTTTCAACATGATCCTGGGGGAAGCTTTTCCTTCCCACTCTGTTTTGTGAAAATCCGGACTATTGACATGGTTGCTCCTAAATGCTTGGTGGGGCCCGTTCTGCTCCTTGGTTCTCCTTGGAGCTTATGGCAATGATACATCTCAGATGACTGCTAGAGCAATGCTGGAGGAAGACCCATAACGTTAGAGCAAACACAGGCTAGAGGCCATTTTAGAGACTACTCTGTGGTGGGCGGGGGGCCATAAAAAAGAAATGTTTTTCTCCACCTCCTTTGGGTCTGCCCAGTGTAGGCCAGTGGAGCTGTTTCATGTGGCAAATTCACTGCTTCGCACGGGTCTCCATGTGATGGAGGAAGAACCATCAGCAGCCCACTGTTTATCACTTTGCAGATAAAGTCACTCACATCAGTGCCAATTTGGACTCCAGGATTTTGGCAGTTCCAGGAGATGTGTCTCAGCAACCATCTGGCCCGATTCTGGCGGGTTATTTTCAGTTAATGCAGCCTGAGGAAGTGGACAAGATCCTAGGCAGTGTGTGGTCAACATCATGCGCTCTGGACCCTTGTCCTTCATGGCTAGTAAAATCTGCCTGGGAAGGAACATGTAGGTGGTTGGAGCCAATTATTAATGCTTCATTAAGGGAGGGCAATATGCCATCGAGCCTCAAGCAGGTGGTGGTAAGACCATTATTTTTTAAAAGCCCTCCCTTGATTACACCAACTTTGATAACTATTGGTCTGTTCCAAATCTTCCCTTTTTAAGCAAGGTGATAGAGCATGTGGTGTCTATGCAGCTGCAAAGGATTATACAGATTTAGACCCTTTTCAATCTGGTTTTCGCCCTGGGTTGGGGACTGAAACTGCCTATGCTGGGAATGAGACAGGCGGAGTGCGTCCCTGCTGGTTCTACTGGACCTATCAGCAGCATTTGATACCATTGAACATGGTATCCTTCTGGACCACCTATCAGGTATAGGGATCAGGGGAGGTGCATTGGAGTGGTTCTGGTCCTTTCTTGGGGGGGAGGTTTCAGAAGGTGGTGCTGAGGAACTTCAGAAGAACTTCTGCCTTGGGCCTATGGGGTCCCACAAGACTCAGTATTGTCCCCCATGATGTTTAACACCTACTAGGGATGTGCGGTTCGGTTCGGATCCGGACCGGTTCGTCCGAACCGGTCCGGATCCGGCGGCTCGATCCCGGACCGAATCGGGCCCTTCCGGGACCGAGCCGGACCGAATTCGAGCCGGTTCGGTACCGAACCGGCTCGGGTTTCCCGAACCAGTTCGGGAATGAAATTGAGTCTCTGGAGTGTCTCTTTAAAGTTCCAAGTCTGTCCTCCATTTTGTGTCTCCTTCCCGAAACTTTTGCTCCTCCTTGCATCCATTTTGTGATGCTATTTCCAGGCATTGTATTGGCTGCGCTATTGATCCTTGATTGGCCAGAATGAGTCCTTTGGTCTGGTAGGCTGCTTGGCTGTTGCACTGTTGAGAGCTGGCACCCTGTTGGCCGTGGGGGGAGTGCAAAGGTGGGGGCTCCCAAAGGAGGGAATTTCAAACCTATATAAACCCAAGCCTCTTCTCTGGAAACTTCTCTTGGCTGCAGTTGTGGGATCATCTCTGAGACCTGCTTGCCCTTTGCTGGCTGCTCTGGTGTCTCTGTGAGTCCTGACTGTGTCCTGTGTCTCTCTGTGTGTGCTCTGTCTAATCCTTTGTCCACCTGCCCTTTGTGACTCTCTGTGTGTCTCCTCTCTCTGTCTGTCTCTTGTCTGTATACTGTGTGTTACTTCACTTTACTTTCTTCTTAATTTCCCCCAATTTTCCCTGTTCCTTGTCTGTCTGCTTTTCTCCCCCCCTCCCCCCCTTTCCCTTCTCATCCTTTGGGCCTACCCTCCCCCTCCCCCATTCCCACCCACTGCATCCTCATTGCTTTAAAACTTCTTCCATTAATTATTGCTCTTTGTCCTGCCTTGTTTTTGTCCAACTTTTTGATTTTCACATTGCATTCCATTGGTTTCAGTTATATATTGCTTGCTGGTTTTGCTTAAATTGTACCATTTTGTTTGTTTCTGCTGACTGCTGCTGCCCTGCGAGTTGGTTCCTTGAATCCCTCCCCCCCACCCCCAGAGGATTCTGTTGTTGTTTCTTGTTGTCCCATATAATCAGTTTTGGTTCCCTGCTCCAAACTTGCCCCTCCAAGTCCAACCACACCCCACCCCAACCCCACCCCATCCAGCCTTCTCCCAAGTTTGCTGCTGCCAAACCGAGTCCAGTTTTCTTTGCTTGGTTCCACTTATTCATTTGCTATTATTAATTTGCAGCAATTGTGGTTTCATTGTCTCTGTTCACTTAGTGGCCCCCCTCAGAGTCTGTGTTTGGTTCCCCCTCCCCACACCCCCACCCCCAAGTTTTTTCTGCTGTTTATAGTCTTTCTTTTAATTTTTTTTTTTAACTTCTGGCTTGTGTTCTCTCGATATATATTGCTTTATATATTTTGCTACCCTCCTCCTCCTCCTCCCCCCCCTGCCTGCCCCCCCCACCCTCCCTCCTCCCAGACCCTACCCTAGCCCAGGCCCAGCTCCTCCCCCAACCACCCCATCCAGCCTAATCGCTGCTGCTGCCCGAGTTGTTCCAGTTTCTCCTTTGCTGTTTGTTATTGCCCCCTCCCCTTCCCCCCAACACCCCTCTGCCACACACTAGCCCCCAACCACACACACCCTCTCTGCTCCCCCCACCCCACCTCTTTTTCTCCTTGCCCCTGACTCTCTCCACTCACCCCAGGCCCCCTGCCACACACTAGCCCCCAACCACACACACCCTCTCTGCTCCCCCCACCCCACCTCTTTTCCTCCTTGCCCCTGACTCTCTCCACTTACCCCAGGCCCCCTGCCACACACTAGCCCCAACCACACACACCCTCTCTGCTCCCCCCACCCCACCTCTTTTTCTCCTTGCCCCCGACTCTCTCCACTTACCCCAGGCCCCCTGCCACACACTAGCCCCCAACCACACACACCCTCTCTGCTCCCCCCACCCCACCTCTTTTCCTCCTTGCCCCCGACTCTCTCCACTTACCCCAGGCCCCCTGCCACACACTAGCCCCCAACCACACACACCCTCTCTGCTCCCCCCACCCCACCTCTTTTCCTCCTTGCCCCCGACTCTCTCCACTTACCCCAGGCCCCCTGCCACACACTAGCCCCCAACCACACACACCCTCTCTGCTCCCCCCACCTCTTTGGACCGCTGCTACTGCTGTGTCCTCCCCCCACACCTGAATCCCCCCTCCCTGCTGCGCTGCGCTTCTCCTCTCTCCTCTTTCTCTCTCTCATCTCTCTTTCTCCTCTCTCTCTCTTTCTTTTCTCTCTCTCTCCTCTCTTTCTCTTTGTCCCTGCCCCCCCTCTCTTTTCTCTCTCTCTTAGTCTTTTCTCTCTCTGCTCCCCTTCACTTTCCACCTCCTCTCCCACAGCTGCAGCCACACACAGTAGCCTACCCACCTGGCGGCTGCCATCGGTTTTTTTTTTTTCTTTTTATAGTTTTTGGTTGATTTTGTCTCTGCTTGGGGGTGAGTTGAGCGACACAAATAGTGTTGTCTCCTCACTTCTGCCCCTCCATCGTTGTTGAACTACCCCGGTTGCCTGTGTGCCTCGTGCGGCCGCCCTGCTGTGTCTCAGCCCAGGGTGGCTGGCTGGCGGCGGCGAATCCGTGACCAGCAGTGAGCGGCAGGAGAAGGACCGGAAGAAGAGGGGTTAGTGCGTGTGCGATTGTGCACCTTTTGTTGCCCCTTTCTCTCCCTAGCTGGCGGTTTTAAATAGGGACACCCCTATTCTGAAATGCATTTGGGTGTGGGGAGGAGGGAGGGAACCTTGGAGAGGAGATGTACTGTTGTAAAACTTGTGTCTTCATGCCCATGCCCAGTAAAGAAATTGCTGCTGTGTGTTGCGTTGCATTGCATGCGTCTTGCAGGTGGTTTTTGAACAGGTGCCTTCCAGAGTGCTTCCTTGCCTCTGGGGCAGTCTGAGCGGGGTCCAGGGTTCTGATGCGATGCTGCCACTACATGCTGGGCCCATGCCATGCCAGAGTGCTTCCTTGCCTCTGGGGCAGTCTGAGTGGGGTCCTGGCTGGGCTCTGATGCTGCCACTACATGCTGGGCCAATACACACGTATGATGATGATCATGATGTTCAATCCATGAGGCTGCCATCAAGTGTTTGCTGCTGCTTGCTTGCCATGGCATTGGGCGGGCAGAGTCACAGAGTGGGTGGGTTCAACCTCTGTGTTGGTGTGACTGGGTTCTGGTTTTGGTTGTGTGCAATTTAGAGTCACTAAATAGGCTGCATTGAGTTTGATGCTCCCCCCACAGGAGCATTACTTGAGAACCACCCCCCAGAACCCACACTTTGTGTTCCAGTTCACTAAATAAGGGTTTCCTCCTTTGATCTGCAGGTTCCCAAGCGTTGACTGCATCCCTCCCCCACCCCCGGTAGGTGCTGTGCCCTCCCCCCATCCACTCCCCCCCCAAAAAAAGCTAAAAACTTGCCACCCACACCACAACTACTCCACCCAACTGCCCGTGCCACCCTCCCACACCGGGGTTCCACCCTTTAACCCCCTATTTTTCTTAAAAAAAACCCTCCCAGACCCATCTCCCCAATTGGCTTGGTGGTTGACTCCCAAATTCAAAAAGGACACCCTCCCCCTCACTTCGATTGGCTTCCCCCCCCATATCAAAAAGTCTTCCTTTCCCCCCAATTGGCTTCCTTTTTTGAAAACAAACTTCCCCCCCCCCGCCGCCTCCAAATCAGCTGCCTTTTTTTTTGGCCCCTAAGCCCCTCCAAATTATTTTTTTGACCCTGTCTGGCCTTCCTCCTAAAGTCTCCCTCCTTCTGACCTAGCAGCATGTCTGAGCGCCGTGTGGCGGGCAGGGCTCGCTCAAGGCTGGCAGGCAGAGGTGGGAGAGGCCAGGTGCGGGGTGCGCCTGCGGCACGGGGAGGGAGAGGACGCGGGGAGCCTGAGGACACCCCAGTTCTCCCCATTGGAGAATTCTTTGCTCCGGCCCCATCTTTGGTGCGCAGGATTCAGTTCCCCACGCCTGCTGCCGCTAATCGCGGCAGAGGCAGAGGCACTGTTAGGGCTGTGGCGGGTCCCTCCTCGCCGGCGGCACCAGGTGCTGCTGAGCTACCGCCAGTTGTTGAGGTGGAGGAGACTGTGGAGTTGGAAGAGCAGGAAGAGGGCGGTGAGGACCGTGCGGCTGGCAGCGATGCAGCCAGGTTCTCCCTCCCTCTGGGGCCCCTTCCCCCTATCCTTTCGCCGCTCAGTGGGGCCCCCCCTCGTGAAGCCCGACACTCTGGTGGGGAGCGGTCTGGCGAGGTGGTGGAGGAGAGGCCTGCCTCTCCGATGCCAGTTGAGCCGGGCCCTTCCTCCGCTGTGGAGGGTGGAAGGGGCGGGTTGGGTGGCAGCAGTGGGCAGGCAGCGGCGGCCACCACCCCCCCAGGACTGCAGCCACCCTGCGAGAAACGGCCTAGGATGGCGCCCAGGGCGCAGGAGGCCAAGGGCAGTGGTGCATGGGTGCATTTTGAGGTCCCTCAAGATGCCCCATTCCACGCCCGCTGTGTCCACTGCAGGATGCTTGTCAGCCGTGGAAGGGACCCTGCGCACCTGGGTACGACGCCTATGTGGAGACACCTAGAGCGTCACCACCCAGGTCTCAGGGGACAGGCTGGCAGCGCTAGTGCGCCTTGTGCATCTGCCACTAGGGCGGGCAGCGGCAGTGTGCCAGCCAGCAGGCAGGCTACACTGCCCGTCCAGCGGTGGACGCAGTCCTCGGGCAGCCAGCGTATTGTTCGCGTGGACCATCATCACCTCACCCGCCTCATAGGGGAGATGATTTCCACCGATGACCAGCCGTTTCAGGTGGTCGAGAACAACGGCTTCCGCCGTATTCTCCAATACCTGGCTCCCGAATACGTCATCCCCTCAAGGACGACGTTCAGCCGGAACGTGGTCCCCTCCCTGTACCGCCGGTGCAGGGAGCTCGTGTCGGCCGAGCTGCGTGCAGCTCCGGCCGGGACAAGCGTGCATTTCACGACTGACCTCTGGACCAGTGTCAGTGGGATGCACGCTTCTTTCCTGGCCCTCACTGCCCACTGGTGGGGACCAGAGAGTGAGGGGACCTCCGCGGGCGATGCTTCCGGGTCCGGCGCGGCTCCCGATGCACTACGGCACAGGTGGGCTGTCCTGCACGTGGAGACGATGGACACGAGGCACACCGCGGAGGAGGTGGCGGCCGTACTCGACCGCCAGATAGAGGAGTGGATTGGCGGGTGTCCACACCTCTCCCGCGGCTTCATTGTCACCGACAATGGAGCCAACGTTACCGCCGCTGTCGAGACAGTCATGGACTGTGTGAACATACGGTGTATGGCACACACGCTCCATCTGACCGTCAGGGACGCCCTTGGCCTTAAGGAGCTGAGGGCGTCCCAGGAGAAGGGGGCCCGCCCCATCGCAGGTGCTGTTGCTGCCACGGCCACGCTTGTGGATAAGTCCCGCAAGCTGGCCGCCCACTTCCACCGCAGCGAGAAGTCCAGGAGACTGCTTCGCCAGAAGCAGGATGACCTTGGCCTTCCTCGCCATCTCATCCCTACGGATGTGGAGACGCGGTGGAACTCCACCTTCCTCCTGTTCCAGCGCCTGTTGGAGCAGGAGAGAGCCCTTGTCGCCCTGGCAAGGGACGAGTCCTTGGATGTCTGCGACTTCTCGAACGCAGAGTGGAAGCAGATGTCCGAGGCGGTGTCGGCACTCGAGCCCTTCCAGCTTGCCACGAAGGGCTTGTGTGGCGACACCACTCCCTTGAGCCAGGCGCTGCCCACAGCTGTTGGTCTCGAGAAGCTGATGGGTGGACTCCATATCTCTCTGACCACGCCAGAGGGTCGTGCTCTGGCTGGGAGGCTGAGGTCTGGGGTTGACAAGCAGCTCGTTGATGTGCTGGGAGACAGGGAGGAGTATGTCCTCGCTTGTCTCTGTCACCCAGCCCTCAAGGGCAATGCCGTGAGTGCCGACGACTTTCCCAGGTGGAAGGGCATCCTGGTCGAGAAGGTTAGGGAGGAGGAGGCCGCTAGGGCCCGCAGAGACCAGGGTGTTGGTAGTGGTGCGGGGGCAGCCCTCGCGGCCCAACCCGCACCCAGCAGCAGCATGGGCGGCCAGCCGGCGTCAGCTTCCCCTTCCCCTCCCTCTTCCCAGTCCAGCAGCGCGGCATCCCAGGCGGCGCCATCGCAGCAGCCATTTGCTACCGACTCGAGATCCGCCCAGTGGTTTCAGCGGTTCTGCTATGGCGCCATGCCTGGTATGCGGGAGGCTCGACCTGCCAGGCCCCCCTCCAGTGCTGAGCAATGCGTTGCGCAGTACTTGGAGGAGCCTGTGGAGGGAGACGGCGTGGACTGCGCACAGTTCTGGGCGAGCCGCCGCCAAGTCTGGCCGGACCTGGCGGTGGTGGCTGTGCGCCTCCTCTCCTGCCCCCCAACCAGTGTCCAGAGCGAGCGGGTGTTTTCACATGCCGGGGACGTGGTGACACCCTCTCGCTCCCGCTTGGACCCTGGTCTGGTGGAGCAGCTGGTCTTCCTTAAGGTGAACCTCCCCCTGTTGGGCTACCCCAAGCTGCAGTTTGAGACGGGCGAGTGATTACCGTGGGTTGCCCCATGGTTGGTCACCTGCCTGGCTCGAACTCTGTGCTTATCCCTACCCTCCCCCCTTCCACCTCTAGCTGAGCTGACGTGACAGATGCTGAGCCGTGCCAGCCAGTCGCAGCGTGTAGTGTGCCCACACAGAGATGCAGTTGTAGTAGTAGTTGTAGTGCTGCGACTGGCCAGATGTTTACAATGCCCACGCCCACCTAAAAAGAAACCCAATGCTGACCAGCACAGGCCCTTTATCTATCCACCTGTCAGCATTTGGGGACCTGGCGTGGGCACGGCACACACCCCCAAAGTAGCACAGCCCACGGAGTACTAGACTTAGCGGCAGCGGCGGGTATACGTTCAAAAATGCAGTGTAGATATGTAAATACTGTATGTAAATAAACATGTAAATAATTTTTTCTTTAAAAACCCCATGTCAAAATCAAGCCTCAAAATTATGCAAAAGAAAGAAAAAAAGGTGACAAAGGGAGAACAAAATGATGAATGCCAAATGAATTGATTTTATTGAAAATGTCACCAGAAATCATGTGTGGGGGGCTTGGTTTACATGGAGAAAATGATTGGGTGATTTTTTGAAATGAAACGAATGAATTATTATCATCTTATGTTCATCTTGATTGTGGTCACTGTTGATGTTGGCTGATGGCAAAAAACCCAAAACCATCAGAATAGCAATGAACTGGCTGCCAACACAACATATTGATTGATAACTGTGCAGGGGGGGAATTGGGTCTGTGTGTGTGTGTGTGGTGCAGGCTCAGTCTGTCTCTTCCTGTTGTGTGTCTGTCTGTCTGTCTGTCTGTGTGAATGGATGCCTAGCACTGTCTCTGTGTGTGGATGCTTTCTGTGTGTAGTGTGGTGTGTGTCTGTCTACATGTTTTTTTTCCTCCCCCCCATGCCTCCCTCCATCCTTCCCCTCTCATCCTCTCCCCTTCCTCTTCACCACCTTCCATCCTCCCTCCCTTCCAGCCCACCACCGCCTCACCTGCCCCCAACCCCGGTCTGGCAGATGATGAGAGTCTGGTCTCTCCCACCGAAGCACACACGTGAGCACGTGTGTGCACAAATATGTGGCTGACCAACTCTGAGCCGGACCCTCCCCCCTTCAATCCCCTCTACATCCCTCTCCCCCTCCCCTTTCCTCCCCCCTGCCTCCCAGCCTCCCTCCCTGCCTCCCTCCCCCCTCCTAGCTAGCAGCGCACACATACACACACAAAACACCTGTGGTGGCAAACACCACCAGCACACATGCACTCACACTGGTGCCACCACCTCTGCCTTGGGCCTCTGTGTCCTTGAGCAGATATGTGGTGGTGGACCAGAGAAGCATTTCTTTCCAGCAAGGCAAAAGGCATGCACTCACTGCACACACACACACACACACGAAGAGGTGAAGACGAGAAGAGGCAACTTCTAGAACCAGCAGCAGCAGGTGAGTGTCGTGTAATTGTGTTGCTTCCCAAGGCCACTGCCCATGCTCAATGCTCAGTCTGCTGAAACTAAAGAACTAGCTACAATCACCCTTCCTCACATGCAGCTCAGCTCAGCTCAGCTCAGCTGCACAGCACACTGACTAACTAGACACTACAGCTGGTGGTAGAAAAAACAGAAGTCTAGATTCTAGAAGATGTCCTGGTGGATTTTAAACTTTCAAATCTGTGCTAGGATTGCCTCGCCCGCCTCCTCCTCCTCCTCCTCCTCCTCCTCCTCCTGCCTGTAATTGTGCCCTCTCCCCTTGCAGTTGCGCCCTCGTGATGGGTTGGTGATGTGCGTGCGCCGTCTACTTGTTAGCTCTCTCCTCCTCATGTTGGCTGGGCTTGCCAGGCACTGGCTGGCAGCAGCTGTTGGCTGTGTGCTAGGCTCAGGCTGTGGCGCGCGTGACTGGACTGGGAATGTTATTGTAGCGGCAACACTGGTTGTGGTGGTAGCAGTAGTAGCTGTTGTTGTTGCTGGGCTGGTGGCTGCTGGCCTGTGGTGACTCTGCGCACTTGGTCTGGTCTGGTCTGGTCATTGGGATGCAGATGTAGGGTGTGTGTGCATCATCCATGGGGAGCAGCAGAGCAGAGCAGAGCAGGTTGGCTGGCTTCTGTCTGTCGGGCCTAGTCAGTGGCAGGCACTGAGTGAGGCGGTGGTTTCTTTGGGCATCACGTCACCCATCATGCAGAGCGGCAGGTCTGCTGCTCTGCTGCTCCGCCTCCTGCTTCTTCTCTGTGTGTGCTGCTCTTGTGCTTAGTGTGCTGCTCCGCTGCTGCTGCTGTGCTGGCAGGCAGCACAGCAGTGGCCTTTTTGTTAGATCAGAGAGTGGGTGTTGTCTCTCTGAGTGTCCTCCTCTTACTTGCTTGGATAGGAGTGGTGGTAGTAGGTAGGCATTAAGATGGACTGACTAGGTGTTACGTGTTAGGGCGCCCAGAGAGAGGCGCCAAAAAGATGGGGTGGCAATTGTTGGGTTGCTCCTAGTATTATTGGTGAATTTCTGAAGAAAATTTTTTTTTCCATTGGCTAGAATGGGGGTTCGGGGCTGCCCCAGACCCGCCTCTGTGGGGTGGCAGCACCGCCAAAGTGGGTCCGGGGCCATGGCAAAAATGCCCTCAGTCCCTCCCAGCAATCCCCGTAGAGATAGGAGTGATGGTTCTGTTGTTTTTCTGAGGTGTTCTGAGTGAGTGTGGATTCTGTGATAGCAAATGAGAGTGGATTCATGGTGTCTCATTGGAAATCTCATAAGCTATCATAGAATCTACACTCAGAATACCTCAGAAAAACAACAGAACCATCACTCCTATCTCTACGGGGATTGCCGGGAGGGACTGAGGGCATTTTTGCCATGGCCCCGGACCCACTTTGGGGGTGCTGCCACCCCACAGAGGTGGGTCTGGGGCAGCCCCGAACCCCCATTCTAGCCAATGGAAAAAAAATTTTCTTCAGAAATTCACCAATAATACTAGGAGCCACCAATTGCCTTGGGATTTTTGGGGTGGAGGACACCCATGGGTGGCTACCACCCACCCCAGCTTTTTTGCCCCTAAGGGCTCCACATTGTGAGTTATGGGCAAAAATTTATTTTTTGAAAAAAAATTGTAAAAAATCAGAGGAAGGTCCAATCGACTTGAAATTTGGGTGGCAGGTAGAACACAATGTCCCCTTCAAAACCAGCCACTTTTTGTGATCCGAACCGGTTCGGTTCGGATCCGAACCGGTTCGAAACCGAACCGGACCGGGGGGGTGGTCTGGCAAAACCAAAACCGAACCACCCCGGTCCGGTCCGGACCCGGTTTGGACCCGAACCGAACCGGGAGAACCAGTTTTATGCACATCCCTAACACCTACATGAAACCACTGGGAGAGGTAATCAGGAGGTTTGGACTAACGTGTCATCAATATGCAGGTGATACTCAGCTCTGCCTTTCCCTGACATCAGATCCTAGGGAAGCAGTAGATGTACTGAACCAGGGGCTGGAAGTGGTAATGGGCTGGATGTGGGCTAGCAAACTGAAGTTAAATCCAAATGAGGTGCTGCTGGTCAGTAGAAGAGCCAATCAGGATAGGGCGATTCAACTGGCTCTGGATGTGGTTGTACTCCCTTGAAAGAGCAAGTGTGCAGCTTGGAGGTTATGCTGGACCTGGCTCTGTTTATGGATGTTCAGGTGGAGGCCAAGGGTGGCTGTGCACAGTTTCAGTTAGTGTGCCAGCTGTTTCCCTTTCTCAAGAAGGCAGATCTGACCATGGTTACCCATGCCTTAGTCACATTGCAGATGAATTGGCGCACCTGGGTAATTTCGGCACCTGAACCACCCCCACTGCAAGTGAATGTCTGTGCTCTGACATCTTTGGTTGCTTTTAAAAAACAACTAAAGACCTTTTTATTTGTTCAGGCTTTTACACTTCAGGGGTTGCTGGGCCTCTCAGCTCTCCCACTTCTGTTGTCTTTTTAATGGTGGTTTTTATTTTATTTTATTTTTATTTTTATTTTTTTGTGTTTTATGTTTTTTACTGTTTAACTGATTTCCATGATTTTTATGGAATTTTTTTCTATTTAACTTTTGCAAACTGCTTTGGGATGCTTTATGAAAGGTGGTATATAAATTGAACAATAAAAATATTATTTTTAAACACACACAAAAATGTGGGCAAAATGCTTGATCATCCAGCATTTGACATGCTGGTTTGTATTCAACTTAGATTGTGAAGCTAGGATCACACCTTAGAATGCTATATTGTCTTAACCCCCAACTTTACCATTAATCCAGAATATTGGCTGGCATCCAGAAGACAATCTGGAAGATTTCCTGGAACAATCTGTAAGAAGAGTTCCAGACAAATGCTGCACCAGTGCTTACACAGGGAGTTGAGTTTTAATGACCTCTCTTTCCCATGAACACATTCTGTGCCCTGAAAATATGTCCCTGAGAGCTGCACAACATTCAGGGGCATATTTTTGGATGGCACAGAGCACTTCCAGGGGAAAGGGAGATTGTCAAATTTGCCCTCCCCCACATGGTTGGTGAAACTGAGTTAATCGAACTCTTCAGAAGCACCAGTCTACCGAAGCATGGGGTGCTGACAACGCAGCATGTATCACAAGGAAGCTGCAATTGTTGTCCATCTCCCCTTCCTTAATAAGCCAACTGCTGAAAAGATGTCCCTGAGGGCTGTGCAACTTGAGGGACATATTTTGAGATATGCGGTTGACTACAGAGGGAAAGGGAGATCAACAAAAAATGTCCCTTTCTTTGTAGCACACATGCAGAGACACAACTCCATCACCTAGACTAGGGGTTTACTGCTGATTGAGGGGAGAGGAGAGTTTGCTTAGATTGAACGCTGGTTCTGACAACATATGGAACCACATGCCCCCTCTCCAGTCTGAGTTCAGACCTACTACAATCTCGCCTACTGTAATCAGCGAGACTACAGAGAAGCAGGGTTGCTGGGCTTCCTTCTTTCCTGAGGGACAGCCCGCGCAGCCAATGGAGCTGGAGCGAGGGAGGAGCTCCGGCTTTGAGGCAAGTGTAACTGCAATCCCTGGATCAGATGTATCCAAGGATTGCGTTGTTTTGATTTGTTTTTGTTTTTAATGTTGTTTTAGAATATTGTTTTTAAAAAATTTAAATTGTGTTTTAAATTTCTTGTTTTTGTTTTTAACTAATGTTTTAACGTTGTTTTTATCTTGTTGTAAGAGATGTAAGTTTTGGGCGGTATAAAAATATGTTAAATAAATAAATAAATAAATAAATACACACACTTGATCTTAGCCAAAAGGCCGAGAAGCCTTTAAATAAATGTACCTCAATCACCACTGAAGCACAGTTTATGGTGGCATAACTTAAAGAAACCCAAAGGTAACAAATGGAGTCGATTGGGGAGAGAAACTGCAGGTCCATTTTTTCTTTTAACTGCAGTTCCCCATTTCTGACTTTTGGCTAGTGAAACCAAAAGGGAATGGAGCTCTGGTTTCATCTGAATCTGGCCTTAGAAAGGGTGGAATTGGGCTACAGGTGCTTTTAAAAACTATTTATAGCCAGGATTTCAGGGGGTGGAGGAGAGAAAGGCACTCTCCTTCAGCCATGCTGAATAAAGTCCCAGTACTATGAGGACTGCACTAGTGCAGTTATTCTCAGATGATGACTCAGGTCTGAGGCTATTGGCTGTTGGGCTCTAGACTGAGGTGGCCAACTGGAGAAATTCCAGCTGTTGTTGGATTACAACTCCCATCATCTCAAGCCTCATCTGCAAATGGGAGTAGTAATTCAACAACAGCTGGAGAGTCTCTGGTTGGTCACTCCTGCCCTACTTAATCAACATCTGGTCAGTCACTGTGTAGTTTTATGTAATTTGGCCCTGAACCATCGAAAGCAGGGGTGGGAAAACTTGGCCCTCCAGCTGCTGTTGAACTACAATTCCCATCTTCCCCAGCCACAAAAATTGTGATGGGGATGATGGGAGTTGTAGTTCAACGACAGCTGGAGGGCCAAGTTAACCCACCTCTTATCTAAAGAGTGTGAGCTTTAACCCAGGATATCTGTAATTCAAATTTTACCTTAGCTATGAACTCACTAAGTGGTTCTACGCAACCCATTATCCTTCAAACACATTCCCTTTCACTCAAACTGCAATACTTGCTTACTTCATAGGGCTGCAGTAAGGATTCCTGAGATCATTTGTGTGACCTTTGAAAGACATGATGATGATGGTAATGATGGTGATGATGATGATGATGATGATGATTTATATAGGTTGCTGTTGTTGTAGTATTTATATTAAAGTAATACAGATTATATTAAAGTAATACAGATTGAGATTAATAAATATTAATCTCAAAAGTCCAATAGGTATTCCTTTAAATCAGTAGTGGCTCATCCTAAGAAGCTGGAGGCACCTAATAAGGCAGCTCAGGTTGCTCTTCTCTCTTCCGCTCCACTTGACTTCTGGGCTGCCTGCAGGCTGGCCATTCATCAGGTAGAGCTGTGCAGTTCTACCTGATGAATGGCCAGCTTGCAGGCAATGTGGCTCTTGGGTGGGGTAGGAGAGAGAGGACAGAGGAGCAACCTGAGTTGCCTCCTTTGGTGCCCCCCCCCGGCTTGTTAGGACAAGCCACTACTGATTTAAATATACTTGCCATGATCTCAGTAGGCTCCCTAGCATCTCTTAGTAAGGGATTTAACATGTCCTGTATGTTGCTCTGCATCTGCTTAAATAAATATGAATGGATGTATTCATTCCCATAGAAATTTCAGCACATAATCATTATATTCTGAAGCGTCTATGCAGGGACAAAGACTTCCACAGATGAAAAGTTATTTTCAAACATTTTCCTGTGCTTTAGTCCTTAAGGACCTAAGTATATTAGAACAATTCATGGGGATAATAAAGCAAATAGTGGCTGTCCCCGGGGCTGTTTAAAAAAGGTGCCCTCAGGGGGGAAAGCCCCTAATTTTCTTTTTATTGCACATATTGCCTCAGACCAAATGCCGCAGGCAATACACAATGCAGATTGTAGGAAGCGCCATCCCCTCTGGGCAACATTGTTGAGCATAGATTTGTAATGCGCATGAGAATAAGGTTTATCACTGTCTAACTACAATAACATGATTATCAGAAATACTTTTGGGGGGAGGAAAGGGGAGGAGAAAAAACACTCTTTTAGAGCTGCTCAGTTTCTCTGGCAGACAGAATTTGAGCTCTCACAACAAAGAATCAAGTTTGACTTGACAATCCGGCCTGCTGCCAGTTCTGCACTGAGTGCAGACTTCAGTGATAGACCAATTTCTCTCAGATTCTTTTCCACTTTGTTCCAACCTCCACTGAACTTTACATTATATATACATAATTCCCAGTCTAGATACAATAATTTGTTCTGTGACTTCAGAGTCATGTATGAAGATCTATAGACCGATGGGAAGGAATATTAGAGATTCTTTTAGCACTGTGGCGCAGTGGAGAAATGACTTGACTAGCAAGCCAGAGCTTGCCGGTTTGAATCCCCACTGAAACACCTATATTGGGCTGCAGAGATATAGGAAGATGCTGAAAGGCATCATCTCAGACTGTGCGGGAGGAGGCAATGGTAAACCCCTCCTGTATTCTACCAAAGACAACCACAGGGCTCTGTGGTCGCCAGGAGTTGACATCAACTCGACAGCACACTTTACCTTTACAGTGCAAAGGAGATGCGCTGTGGCATGCACTGAAAAAGAATCTACCTACTACTACAACAAATATTTAAATACCACTTTTCAACACCAAGTGCCCAAAGCACTTTACATAGAAATATAAATAAAAAATAAGGTGGTTCCCTGTCCCAAAAAAGATCACAATCTCATAGAAACACAAGGTAGAAACCAGCAGTAACCACTGGTGGCATGCTGTAAACATAAAGTGAAGTTGTGCCGTCGAGTCGGTGTTGACTCCTGGCAACCACAGAGCCATGTGGTTTTCCTTGGTAGAATACGGAGAGGGGGAGGGTTACCATTGTCATCTCCCGCACAGTATGAGATGATGCCTTTCAGCACCTTCCTATATCGCTCCTGCCTGATATAGGAGTTTCCCGTATTCTGGGAAACTCACCAGTGGGGATTCGAACCAACAGCCTCCTGCTCTCTAGGCAGGTTACTTCCCCACTGCACCATTAGGTGGCATGCTGTGCTGAGAGCAAATTGGACCCATTGCTCTTCCCCTGCTAAATATAAGAGAATGGCCATCACCACTCTAAAAGGATGCCTCTGCTCAGTTAGCTACTTGCTAACTGGCATTAGCCACTTGCAGCATCTGATGGGGGGTGAGAAACTGCCTATATGGATTGGCATGTAGGCTCTGCAGTGTTGGAGACAAGGGGCAACAGGAAGCAAAGTTGGTGGTATCAGACCAGGAGTCCCAGTCTTAATTCATTTCTACTGCCACTCTCTGATTCCAAAATTGCATGATTATTTGCCAGGTCAATAGGGTTTGCCCTATAGACATGCAGAGCAGAAAATCTCCCTATATCAGTGTCTATATCAGAGCAGAGAGCTGGTCTTGTGGTAGCAAGCATGATTTGTCCCCTTAGCTAAGCAGGGTCTGACCTGGTTGCATATGAAAGGGAGACTAGAAGTGCCCGAGCACTGTAAGATATTTCTCCTTAGGGGATGGAGCTTCTCTGGGAAGAGCATCTAGATTTCAAGTTCCCTCCCTGGCATCTCCAAGATAGGGCTGAGAGAGAGTGCTGCCTGCAACCTTGGAGAAGCCGCTACCAGTCTGTGTAGACAATACTGAGCTAGATAGACCAATGGTCTGACTCAGTATATGGCAGCTTCCTATGTTCCTAGTGTCAGCTGCCTATAGTTGCCAAGTGATAGCTTTCAAATATGGGTGCAAAGATCCATACACGTGCATCATATTTTATTGTCAGCATCAGCTGAGCATCTCTGATAAATCACCAATAGCTCAGTGGACTGCAAAAGTATCACTGAAAAGCTAAAGTGTTTCTGAGGGGGCCTCTGGGATGGCAAATATAATACCGTCCATACTCAAATACTCATATTTTGTGAGCCACCTTTGTGAGATAATGTTGAACATCTCAGTCCAAGCACACTCAGTCTCATGTAATGAATGACAGAGAGGGAGGGTAACCTTATTTTGGAGAAGCAGCCATTCACTGCTTTTCTAAAAACCAAACCAAACAGGGGAGATGTGTATAGGGATGTGAACAAAACTGGCCAGGCTGGTTCAGTTCAAACCCGGGCTGGATTCGAACTGACCTGGCCCAGCTCCGTTTTGGCACTGGTCGATCCAAACCAAACCCGGTCTAGTTCAACTGCCAAACCGGCTCGAACCATATCAGATTCTACTAGTAAAAGAGAATCCGGTGAAAACTCCCCTTTACCAGTAAAGGGGCAGGGCCTTCCCTAAACCTAGAGCGGGCAGGAGGTAGATAATGTAGTACTTTCAGGGCAAATCGCAGCTCACACACCCCTAGTGTATAGTCCAGTACATCTCACGAGAACTAATGGCGGGGGAGGGGGAATGGCTATCAAAAATAATAGATTTTTGTCTACCATTAAAAATACTAGATTACCATATTTTAAAGTCTATGCTGGGGATAAGTGTATAGCCCCCCTCCCCCAAGCAGAAGGTTATGTGCTTAAGTGTCCTTGTTTGTGGTGTATGTACTCACGCCACTATCTTATCTAGATGGAACTAGGTGTGACAGTGGCATGGTGTAGCTCCCCCAAATGGGATCTCTTTGTTGATTTCTCCCAGTCCTCCCATAGCATGTGGAAATGCTTCATCCATGTCATGTTCTGCATTTCCCATCACTGGCTGTCTCATGTAGTGGTGAAGAAATGATTCCTCAATGTCATGACCTTTACAGAGTATGAAGATGGAATTCTTGATAAAGGGAGGGAGTCCCAGTTTTTGTAGTGTTTCCAAAAAAAAAAAAAAAAATCTGCAAAATCTGTTTGTGTTGATATAACAATGGGCCTAAATAAATGAATGTGGACCTCTTGGGGGACAAATATCTCTCCTCTACTATCTTCAGCTCTCTAAACATTATGGCTAACTTTCAGTCACTATCTGTGTCTTATTGAATTGTAATTAATTACATTTTCATCCTACCCTTTCTACAAGGAGTTCAAGATTATTTACATGGCTGTCTCCCTGTACCACATTTTGTTATCACAATAACCTGGGGGTGGGGGGGAGGGGTGTTTGTGTGAGCTAGAAGATCAGTGGCCAACCCAAGGTCTCAGTGAATTTCATGGGCAAGTGGGGATTTGAACCCAGGTCTCCCTTGACTAAATTCAGCATTTGATCCACTACACTGCACTGGCTCTCAATGGAAACAACCTTTAACATGAACATACTGGACTGCATTCTATATTCAGCAGCAGTTTGGACCCACTCCAATATAGGCAGTTTGGGCATATATGTCCACTCATTTTTATCATGCAAAACATACTTGTAGAATGAATGGGTGAATTTGTTCTAGGGGACCCCATACCAGGGATTAGTTTGATTCATGAATTTATGTGCGTCACATGTACAGATGCCTGCAAGTATTCAATTATGTTTGATGCCCCATCTTTTAACTTAATCATTACTTAGATCTGTTACCCAAACAGCCACTTTTAAGAGGCTGTTATCCATCCAGGGAGGAGAGATTTATGCACTTACCTTCCATTAGCATTAATAGGAGTTGCCTATATAAATCACTCAGCACCAGGATGGGAAGATCAGGTCCTCTCTTGAGTCCAGAAGATAAATGACTTTCTCAATTGGAAGATCATTTTTGGGCAAGAAGAAATGCAATTATCCATGATGAGGTTGCATTAAAACCTCATGAGCTATAACAGTAAAGTGTGTGCAATATATGTGACCCTGGTCAGCAACAGGCCAGCACTTTAAAAACTGATAAACACATCTGAAAATATATAGTGGGGTGCTTCCAGAAAACAGAGAAAACAACTAATTACCTGTAAGTAATTCATGAAGACTGCTGAAGGCATGAGGGAAGAATTCCCTGGGGGAATCCCCCAACGCATCATGTATGTCACATAGTGCATTATGGGACATCCAGGGGCCAGAATACATCTTCCCAGCCTCCGGAGCTACTCACCTGGGAGCACTGTCCGCACTACCAAAATGGCAGCAGTCATCTGGGGGGAGGGTGAGTTGAACCAGCCTTCCCAATCACTACCCCGCCCAACCAGTCATGTGAATGACCTCAATGTCTATTTTGAAACAAAGATAACTCACCAAAAATAGAGTTTTACCACCATTTTGGAAGGGCGGTATAAAAATCAAATTAATAAAAAATAAATAAATAAATATTAGGGTTTGGTGCACAATCAGCTATTAGGTTTTGGACCAGTAATGTATTCACTAACACTGATTATTAACACCCTGGCCCTAAACAGGCTTATTCAGATATATCCCATTAATGTCAATCTTACTTATCTGCAAGTAAGTACCGTATTTTACGGACTATAAGACGCTACGGACTATAAGACGCACCTTAATTTTAATCCAGTTTTTCAGAGTTTTAACATAGTAAACTGTTAAAACATATAAGACGCTCCTGAATTTTGGCGGATATTTTTCGAGGAAAAAAGTGAGTCTTATAGTCCATAAAATACGGTATTCTTAATATTTCAGCCTCAGATTCCAGACTGAATCTGTCTAGGTGCACCCAACCTAGACACATGACTAGGTGCACCCACCTCTGCATAGAATCAGGCTGAATTAATACAATCCTGTGCTCATGTACATAAATGGAACTTAATTCTGAATAAACATTTATTATGCATTTATTTATTGCATTTACTACCCACCCTTCCTCAAAGAGTCTAGGGTTGGTATGCATGATTCTTCTGCTCACCACCACCATCACTCCCATCTGATCAGGCAGTGCCTCACTGAAGTCAATTGGATTTAAAGACCTTTTACTGTGCTCTGAGAGATTGTGTCTTTTTTTTAAGAGAGGGTTACGTCTCAGCCCTTTAAGCACTTCAGAAAATTAACACAGACCCCTTCTAAAAATAGATCTCTGAAAAACAAGAGAGCAAGAAAGCACAGAAGAAAACGGCTCTTCCCCTCATGCCAGAAAAGAAGCGAAATGGTCGATTGTCTCTTTGTGACATATTTTTTCTCTCAGCCTTGCATATTTGCATTAAAGTGATTGTGAATAATGTACATTTGACCAGTGCTGTCTGTGGAACTAATGCCTATTAAAGTGATGGGAAGTAGCATATGTTGTGCCTAGGGCAGAGAAAGTCCAATCACCCCCACTGCGTGAGTCTCCTGCTCAAATGCAGGACAGCCAGGATTTTATCCTAAATGAACCCAGCAGGGAGAAACAGGACCTAGTCCCTCATTTTACATTTAAGCTTCTAAACCATTCTAAAGAGTTTAATTCAGAAAAGGCAACTATAACATCCATCAGTTAATTTACAGTGGTGCAAGAACCTCTTTCTCTTTAGACTGGCTTCAAAAATACAATGGGAGGCATTCAAAGGAGAGAACGGCGCGTGGATTCACTTGTTTCAAGATGGATTCACTTTATTGCAACCGAAGCAAATTGAGAGAGAAAGGGAGAGAGGAGACCCCTCTGCTCCAATTATTCTCTTGTATTTTCTGCCAGTGCACAATTCTGTCAGTGGTTGTCAAATGACTCGGGTTTGCGGTTTCACTTTTATATTCCTGCACTGTACTAGAAATATTCTGCTGTTTGAATGCTATGTAAAGCCCTTTTTGGTGAGTTCTGTTACATAATCCTCCAAATGACCTCCAGCATCAAGTTCAGATCCAGAACAATCCTTCTTCTACTTGTGTGAACTCAATAGCTAGAGCAGAACAAACAACCACCAGCCAAAAAACATAAGAATATATGTGAATGAGAAATTCAGCAGAAGTTAGGAATAACAGTTGCCAAATTGTCATGTCTAGTTCTATCATGACAATTTTTCCTCATTAGATTAAATGTTGAGCTTGGAAGTAGCTTGGAAAATTAGAAGCTTTTTGATATAACCGCTGTTCCACAATCTGCACCCTGCCCCTAAACACCATAGAACAGAAGTGCATTTTTCTTTTTTGTGGTATATCTTCCAACACTACCACCACTTATAGTCCAGTGTATTCCAGTGTTTATCAGCATCCTTATCGCTGAAGCTGACAAGTCAGATACTGATTTCATTTTTAATAAGGCTATCAGAGAGTAAAATCACTGATAGATAGTTAAGGGATGGAATTGCTTCTAGGAAGCTTTGTTAGTTGACTATATACATGACTTTAGCTCAAGACTTAGGCTGCCTTCAGACATAACACCAAACCAGAGGCAACCATGCCAGAGGTTGAAGGTTTTGGATGCCTGAATGCATGAACCCGCGGTTTCATCACCAAACCCCAAGGTCAGTTTTAGCCCCTAAATCTAAATGTGTACCTTAGGTTGCAACTCAGTTTTACCACCAAAACCTTAGGTCAAGAAGTAACATCGTGTTGTCCGAATTCTGCCACCTTAATTCTCCATTTTTGTGCAAGCTGTACAAACCTGAGCTGAGGGTAGGAAGCTCCTCCCTCTCTATTTGATTGGCTGCCACAGCTTTCTTTCATTTGTCTAAGGAAGACTTCACAACCAATGCCTTCAACCTTTTAGTCTACCAGAATGCAGATCAGGATCGTCTGGAAGTGCGCAGGGGAAATGGAGGCAAACTGCGGGTCCATTGGGCCCACGGTTTGCTGTTATGTCTGAAGGCAGCCTTAGACTCTGGATAAGGTTTACAGAGCTTATCTGCATTCTGTTTCCACACTGGCCAGGTTGTGTGTTGAGACAATGATGAAGCAGTTTCCAGAAGTGCACAGGCTTGGTTCAGGGTTTAAATCAAACAGCACATTTTGTGAATGTTCAGAAAAATTAGCTTTGGGGGCCAAACATGCCACAAAAGGCCCAAATTCACCCTTAATGGCAAATAATACCCATAGCTGTGCCTTCAGTTATTGAAATGAAAGTGTGCATATTCTGAACATGTCCAAATTAATCAAAGTCAGGGAAAATGTTGATAACTGGATGTATCCACTGGGAAATGCAAAATGCAGGGAAATTCCAATGGATTATCTGGGCAGCCAGATTTGCTGTGGAAAATCCTCACACTTGAGTGAAATCCACTGATTGCATGTAGAGGCCTGCACAGAGGCCAACAGTGTGGGCCAACGACAGTGGTTTTGCCTGAAAATGAAGGCCATTGTAGACATGAGGTCTGTGACCAGATCTTCCATATGTTTTAAAGGGGCAAATGAGGCTGTGGGGGTATAGATTAGTATAGGGGATTGGTGTAGGGGCTGTGGTGCTGGGAAGGGGAGGGGTTAATTCTGATCCAAACCCCCACTTGGAGCTGTTGTTTGCTGCATTGAGATTTGAATTAGGGCTCCCCTGGGCTGCATTTGCCCTTTTTAAAAAAACCATGGGAGAGCCAATCACAGAACTCTTGTTGTCTTATCTCATTAGTCATTGCTACAAAGGAGGGGGAGGGCTTTTAGCAGACTTTCCCCCTCTTCAGTGGTGGTTAAATTTGCTAGAAATTTATGAATTCTAGTAAATCAGCCAACTATTTGGAAATGCTCTTCTGATTTATTGGGACTACAAATGTTGATGTGCTTTTTAGTGAAAGAGGGTGTTAGCTCCAGTTGGCAAAGAGGGGGACAGGGAGAAAGATAGCCAGCTCCCAAAAAGCTGATGACAAGGAAAGCCTGAAAGAAAAACCTCCTCAAAGAACAGTGAAAAGCACCCTCTTATATTGTCCATGGCCAGGAATCCAATACTGCAACACAGACGACTGGAAAGTGCAGGAAGTAGGTCAAGAATATTAGCAGGGCACAGTCCCACATTACAGAGAAGGCCATCTTCAGTCATTCCCCCAGCATATACATGCATGCAGGAACATGCATTCAGTGTTGCAGAGATATTACTTATCCTCTATAAGTAATTGTACAGGAAGCAACTTTAACTGAGAAACAAAAATTATTTATTACTAACGAAAACATAGACTAAGAAGACAATAAAACAGTGAGGCTAGTCTCACAATGGGGGAAAAATGGGCTATAGAAGCCCAGCCCGGTTTTTCCCCATCGTGAGAACCCGTGAGTGAGCCTGGTGGTTCTCTGGTGGCTAGCCCGCCAAAGTAGCCCTCCCCTTAGCCCAGGTTAGCAGAGTGAGCACTCCACTAACCCGAGTTTTCGGAGCATGTGCTGCCACAGCCCGGCTCTGCACCATAGTGACACACGGGAAGACCCCCGCTGGGAGGCTGCTTGCAGCCTCCCAGGCTTGGGAGTCTCTCCAGGATGCCCTGTGGGCTCGCACAGGGCATCCTGGAACTTCTGGGAGCTTCATGGCCCCCGATCCTTGCTGCCCCTGTCGGCTACGTGATGGAGCCGTCAGTCGTGTGGGCGCCTCAGTCTCTTATGCAGAGAGTGGGAGAACCTCTCAGTTTGAATTCAAAGCAACAAGTAAGGAGCAGACAAACACACTGTGACTCCACCCAGTACATAGTTATATTCACACAGACAAGCATGCCCTGAACCAGAATAGAGACAATGCCTTTGAAAAATCCCAGCATTCAGCAAGTGTATGAGGAGAGGGCAGCATGCTAGCTAGCTATACCCAGGCACCCGCACATTAAGCACTTGTCTGCAAAGGCAAGCACTGAACGTGCAGTCACTTTCTTCAAAAGAATTAGAACTTTGGCCAGCTAGCTATCTGGTACACTCCAATTTGCACCCTTTCAATCTGTAGTTGTTACATCTACAAGTATCTCTGTGTTCTAGTGGTTAGAGCAGCACAGAGGTCAGGACAACGCTTCCCAGCCTGCAGGAATCCCACAATGCACCATGCAAGCATGTGGTGCTTTGTGAGGATCTCCAGCCCAGGGATGGGTGAGCGAGCAACCGTCAGTGTTTCTGAAAGCAGCCAGTGCTGACACACGATCAAGGAAACACGGCTAAGGGAGTGCCCACTCCCTTAGCCTCATTCACAAGGCAGGTTTCCTAGGCGGGTTTGTCACCAAGGCACAGCCAGGAGCCACTCAGCTCCCGTGGGTTCCCATGGGCAGCTAAGCCCAGGCTTGGCTTCCTTAGCCTGATCTTGGCTGCTCATGAGAACAGCCTCACTCTCTCTCAGCCCAACTTTCCCAGTAAAGCTGCTTTTTGTAATTGGCTGATGGTGATTTCTGTGGCCCCTGTGGTGTTGAGGTGCTCTTCCAGTTGTTTTGGAATTGCACCTAGGGTGCCAATTACCACTGGGATTATTTTGGTCTTCTTCTGCCACAACATTTCAATTTGTAGATCTTTGTATTTTGTTATTTTTGTTTCTATTTCTTTTTCTTCTATTCTGCTATCCCCTGGTATTGCTATGTCGATTATTTTAACTTGTTTTTCTTTCTTCTCGACTACAGTTATATCTGGTGTATTGTGTGGTTGATGTTTGTCTGTTTGTAGTCGGAAGTCCCATAATATTTTTGCATCTTCATTTTCTACATTATTATTGTTATTATTATTGTTTACACAGTCAGAAAGGTGTTATTGACTGGTTTGTTTTATCCAGACATCGAGTCCTTCCCAAGGACCTGGGATGGCTGAATTTTATTGTCAATGTTGTTGCTGTTATGTTATTATTATTATTATTATTATTATTATTGCTATTATTATTATTATTATTATTATTATTATTATTATTAATGCCTCAGTATGGCCAAAATATGGCATGTTCTACTCATTAACCTTTTACTTTTAACCTTAATGGGTAATGTTCGATGCCTCAAGATCCGTATCAAACTACGTGTTCCATTAAACATGTACAAACTTTTAACTCAAAAGTATATTAGAACTTCCAGTCTGCTTGGGTTCTCATCCCAGTTAATCCATCTATCAACAGAAATTGTTTCACTTTTTTTTCCTGCCTAGAAAGTGTTTCCACAGTACTTCAAACCATTATTTTGGAAATCCCTACATGGTAATCCTCTTGAAATGTTTCTGATTGCTTTTTACAAGTTATCTGTTCTTCTTACAGAGTAATCTTTTGGCTCTGCCATGCTGGGCAGGCTTTGGAGTATGGAGAAAATTCTCCAAAGTGGAAATTATCTCTGTATTTCAGGATTTTCAAGGAGAAAGTTCAGAGAATTCTCTACATCCTTTATGATTCTGTGCTCAACCAACAATAGAGGCAACAGCACAACATGCACAGAAACAACCACCAATGTAACTACAGTACTGAAATGCATTGATCCTGGAAATCACAGAAGCACCTGCCATTACGGCACTTCCGTCTTCACCCAAATGCTGCTGTTTCCATGAATGATGAGATGAGGGAAGTGATGGACCGGGGTGTGGGGGGGACAGGAGTTCCAACCCCTTTAGACAGCTGTATCTGTGTTCAGTGACGTTCTTTTGAATGCCTGAATACGTGTTATGGATATAGCCCATGCCGTGTGTATGAGATCTTTGTTTCCTGGCTGGGGCTTATATATTCCTCCTAGAGTAGCATGATTGGCTGTAGACTTAGTTGGAATCTTGTCCTTCACTGGAGCTGCTGTGATGGTAGAAGGAGGCGAAGGCAGTCATATGGAGCTGTCCATGGCCTTCAAATAGGATAGTTTAATTTATGCCATTTCATTAGCAAAGGTAACCATTGTCAGGAGAGGATATATGCCCTGACAAGGCTCCCCTCCTCCACATCACTCCTCTGCCCACATTTTTCTCCTACACAAGGTTAATCTCCTCCCAGTGCAATGATGCCACTGAACTGGCACAGGTTTTAGGAGTGTTCCTGTTCCACCCATTAGTCATAACCCAAGGACAGCATCACTCTATCAAAGTTTGAATGGGAGAGGGGGGAACCATGACTTTCCTCAAGTGACCTTTGTCTCCAGTTGGTTCAGCCTGTCCTGTGGGATCCAAGATTTTGAGCTAGCTTGACAGAAGTCAAGACTGCCTTGCAGTTGAACTCTCCAGCACAAATAGAAAAATTATATCCAAAATTTCCTGTGACCGTCTGGGACTTTGCTGGACATTATCTTAATAGATTATCTTTTGCGATTCCAGAGATTATTGGGAATTATCTCATTATTATTTTATAATGTTCCTTCTTGTAAGTCACTTGCTTTCGATTTTTCTTTTCAGCCATTTCCCTTAGAATGGAATTTTCTTGTTAGTAAGTTATGAGATCCAGTCTCCATGAAATGGATGAGGGGGGGTGGGGGACAGGGTCATTATACTGCTGCTTTCCTGCTCCAGTTATTGGACTGACTCTCCTTATTTTCAGTTAGATTTCATAGTCATTTTTATTTACAATGGGAAATTGCTTCTTTTGAGGTTAGAGACCTCATTTTTTCAGTAGGGTCTTAAAATGAAATATTTTTGCACATTAGAAGTTTGGTGACTAGATGAAAAGGAAGACAAGATTCCCGTACCTTCAAACTGAATACTTGTGTAGAAATGTATTTCAGGAGGTTTCATTTTTTCTCTCTCTTCTGCACCTGCCAGAATCCCATCATTTGCAAAATATTTCAAGGCATCCTTTTTTAAAATCCTGTCCTTGTTTTACATATGGTTACCTGTCCTTAACCATAAGTAGTGTCTGTGTAATCATTAAAAATATTAAAAACAAGAATGAACAGTTTGTTTTAAAGCTCAGGCTCAGGGCTGGTTGTGCCATTACTGTCTGCAGAAAACTATAGCAAAAGCCATGTGCTTCCCATCTGTGCATATTCAGACATTCTTGCTTAAGTTTCTGATCGAATTCTAGCATCAGCCCCTTGTATATCCTAGCCCCCAGTTGATATCCCAGAGGCTTTGGGCAGGAAATGTGATGTGTGGAATTGTAGCTAGTAGAACTAAGTGCAGAATAAATTGTATTCTTGTAACAGCACATATTTATTTATGTACAGCATTTGAAATTCACAAAGTGGTCTACGCAGTAGAGGAGTGGTGGGAAATGGTTCCCTATCCCAAAGGGTCTCAAAATCTTTATTTATATAGAAATCCATTACCTGAAATAAATTACAATACAATGTGAATGAATAGGGCTGTTCTTACAAATCTAAGTGTGTTAGGAGATGTGTCCTACCCAAGTTCAGGAGCTGTTTGTGCTCCTGTTTTCTGATTGTCTATGAAGAAAAAGCAAGGTAGGAGGGGGAAGAGGAAGTGAACATCTGCTAAGCAGCAGCTGGGTCGGAGGGCTCCCTCCTAACCCTAACCCAGCATCTGTACCCAGTTCTTTATCGAAGTAGGAGGAAAAGCCCTCTGACCCAGCTGCTACTTAGCAGAAGTTCACTTCCTCCCTCTCCTACTTTGCTTTTTACTCACAGATGATCGGAAAATGGAAGCACACAAAGCTCCAGAGCTTGGGTAGAATGCATCTCCTACCCTAGTTAGAATAATCTGAACCAGCGTACTAGCCAGATTTAGGGTCTGAAATCTTGAGTTAGGTCTCTGAGGTCCTGCTCTGTTTCCCGCTCCAGTCAGAAGACTGGCAGTAGATTTGAGAACAAGGCCTTTGCTCTTTTGGCACTAGGACTATGGAACAGCCTCCTAAGAGAAACCCACTTGGCCCCATGTTCACTTCTTGTTGTTGTTTTAGGGTAGGGATGTGCGAGCCAGCTCTAGGGCTCACCCTCAAGCCAGACCAGTGCCAGTTTGGCTCGATGTCGAGCCAGATCCCCAGGGCCAGTTTGAGGTTTTGTTGTGGTTTTTTAAGGTGGACTTACCACCTTTGAGGGCTTCCATGGGCTTCTGCAGCCTTGGGAGATGCTGCTACAGCTGTGGGGGAGGTCTCTAGCAGTTCCCCCTCCCCCCACCAGCCTCCCCCCATCTCCAGCCTCCCCCATCTCCAGTCATGACCCAGCCATGCAAATTGCCTGTATGCCTCTGCAGCAGCCTCCAAATTGGACACCATGAGCTCAGAGAGGGCTGAAACAGCCTTTCAGAGACCAGGGGAGGCTGGGGGTGGGGGAGAGGAGAAACTGGAGACCTTTCCCCCATGGCTGCAGCAGCACCCCAAGGCCATGGAAGCCATCGGAGGTGGAAAATCCACCTTTATAATTTTTTTTAAAGTAAACATCTCTGGCATCCCTGAACCGGGCCTGCACCAGTTTAAATGTGAACCGGGCCGATCCGAACAAACCAGTTTTGTGCACATCCTTATTTTAGGGCATCTAAAATATATCTTTTCTAAGAAGCTTTTTTGGGTGCTACTTCTTAATATGTTGTTAGTCTCCTGTTATTTTAAGTGACTGGCTGGTGATCTGTTTGAGGGTGGTGTTTTTTTTTTTGAAGTTTGCTTTTTATAACAACTTTTAAGCTGCATGTATGACTGTTATGTTTATGATTATATTCTTTGTTGCCTTTACTATTTTAATAGAAAGGTGGGGGGTATGTGACAGAAATCAGTCAGTCTTTGGATCAATCTAAATTAGATTATAGCAATGCACTCTACCCAAGACAGCCTTTGAAAAACTTCAGAAATGACAGTTGCAACAAAAAGCAGCAGCTATGCTGTTCACTTGGTACAAATAATAGAGAGCACCAGCCTTAAAATAAAAAAAGTAGTCATGGGGACATAGGGAGCTGCCCTATACAAGTCAGACCATTGGTCCACCTAACTTAATATTGTTGACACAGACTGGCAGAGGCTTCTCCAAGGTTGCAGGCAGGAGTCTCTCTCTCAGCCCTATCTTGGAGATGCCAGGGAGGATTTCTGTTTATATCCAGGCACAATTCAAAGTGCTGGTTTATATGTCATGGCCATGAATAATTTGGGACTAGGGACCATCTTCTCCCACATGAGCCTACCTGGCCTTTAAAGTCTTTGCAAGGAGTACCCACACTTTCTAAAGTGAGGTGAGAGGCAACTTGGAGCAGGATCATCTCAGTCGTGCTGCCCTCACTCCTGAAACACCGTACCTTTCTTTGACCCTCTTTGATGCCCCTTTAGAAAAATCCAAATGTGGTGTGACACTTTAAACATGATTTGATGCTAATATTTGATTTCTCTTCCTGATGGTGTTATTTATTGTGGGGTTTAAAATGTTTTATGCATTTTATTTTTAAATGCTGTGAGCGAGCTCATAAACCTTTGAATGCAGTAAGTAAATAAAATGAATAATCTGGGAATGTATGCCTGCAAATGATCTTTAGTTGTACACAGGTTATTACACAAATCTTCAATGGTGTTCCATCAGAACTATCCTTCTGAAAGAATGAAATCCTTGATTGTGTGAAATACCTTCTCATTCCATTGTGCATCTACTTTATTAAGATATTCACAATAGTTTTACCCAGACGGTTACTGAAAATATTAGTGAAGGCTATCAGTTCAGATAAGATACAAAACAGATGAACATGCATCCATTTTGCACACACAAACTCAAACCAGATCTGCATTGTGATTCCGAAATGTTCTTTTCCTTCTGATGGAAAACTGGGAAAGGAAACGGAAATGCCAAAGTTAGCAGAAAGCCTACAGTTCTCATGGTTGGATAGGAAGCAGATGTGACTTTAAAAATATATATCTGAAAGGAGAGGCTTTTCTTATAAGACATCCTTCCAGCATACTTATACTAGATCTTCCATTTATTGTGCTTGTGTTAAGATACACATTCAAACTTTGGATTAGCCTCATTCTGAGGCTAATCCAAAGATTCTGTGAAACTTCTGTTTTATAGCTGCTTCTCTCACAAACACAAAGTAATCTTATATAGATTGAACTAAGAGTTTATTCATAAAAAACACCATTGTCTCCTTCTCCTTTTCCTCCCTTTTTCTTTCTGACCCCACCTGGACACTCTCTACAGGATCCCAACTGAGTCAAACTTCGAAACAGAAACAGAACAACTGCCAAAGATGTTTTAAGTTTGGGGGGACACACTGACGTGTTTACATGTTTACAGCCCAGTTCAGGGGCAACCTAGATATGATGTGGGAAATCTGTGATCAGATATTCCAGTACCTTTTTCTTTGCTTGTATAGAGCTGCCAAGGGTGGAGGGAAGGAATGTATGTGCAATTTGGATTGGCTGATTTCAGATGTGATGACTGAATTGTTTTTGTATTCCACACTTCTGTAAATTTAATGAAAAGGGGACATTGACCAGAATGTTGATTTGGTTTCAAAATAGATCTCTTCTAGTTTCCTTGCTGAATTAACACTCAGAGATGGCATATTCCATACTAAGAAGTGTTCTTAGCATCATTGTTGAAAATGCCTTGTCATATGTGATTGTGGCCAAATTTACACTGCAAGCTTATATCAATCTTTTACCATGTAAACTATCAAGAAATCCTGGGAACTGTAGTTTGGCATGGTGCTGAGGACTCTCTAGATCTCTAGCCTACTCCCCAGAGTTCCTGGAGAAGAAGGAATAATTATTGAATTACTTAAAATTTGTAGCATGGATATGCCCTAAGGAACTTCCTATGCAATCAGGGTCCACCTGCCAATCCTACATAATCAGGGTCCACCCCCACCTCCACCTGCAAAAATGACTTGTATGTTATTTGCATATCCTCTCTCAATGCTGTTTCTGTAGTGAGGATAAAAAAGCATTCACTACTACTATACTTACTATGTGGACTATGGCTTTCCAAGTATCATGTACATGGTTTGTGAGTGGTGGTGAATAACACAATTCTCCAGCCCCCATATCTGCATCATTTTGTTGCAGTTTGATGTTTGACTTTTTTAAAAAAATAAATGTTTGACGATAGTGCACTCTCTTCTGCTGTACAATTCCAGTGTTGGAACCTAGGGATTGTGGGATGAGAACTGGTCTTGTGGTAGCAAGCATGACCTGTCCCCTTAGCTAAGCAGGGTCCATCCTGGTTGCATATGAGTGGGAGACTACATGTGAGCACTGTAAGATATTCCCCTCAGGGGATGGAGCCACTCTGGAAAGAGCATCTAGGTTCAAAGTTCCCTCCCTCTGACATCTCCAAGATAGGGCTGAGAGAGATTCCTGCCTGCAACCTTGGAGAAGCCGCTGCCAGTCTGTGTAGACAATACTGAGCTAGATGGACCAGTGTTCTGACTCAGTATATGGCAGCTTCCTATGTTTTTCCAAACTGGCAACCAGTAGCAAGGCTAATCGCCGTCAGCAATTGTCTCTAGCCCAGGCCTGCACAACATAAGGCCCAGGGACCAGATCTGACCTGCGGGGACTTTTTTGTTGGCCCACAGGTACGAATATCCTGTAGCAACAGCACACAAGAAAAGTAGAGGGCCACTCTTTGGGTCAGTTCCAGCCTCTGTCCTCTCTGAAACTGTCTTACAGCACCATCCTACGCACGTTTACTCAGAAATATTCCCACAGTGCTTCCAGAGAAGCTTACTTCTAAGTAAGCATGCCTAGGATTGCAACCTGAAAACAACAGCCATTTAAGGAGAGGAGAGGGCCTGGCATTGGTTTGGGGCCGGCATGCACTCCAGGTGCCCCACTGACTGAGCAGGGACAGGGACTATTTTCTGGCCACTATCCTTAGTTAACACTGTAGGTCCCTTGATGACGGGAAAAGATCCACAAGTCATGTTGCTTTCATTAATATTAATAATTGCTTTTCATTAATAAATGCTTTCAATAATATTTTTTAACTATTTTAATGTCATGTGCTTAAAATTGGCCTTGCCCTCCAAATACCGCACCATGGTTGGTTTTGGCCCATCGAGGCATTTGAGTCGTGCACTCCTGCTCTAGTCCCAGTAGCAAAATAGTAGGCTAGGTTAAGCCATTCATATGTGGGACCTGTCCCATTCTGCTCATTTCTTCCTGGTGATGGCAGGGCCATGGGCTGCCATCACCATCTGAGCAATTGCTCAGAGCCTCAAATCTCATCAGCCACCTTACATAGGAATATAGGAAGCTGCCATATACCGAGTCAGACCATTGGCCCATCTAGCACAGTATTGTCTACACAGACTGACAGCCTTACTCTTCCATGACCTCTTCAAGAAAGCAGCAGCGGAGGAACCTGCACAGAGTAGGGGAGAGAGCACCTAGTCTCACTTAGCTCTATGTTGCTTCCACCTTCATAGGTGCTATAATATTAGAGGCTTTTAAAACCATAGATAATTATTCTTGCAGGGAGGGTGGGGTATGATTCCCCCCCACCCACTCGAGGAATCAAAGAGAGTCTATAGTTTCCAAGTCTTATCAAATTACATATGATTTGAGGAATCAGACCAAAATCTAACCTTTGAGCCAGCACGGGGAATTTCCCAGATCAGAGAGCTTTCGCAGCACGTGCCAACACTGCACACTGTGTCCCCAGTTGGCAAAAGGTTGGCAGCCATTCAAGAACCCATGTTAACAATGATGCTTTTTAATAGATATATCTATACAATAGATCTTCTGTGTCTCAACACACTTGTTTGAACAGCATTTCAAATCTAAACCACAATCTTCATGAATATATAAGAAGTTCCAGATGTTCCAGTGTCCCAGGACATGCATTTTAACCAAGTTTGTTCTGCATTTGTATTTTGACATGCAGAAAAGGCATATTGATCGGGCTTATCGGCAAGCTTGTTATTTTGTTTCATTTGGCTTTATTGTCACTTCCTTTCCAATTGGATAGCCTTTGTCATTCACAGTATTTGTGCTCTTTATCCTCTGTTTTAGGTACATAATGGGCAATGTCTAAACACGCTGCCATCTTCAGTATATGCCTCCATGTCCTTGTTCCCAGAAGTACATGATGAGGCACACAAAGCATATGTGTCTATTTACACATGGGGGAAAGGGTGTAGAGATTGAAATAGCCTGGTTTCAAATGGAAGTGTACTGCAGGATTCATGACTTAAAACAAAAGAAAATTTTGCAAATTCACTCCATTTGCATAACTCATATGGATTGCAGAATTCAGACTGGAATTCTAAGCATACTCAACAGCAATAGAAGTTACTTTTTTTTTTATGGCTGGTGTAGAACTTTTATTGCCTAGATGTAGAATTTCCTTTCTTTTTTGTGTTGAGGAAACACAGACTGGTCCATTAAGCTTCTATTTTTTTATTTCTTGTTTACACAGTCAGACAGGTGTTATTCACTGGTTTGTTTTATCCAGACATCGAGTCCTTCCCAAGGACCTGGGATGGCTGAATTTTATTGTCCATTATTGTCTATTATTATTATTATTATTATTATTATTATTATTATTATTTTGATTTGAGCCTTCCAAAATGGCTCAGGGCGGTTATATTTCAACCCAATACCGTCAGCCAAGTTAACACATGTCTAGGGCCAAGTTCTTCCATTATTTCAGCAGTTTGGGAGCCACAGAGGAACCACTTCTTGTATCACTAATGTAACATGGGAAGCCCTGGACTAGGTGGGAGAAGTTTGCACTGTTTCCCAGAAATGAACCCTGGCAGAAGGGCAGAAGTGTTACATGGACTTTCCCACACCATCCAGGATTTCTCACATTCCCCCAGCAACACATGAAGGAGTGGTGTTGCTTGTGGCTGTCAAGAATCCAGTCAAAAGCAGGATCATTAGCTAATACATATCACCGAGAAGTCATTGAAGTGGACAAGTACAGAATATGGGACGAAGAAGAGCTGTTTTAATGGCAAACTACTAAATTGTATTGGTAAGGCTAAGGCAGACTCTCAGCAAATACAGAGCCCCTGACTATGAACTGTAGATTATATTGGAGAGTTACAGAACTCATACCATTTCCAGAGGAACAAGTAGTTAGACAATGCAATGTGGGTGCCACATCAAGAGTGATTTCGTTTAAGCCAAAGATAAGATTTTAAGCAAAACTAGCTGACGTATAGAGCAAGGCTTCCAGAGTCAGCTGGAATCCTTTATATGAATCCTTTCTATTCTCTGGAGTTCTAGAGTCAGCTGGAATGCTCTGTTCTCTTGATTACAAGCAGGGGTGTGGCAAGGTTGGAGTTGGCCCAGAGAAAAGGTTTTAAAATGGGCCCCCCCTCACTGAAGAGAAAGACATGCTGTTCTGGTAGCTCCAGGTCTTAACACTCACATCAGTTTTGGAGAATGGATACAACTGAAGGAAGCCCAGGCAGGTGTGTACAGCTGGGGAAGTCAGTCATGTGACTTGCCGCTGGAGGGGGCCAAGGCAGTGGGCCCCCAGACAACTGTCTCCCCTTGCCCTATTATAGTTACGCCCCTGATTACAAGAACCTCCATTCTCATTTATGACATGTTTCTGAGTCCAGTGCTGAACAAAAGCAGCCACCACTTCCTTATCAAGCTCCCAGAGGAAGCTGCATAACCTCACTAGAAACCTTGGCTGGCTGTCATTCTTCCTGACTAAATTCACTAGAGGAAGTCCTATTGAAACGCATTAGTCCTTTAGACTAACTCCTGCACAGTACAGGTTGAGTATGCCTTGGGACCAGAAGTGTTCCAGATTTTGGATTTTTCCAGATTTTGAAATATTTGCTCTCTCTTGCAAGGCAGGGATGGAGAAGCCCCCTTTGCTGCCTCCTGCCAGGGGAAGGCCAGTTTAAGGGTTAACCTGAGGGAGTCCAGGTTCCTAGAGTGGTGACTGGGAAGAAACATTCGGCATGGACACCTACCCTTCCAGCCCCTCCCCTGAGAAAGGAGCCTATGTGTCTTTTCCTGCCTGCGGGATCTGCAGCCCCCCCTTGAAGAAGAGAACTCTGTGGTTGCCAATGTAGGTGGGGTGCGTGAAGACCCCAGAGCCGCGGGGGGAGGCAATGCAAGGGAGGAAAGCAGGGAGTGGGCTTGGGATGACGGAACCAGGGGAGAAATGTCCCGGGTGGGCAATGAGGGGGAGGAGATGTGTGCAGCCTTCTGAAATAAGTAAGTTAATAAGTAAGTTTTGGCTGCATGTTTAAAAGCAGCAAAATTGGGAATCTGTGAGCGAGTGAGCTGAGGCATTTTTGTTTTATTGTTTTTGTTACAGAGTGGTATCCAGATTTTGGAGCATTCTGGATTTCGGATGTCTGGATAAGGGATACCCAGCCTATACTATATTGAGTTATTTAGTCAGGATGTCAGCCCTTGTTGAAAAACTACCATTATATTAATGCATTTGAATTCTTTTTTGGAAACATGCATCAGCTTTGGTCCAAGTACTTTGATTTCACTGGATAGGGTCTGCAATTTGTTTTTTGAGAGGGCTACAGCAGATGCTTACATGCGCAAGGTCCTAAATTTAAACTTGGGTAGCAAAGGCTAGGGAAAAACCCCAACAGAGAGGAATGGCCAAGTTGATAATATGGGCCACTAGCAGGACAGACTATGGCCTCACTCCACAGAAGGCAACTTCATCTTGTTCATATTAGTGCTGTTTACCCCTTCAGCAGCCATTCATTTTTGAATGAACTACCCCTTTCCCCCAGCATGTGTGTGTGCCTGCGAGTGATCTCTGCATATATATAATGCATCAAACATGTTTCTGATAGAATACATTTCCCTTCATAGAAAGACTTTGTCAGACTTCTAAAGTCGGTATATTCCTCTGACTGAATTTTAAACATAATATGCTGCACACACACGCACACACACTCTCTATTGACCCCAGGCTTTAAATTCTACCAAATTATTCGTTTACATTCCTATTTGAGAGTCAAGCCCTCCTGGACTCTGGTGTCGACTTGTCCTGGGATGCTAGAATCACATTTTCCCTTTAAGCTGTCCTGCTTCTCTTGTGCCAAAAGTTCACAATCCATATTAACCTCAGGAATGCTTGCTGATTCAAAATGTCCTCCTCTAGTCAAGAGGCTCTGCTTTATAAAGTCAACATCCTATCAGAAAGACACATGCACAGAACAAACAATTTCCCTTCACATTTGAAACCAGCTGTGGGGCTGGGAAACTCTACCAAATGCATTGCCATAATAATAGAGGATGCAATTATTTGCAGAGAAAAATATTACCAGGAAAATACCTTGCTTGGCTATCCACTAGATTAACTCCCATCTGCCATTAAGGGAATAAAACTATTTTGTAATAGGAAAATTATTTTTATATCTCTGATCTCACCTGCTGCTTTCCCCCTTCTATTCCGCTGATAATTTCAACGGTTTTATGAAGAACAATCCAGACTCTATTATTGTTGCATGCTCAGACATTCTTGCAGGAAATGAAAAGCTGCCCTAACCTTCCATCCTGCTCAAAACGTCCTCCGAGATGTGGATGTGGATAAGACCAGAGAGTCTTCAAACTTCAGGTCCCCTTTTAACCATTAACATAACTGCCCTGGACCCAAGGAGGAAACTATATTTCAAACCCAGATACAAATGTTTCTCTTGAAACATTTTGTCTGGGAATTACAGAGCTGCTGCTGGTCAGCATAGTAAAAGATGTGCAGAATAATGTGGTATTAGCAGGTATGGCAGCAGAGAGGATTGCTGGGGATAAGGGTGCTTTGCTCATTTAAATCAGGTCTAAACTTTGGGGCAGCCTCATCAGAAATGACAACAGTTTGTTTAGGTTTGTGGTTTTCAGATGGTGTTCTGAGTGTCTCTGAGGCCCATGGAAGCTTATCTGAGGTTCCTAGTGGAGTGGCTTTCTGGGAAGACAGCATGTCAACCATTATTAATCTTCCCCTCTAATGTTCGACTGCTAAGCCTTATTCAGACTTCTTTGTGCATGCTGACAGGTGTCGGTGCATGTGTACATGCTTTTTGTGTGTTTGATTGTACATGCATGTATTTCAAAAGTGAACCTGGGTAGAGGCCCTCCTCAAAATGGACAATATTTTGTCTGCCATCCTGACCACCTGCAATAAAGATACCTGTACACTGTGCTGTCTCTCCCAGTATGCCAAGGTGTCTTTCCCTAGTAATTGCATGAGGGGGCAGTTTATCCACATTGCGACTCCACATATGCTATAAGCATCAGTTTAAACTAATAGTTGTAGCACATGTTTAAACTAGTATTTGTAGCATGCCACGTGATCAGCGAAAGGTACTCCGGCACCCGGTGGTGGGTGGTTGTGTGCCCTCTTGGTACACACAGATCCTTACCATATGTGGTCAGACTGTCAGATGAGGTATCGTCTGAACAAGCTCAAATGCAGGACACATAAGAAGTGCACGGTTGTACATGCATTGAACACAGTACATGAATAACTATGTGCGTAGAGATGTGTGCACTGAACACATATAGTTCATGCATTGAACACAACGTCTAGATAGGACTCCAGAGAGAGTTAAACGTGTCCTGGGTGTCAATTTGCTTTACAGGAGAATGACCTTGAAGAGTTTAAATTAGGAAATATGAGCGCCTCTTTAGAATGCAACCGGGTAAAAATGCCTCTGTGAAAAGTGCTGTATAAAGAATATTCTAGCCACTGAGGCTGTCCATACATCAAAAACTGGATAACAAGTACCCAGGTGTGGGAGCTGCACGTGCTCCCAGGTTCAGTTGTTTTTCAGCAGACAACTAGGTAGAGGGAGGGAGAAGCAATTGTGTGGGAGACAAAGGTTGAGTAGGACATTGTTATCCTACCTGCCTCTCAGACAATCACTTCGCCCTCCTCCTACCTAGTCATTTTTGCCACATGACCAAAAATTGAGAGCATGCACAGCTCCCAAAGCAGGTTAGGACACTTCACTTGACCTACCCAGTTTTCGATTGTGTGAACAGCCTCATTATGTTACCTCTTGCTTTTCCATCCCCTCTTAAAAGTAACACAACTCTGCTAACATCAGTGGTGGGTGGATGCCTACTTGTTTGTTGTGTGCAGCAAATGACTGGGTGGTATTGTGCATTCACTGGGAGCACTGGGCATGCTCTTGAGCATCAAATGGGCCCGCTATGCTCGCATTCACCATCCCTTGCCAAATGACAGGCTTCCCCATACTTCATTGGACATGGCAGAGAGCTCCTCTAACACGTGTATGTCACATGCTTCTCTAGCTTCTGCCCTACATCCCTCAGTATTGCAATTTAGGCATTCATAAAGTGCCACAGCCTTTTTAGGCTCAAGTTGATAATCAAAGAGGACCGAAAGTAGAGTTTCCTAATAATTCAATAAGAGTGGAAATGCAGGTTGCAATGAAGGAGAGAAGAGCTGGGCTTGTGGTAAGAAGCATGACTTGTCCCCTTAGCTAAGCAGGGTCTGCCCTGGTTGCATATGAAGGGGAGACTAGAAGTGTGAACACTGTAAGATACTCCTCTCAGGGGATGGAGCCACTCTGAGAAGAGCAGAAGGTTCCAAGTTCCCTCCCTGGCAGCATCTCCAAGACAGAGCTGAGAGAGATTCCTGCCTGCAACCTTGGAGAAGCTGCTGCCATTCTGTGAAGACAATACTGAGCTAGATAGACCAATGGTCTGACTCAGTATATGGCAGCTTTCTATGTTCCTAAGGGAGCAATCCTAAACATGCCTACTAAAGGGGTGGAGGGGGAGACACTGAGCACAATGGGATTTATTTCTGAGTAAACATGCACAAGATTATGTCAACTGCACTGGAATAAGCACCAACTTAAAAATAAAATAAACATAAACAATGCATTATTATTTGGATTACTCCTTCATACCAGGGCTGGCATAAAGCAATCCAAGGCCTTGTCCTGAATCTCAACCTGATGAATGAAAAAGTGTTACAAAGTGCAACAGGACGCCATCCAAAAACATTTGCTGCTTCTGAAAGAGTCATTTTGACTACAGGGTCAACATTTGGGGTACATTTTGACTCAATGGGGCTCTTCCCAATTGCATTGTTTGCATGTAGCTGAATGTTTGCCAAACTACATCCCATGTGAATATGAGAAACAGATTGTGTATGATGCTAACACATTTGTGCCATGTAAGTGCCCTTATCAAAGAGCTGCGAGTAGTTGCAGCTCCCTGCTGAATGTACACTCAGTGGTAAAACACAGTTGTGTAATGTGTGAAACAAACCTAATAGGATGGAACTAACGGTTACAAGAAACACAGGGCTGCTGCCAAAAACAGGAGCCCTGCAGCAAATATTTGATGACCATGTTTTACTACACATTACAAAGACAGAACATTTTACCCAGGTTTGCCATCTGGGGTGGCAACCCCATGTTACTTGAAATATGTTTTCCCACCCTTATCCACCAATGTGTTCTGCCACATTTTCGCCAGTGTATAAGTAGATATTTCTGCAGACAAAGCAGTATTTGGAATCTGTACATTCCAGACTCAGTCCACCTTTTCATTTGTCTGCTGGAGGGGCAGCCATGGGTGAGGTGGGCTCTAGGTCTCCTCTCTATCTTCTCCTACCAGAGCTAAACTCAAGTCCTGTTGCTTACTAGCAGCCCAGCTTTTTCTCCTTGTACGAGACTTCCCACCCCCCAGATGCTGCCCTTTTTATGGCCCTGAATGATCAGAACCCCATACCTGCCAGATGTATGAGTAGCCAAATCAAGTGCTAATCACAGTTTTAAAAGTAATAGTGTATGGCACCTAACTGCATATCCATGAACATTTGTGGGTCATTCTTAAATCCCCCCCCCCGCTAACAAAAGAGGCACCTTTTTAAAGTGTTGATTATCTTTATTGAGCAGGGAGAGAGCAACTGGCTCTATCCAGCCCCAGCACAGCATTCCTCCAGTGACAATTGATGGTGTCTGTCTTATGTTTCTTTTTTATTGTTATTCTAAACCCTTTGGGGACAGGGAGCCATTCTATATATTATTTATTTATTTATTTATTTATTTATTTATTATTAAAACTTTTATACCGCCCTTCCAAAAGGCTCAGGGCGGTTTACATTAAAACACCATTAAAATCAGTTAATAATTAAAACCAAAATTATAAAACACAATTAAAAACATCATAAAACAACAATTAAATAATCAGAACAATTTAAAAACAAGTTTTAAAAAGCTGAGAAAGCCTGGTTGAAGAGCTGTGTTTTCAGGTGTTTTCTGAAAATTGCCAGAGATGGGGAGGATCGTATCTCAGCAGGGAGCGCATCCCACAATCTCGGGGCAGCAGCCGAGAAGGCCCGTCTCTGTGTAGCCACCAAATGAGTTGGTGGCAGCTGGAGACGGACCTCCTCAAGTAACCTCAACGGCCGGTGGGGCTCATAGCGGAGAAGATGCTCTCTTAAATACCCAGGGCCTAAGCCGTTTAGGGCTTTATAAGTTAATAATGCTAATAAGTTAATAGTGCTAGTAATATAACTAGCACTTTGTATTTTGCCCGGAAACCTATTGGTAGCCAGTGTTGCTCAATCAACAAAGGAGTAATGTGGTCTCTCCGAGATGACCCAGAGACCAACCTGGCTGCCGCATTCTGAACCAACTGAAGTTTCTGGACTACGTTCAAAGGCAGCCCCACGTAGAGCACATTACAAAAGTCCAGTCTCGAGGTTACCAACAAATGTACCACTGTTTTGAGGTCATTGATCTCGAGAAACTGGTGCAGCTGGCGTATCAGCCGGAGCTGATAGAAAACACCCCTGGCCACCGCCTCAACCTGAGAAACCAAGGAGAGACATTGATCCAGAAGTACTCCCAGACTGTGAACCTGTTCCTTTTGGGGAAGTGAGACCCCATCTAGAACAGGCAGGTCAAAATTGTCTCTAGAGTTCTGACCCCGCACAATAAGTACCTCCGTCTTATCTGGATTCAGCTTCAGTTTATTCTCCCTCATCTAGCCCATTACTGCTTCCAGGCAGGCATTTAGGGAGGATATGCCAACTCCTGAAGAAGTTGACATGGAGAAGTAGAGCTGGGTGTCATCAGCATACTGGTAACACCCAGCTCCAAATCCCCTGATGATCTCTCCCAGCGGTTTCATGTAGATGTTAAAAAGCATTGGAGAGAGTAAGGAGCCTTGAGGAACACCATACTTAAGAGCAGATTTTGAAGAGCAACAATCTCCAATCGACACCATCTGGAATCTGTCCAAGAGGTAGGAGCGGAACCACTGTAAAACAATGCCTCCCACCCCCAACACCCTCAGACGTTCCAGAAGGATACTATGGTCGATAGTATCAAAAGCCGCCGAGAGATCCAAGAGGACCAACAGAGTCACACTTCCTCTGTCAATTCCCAATTGGAGATCATCCATCAGGCCGACCAAGGCAGTCTCCACCCCATAGCCTGCCCGAAAACCAGTTTGGAATGGGTCTAGATAATCAGTTTCCTCCAAGACCGCCTGGACCTGAGAGGCCACCACCCTCTCAATTACCTTGCCCAGCCATGGGAGGTTGGAAACTGGCCTATAATTGAAGGATCTAATGCAGGCTTCTTTAGAAGAGATCTAATAATTGCCTCCTTAAGACAAAGAGGCATCCTGCCCTCCCTCAGAGAAGCATTTATGATTTCTATCAGGCCACCTACAACAGCCTCCCTGCTAGACAGAACAAGCCATGTTGGACAAGGATCAAGAGAACAAGTGGTAGGCCTCACCGCTCCAAGCAGCTTGTCCACATCATCAGGAGTCACAAACTGAAATTGATCCAGTCGAATCGTATAAGAGGAATTGTCGGACACCTCTAGTTCAGACATCAAATTAATTGTGGAGTCTCCATCTAAGTCAACCCGAATCCGAGAGATTTTGTCTGCAAAAAATTCATTAAACACACCATAGTGGGTAACTGATGCTTCCAAATTCTGGTTCAAGGCAGAGGGAGCAGATACTAGTCCCCTCACAACCCTGAACAACTCCGCTGGACGTGAACTCGCAGAGGCAATACGGGCAGAAAAGAACCGCTTCTTTGCTGGACGTATCGCCTGAGCATAGATCTTTAAATATGCTCCATGTCGTAATCTGTCAGATTCGAGTCGAGTTTTTCTCCACTTGTGCTCCAGTCGCCTACCTTGCCGCTTCAGCCCCTGTAGATCTTCCGTATACCAAGGGGCCAATTTTGAAGCAGGTTGGAGGGGACGCTTAGGAGCAATCATGTCTACTGCCCTGGTGAGCAAGTTGTTCCAGTTCTCAACAACCAGGGCATCAACAGGATCATCAGCAGAGCCAACATTGAATCCCTCCAAGGCTTCTTGGAATCCTACCGGATCCAGTAACCTCTTCGGGTGGACCATTCTAATAGGCCCCTCACCCCTGTGAAAGTAGAAAGCAGTTGTAAGTCCAGCCTTAACCAGATGGTGGTCCATCCATGACAACGGAGAGATCATAGGAGTCCCCACCCACGGAACACCACCCTGATCAGAATAAAAGACCAAATCAAGCGTGTGACCTGCAATATGCGTCGATCCAGAGACTGCTTGGGATAGGCCCATAGTCGTCATGGCCGCTATGAACTCCTGAGCTGCAAATTGGTCCCAAAATGAACATTGAAGTCCCCCAGCACCAAAAGTCTGGGAGACTCCAACGCAAGTTTCACGACCAAGTTCGTGAGCTCAGTAAGGGATTCCGTTGGGCAGCGGGGCGATCGGTACACCAACAGAAGTCCCAATCTATCCCTGGTCCCCAAACTCAAGTACACACATTCGATATGGTCCGATTCCCTAACAGGGACCCTGGTAAGGGGGATGTTATCCTTATAAACCACAGCCACTCCACATCCCCGCCCACGTCCCCTCACCTGCTCCTCTACAGAATATCTTGGCGGGAGAAGCTGGGACCAAACTGGACCACTAGCCTCCCCCAACCAAGTCTCAGTAATACACATCAGGTTGGCCCCTTCATCCATGATCAAATCATGGATGAGTTCTGATTTATTTTGGACCGACCTGGCATTGCAGAGGAGCAAGGTAAGGTTATGTGGGATGTTGGCAATGCTCCCCGAGGTCAAAGAGCTGGCAGGACAGCCGGAAAGGGGGACAGCTATTCGATTTCTTACTACCCTTCCCCTGGAAGAGCCTGCTGACCTGACAGCATTTCTTCTTCTATTCCCCACCACCAATGGATGGTTGGTGTTATAACTATGTAAACTGCTTTGGAAACTTTTGTTGAAAAGTGGTATATAAATATTTGTCGTATTCATACATTAACCAAAGATGATAATATTCCTAGTTGGGGGATATTTTAATGCTGTTCAGATGTCCTCCACCTCATGAATGCTGTACCTTAGGCAGGGGCATAGCCATCGTTGGGCAACCAGGTTCAAAGAACCTGGGCCGCCGCCCCTGGCTCTGTTACTGACCTGAGCACAGTGTTTATAAGAGTGCACTTATGAACCCTTCCCCCACGGGGCTGCACTCTTTAACCCCACATGCACTCACCAGGACGACAGTGTTTTTCTGAAGAAACAAATGCTGTACTATTGGATTCCTCTCAATTACTGCAAACACTAGCATGTTTTTGCAATAACAGGAGGATCTCTCCACAGATGCAGCATTTGTCTCTTCAGACAAATGATGTCTTCTTGGTAAACAGGGTTATAGAGCACATCAGCACAGAGGAGGTATGTTCTTGTAGTCAGCGGAGGAGAGCTGGTCTTGTGGTAGCAAGCATTAATTGTCCTCTTTTGCTAAGCAGGGTCCACCCTGGTTTGCATATTAATGGGAGACTACATGTGAGCACTATAAGATATTCCCCTTAGGGGATGGGGCTGCTCTGGGAAGAGCAACTGCATGCAGAAGGTTCCAAGTTCCCTCTCTGGCTTCTCCAAGATAGGGCTGAGAGAGACTCCTGCCTGCAGCCTTGGAGAAGCTGCTGCCAGTCTGGGTAGACAACACTGAGCTAGTTGGACCAATGGTCTGCCTCGGTATAAAGGCAGCTCCCTATGTTCCACTGTACGGAGAGAGACGAGTAGAAGAATGAGCATGCGTCTCTGCATGATCCATGTTCTTGCCTTTATTCACTTTGCCTTTTCCTGCTCACTCTTGGCAAGAGGCAGGTCATTCTGTCACAACTACTCTGCCATTGCAGATAGTGCATTCATTTAGAGGGGTAGTCATGTTAGTCTAGCAGCCAGCAAACACCACAGTGGGTCTTGGGACACCTTAAAGACTAGCATTCTCTAACATTCATTGTAGCATAAGCATTTGTGGATTACAGACCCGTTCAAAAGATGTATGAAGTGTCATCCTTAGTTGGCACATAGGTACAGTATAGATACATAGGGACAGAGAAAGGGAAGTTTGTTATCACCAATTACTGCAATTCTGGATTCTTACTTATGTAGAACAAGTAAATTTTAGCCCGTTAAATAACGGGCGCTAGGAAGGGAAGGGGCCGATAACCGCCCTCCCAGCTGCCCGACTTACCCTTCCCCGCACCCCCCCCCCAAAGGAATAAGGGCCTCCGCGGCCACCGGAACTGCCCTCCCGCCCTCCCAGCTGCCCAAGCCCTACTCACCCGAGTCAGCCCGCAAGTCTCGAACACTTAGCACAGAGAGGAGCTCTGTTCGCGAGCTCCTCTCTGGACCTTTTGAAAACATGCTTGCACTTCGCCCGGCTCTTGCGGGCTGACTCGGGTGAGTAGGGCTCGGGCAGCTGGGAGGGCGGGAGGGCAGTTCCGGCGGCCGCGGAGGCCCTTATTCCTTTGGGGGGGGTGCAGGGAAGGGTAAGTCGGGCAGCTGGGAGGGCGGGAAGGTGGATATCGGGTGTGGCGGCGCCGCCGCCAGCCTCTATGCCGCGGCCGGTCTCCCCGGCCAGGCAAGGGCCCCAAGCTGCCCGGCTGCGGCGGCAGCGCCAGGCCTCGGCGGCGGCTCGGCCACCACCTCGGCCGGCTTCCCCTGCCGCCTCATCCCCCCGCCCGGCTTCTGCGGCGCGGCCATGGCTCCGCCGCCACCTTGGCCGCGCCGCGTTCTCTGGCCAAGGCGGCAGCTTTGCCGCCGCCTCGGCCAGTGTCCCCCGCCGCCGCTTATCCGGCTTCTTCGGGCGGCCACTTCTGGCCACCCAAGATGGCCGCCGGGTGCTGGCGGTCGTGTCTCCCTTGGACTGTTCTGAGCGTGCGCTCCGCGCACGCTCAGAACAGTCGAAGCACGAAAGCACGCTTGGTGTCCGTCCACGGACGGACACCAAGCATTTTATTAGAGAGGATCATTGCAGACTGTACTTCTTGCATTTCATGATCATTTGACCTCACTGGCTGACATCCCAACTAAATTTACATGAGGAACACCTTAAAGACTAGCACATGTCTAACTTGTCCTTTCAGTTGCTATGGGACTTCCTCAAGTAAATTTAGTCAAGATGTCAACCACTGTTTATTCCCCACGCCCTCTATACACACATACCTGCAAATTGAAGCTGACACTTCATATACAGGTGAAACTCGGAAAATTAGAATATCGTGCAAAAGTCCATTAATTTCAGTAATGCAAATTAAAAGGTAAAACTGATAAATGAGACAGACGCATTACATGCAAAGCGAGATAAGTCAAGCCTTAATTTGTTATAATTGTGATGATCATGGCATACAGCTCATGAAAACCCCAAATCCACAATCCCAGAAAATTAGAATATTACATGGAACCAAGAAGACAAGGATTGTAGAATAGAACAATATCGGACCTCTGAAAAGTATACAGTGTACTGTGCTTGATTGGCCAGCAAACTCGCCTGACCTGACCCCATAGAGAATCTATGGGGCATTGCCAAGAGAAGGATGAGAGACAATGCAGAAGAGCTGAAGGCCACTAATGAAGCATCCTGGTCTTCCATAACACCTCATCAGTGCCACAGGCTGATAGCATCCATGCCACGCCGCATTGAGGCAGTAATTGCTGCAAAAGGGGCCCAAACCAAGTACTGAATACATATGCATGCTTATACTTTTCAGAGGTCCGATATTGTTCTATATGGTCAAAGGTCCATCAAGTCCAGCGACCAGTTCTCAGCAGTGACCAAGCAGATATTTCTGGGATGCCTAGTAGCAGGACATGAAGCCTTTTCAGCAGTGAAATGTGCCTTCCATTTTAATAATTGGGGGAGCGGGGGAGGAGGAAGAGTGTGTCTCAGCTATGAGAAGTCTTGTACTACCAGAACAGTAGCTGGAATTTGCTGTGTTACAGTGCTGCAGTATAACAGGAAACAAATCACTCTTTGATGGGGCATGGCACTAAATGAATTTATGGACTGATCTGACTCCCACTGAAATAATTTAAGTTTTCCTACTGATAACAACAGCAGCAGGATCAGATGCTGTAACAGCTTGGATTATTTTAACAGCTAACAGTGTGCTTCTGTAATAGGCATATTTAAAGGTTTATTATTTTAACAACATCCTTTCTCTTTCATTTATGTTTCAAATAAACAGACACAGTTGGGTTGACACTTAAAGAAAAAGGAAACTGATGTCAGTGTGACAGTTATTAGAGTATAGCCCAAAGTGGGATTCACTCTGGCACCATATTTGCTAGGGGTAAAATTGGCTTCAGCCATATATATATATATTTTACTACTTTCATCATTAAAAAAGACCACACAAGATTTGGTCTTTTGGAATTCTTAATCAGCTTTTTAAAAAAATGCTTACATGGGTTGCTCTGGTAGCACAGGAAGTAAGGCACTGGAACATGGCTACTGGAAAGCCTGGTTTGAGACTTAGGGTGTCTTTGAATGTACACAGGATATCTAGCAAAAATATGTAGAAACTAGAGGAGGGGGGATATCACAATATCTTGTGATGTCTTTCTGTTCCAGAAAATGTATGATGGGAAGCTATGGAATGCAGTCAGAGGCTGGTATCTGCTACGCAAACAACTCATCATGGGGGGGGGAGTCTGTGCTAGGGATGTGCGAGCAGGTTCAGAACTGAACTGGTTCAAAGTTGTACAATTCAGTTCAAAGGCTTGGGGTCGAACCAAACTGGGAGGGTTAGAGCGGGTACCAGACCGAACAGGTCCAATCTGGGTCCGGTTTGGACTCGAACCAGTCCAGTCCGGACTCGAACTGGACCAGCCGGTTCTGTGCATATCCCTAGTTTGTGCTGCACCACTTCAGATTTAAGAATGTCATTATTTGCACTTACACTGTTCTCCCTCACACAGCACAGCCCACAAATAAAACTCCTCTATACTTTGAAAACAAGATGTCAGAAGACCCTGACATACCCTATGACCCTTCTCTTTGACATGGTAGTTTTCTATACATCAGAGTTTTATGCCATGAGTGGGTGAGTCCCCACTGCAATCTGAAGAGGTACAGTCCAAGAAACATTTTATCATGCAATGTACTATTTCTGTAGACTGATCCTTAGGTTGGAACACTTAACTGCTGGCAAAGCCCTCTGAAATTAGTGGAACTTACCTACTACGAATATTTATGTACCACTCTTCAACAAAATTCTCAAAGCGGTTTACATAGAAAAATAAATACATAGGGCTCACAATCTAAAAAGGAACATAAGGTAAACACCAGCAACAGCCACTGGAGGGATGCTGTGCAGGGATTGGATAGGGCCAGTTGCTCTGCCCCTGCTAAATATAAGAGCATCACCACTTTAAAAGGTGACTCTTTGCTCAGTTAGCAGGGGTTTTGAGAGCTTACTTACTTTTGAGTGCCTGCGTTTAGGACGAAAACATTAGTGTTCTGTCAAATATATGTTTCCAAGTAGTGCTTGGCCAGCAGAACTCACAAACCACGAAGCAAGGCCATCACTGCAGAGATAGTCTGATAACACTGTAAGTTTCAGAATAATTATTTCTCTGATTTGCATCCTCCATGATGACACATCCCTGAAAGTTAGATGCAACCCTCAAGGTCACTTATCAAGCACTGTTCCAACTCATAAGGGCTTCAAACAAGGTTGCAGACTTGCTCCGCTCCAGTTTAACATCTACATAAATGCCATAGTTGGTCACCTAAATGACCTGGACTTCCACCCTCCCAAGCTTTCAGGGAAACACTTCTCCACTCTGCTTTATGCAGACAACTTGGTAATTCTCCCAAGGACCCTCACAGATCATCTGTAAATGAACGATCACAAAACCAAAACTGTGATCTTTGCTAAGAGACCAAAGACATACTCCTGGTGCATAAATGAGAACACAACTGAACAGGTCTCATGCTTCAAATACCTGGGAGTTGTTTTTCACGCCCTTGGTACCAGGAAGGCTAATGGCAGCCATGTTGCCGAAAACACCTAGAGGAGCACTGCTGTCATCTTAAAATGCTTTCATATAAGAGGTGGTCAGTATATACCCACAGCCCTTAAATGATTTGAAGCTAATTCACTGGTGAAAGTCTTCTATGGCGCTCAGCTGGGCCCCTTTTCCAACTTCGCCCTTCTGAAGCGTGTCCAGTTCAAATGTCTAAGAGCAGTATTTCAAGTACCCCACTGCGTCTCTAATGCTGGTCTACAGCTGGAGGCTGGCCTGGTGAAAGTGGAGGCCAGAGTATGGCCTATGATCTGACTCAGTATATGCCAGCTTCCTATGTTCCTAGGTAGCTGCATTGTTTAGTTATTTAGCTGTTCAAACTTCCTTTATCAAGAATATGAAGGCGGGAGTAGTACTTACCTTCTCTTCCCACTGGGGGCCTTGTGATCAAGGGGACTCATTACAGGCTCCCCTGCACACTTCCCTGTTAAACTCCATGCAAAACTTCAGTGCCGTGTTTGCTGAGCTCTGTTCGCTAAACTTGAGCCTTCACCCTTGTATTAAAGACCAGCAGACAAACTGACTCTCCTCAGGAATGTGATCCCTCCCATAAGTTGAAACACTCACCTGGAATGAATCTCCAACTTAAGCTAGTCTTCTGTCAATGACACAAACATTTCCATCCAGCCAGAAATCAAACCCTAGAAAATCACCAGCCTTAACAAACTTAGTTTCTCCTTCCCCTCTTGTTTTCTTGGTGATTTATTTTTTATTTTATTTTATTTCCTTGCTGTGTTCCCTTACTTGATATCTTCTGTAGGAGAGAAACACAAGCTTTTTGCTTCCTCTTGCTCCAAGACTAGCAGGCAACCCATAACTAGATCTTATGCATCTAGAAACCCCTAACCACAGAAGGGCCTTCACCTTGACTTTCTGTGGTGCCCTCCCTTCAGCTGTGTTAGACAGAAAATACAGGAAGATCCCCTTCTCGGAACATCTGTGACCATGTGACTCCGGGTAAGTTGAAACCACTGAGCATGTCTTTCATTGCCTATATTATAAGACATTATTCTCCCACTACTTATTAAGTTACCAGGCCGCACAGACCAATTCTACGTCTCCCTACTACTTTCCTTTCATAACACATAATATTGCCATTTTCTGCACAGCAGCATGCAAAATTCATCAGGATCTGACCACCAGCAAGAGTTAATCAGGCCCGACATGGGTCATACCTTATACTCATTATAGCTCATACCTCATACCTTATACGTTGCCTTATACCCAGTTACTCGGACTTATAGTTTCAGCTTATATTTTTAATTTTTCAGACAGCATAGCATATCATTAAAAATTGTATTACCTTTATTATAGTTTACAGTTACTGTCCTAATGTTATAGCTTTTTACAGTTTTATAGATTCATAGATCTAGTCTTATAGCAATTTTATAATTTTTATGTCATCCAGCTCTATAGTTACTTTTTCCATAGTTCATTCGTTGGCATACAAGAAATGTCTTGCTTCTAGAAAGCCCTAACCACAGAAGGTTAATTTCATAGTTTCTATGTTATTTCAGCCTCATGCTAGTCAAAGACTGAAAGATATTGATTGATGGAGAATAATTATTTAGAATCAGGGTCCCCAAACCACATCTTGAAATTGTGTACACTGGGAGCGGGGTTCCAGTTAGATTTGAGGGGCTTCATTGTAGTGCCTTAGGTGTGTTTTTTATCAAATGGGGTGTGTATCACATAAGTACACCTGTCATCTATACATTGTCGGTAGCTTTAAAAGCTATGCATGTGAAAAAGTTAAGACTTAAAGTAAATGATGATACACAACTTTGATTCAGGCTTCACATACTGCAGACTTGAAGCTCAGCAGAAAGTCCTAGATGTGTTTCCTTACAGTAGGTATTGCCACCTTTTCCTTTAGCCAGCTTATTTCAAAGAGGGTACCAGCAACATCATATTTGAAATTCTTTCATTTGAAGTGCAATCCTATGCATGTCTGCCAAGTAGGAAGTCTTACTATATCCATTAAGAACCAAACTGCACATAACATTCAAAACATGATTAGTCCCGATGGACCTAATTTTCCTTCAGTTAATAGCAGCTTGTTCAAAGCATTCTATTGCAGGGGGTTCTCAAATCCAGAAGTTGTTGGACTACAACTCCCATCATCACCTGCCACAGTGGCTGGGGACCCAAGATTTATAACCCCTGCCCTATTGATTGGGGCCTTGGGTTTTAACCCTATCCCCACCACCATGCTCCTACTCTATGGGGATTCTGATCCAGCTGCAATTAAAGAAGACTCAGGCCTAATCATGCTTTAAACATTGTGTGCAATGTGTTCCTTCCTCCCAGGTAATTGTGCTTAGGATTGCACTCCGTGGAGGTTAGCATTGTAGCAGGATGGATCAGGGCCTTTTTTGCAATACTCCCAAGGCTTAGCAGTTCTCTGGAGAGAGTCACCAATGTGCTTCATGGCTGAGTTTTAGGAAGAAGGGTAAGGTCAATTGCAGTTTAAATTACAGGGTCCTGCTGTTGCTGCTGATGTTGATGATGATGAATGGTTGGTATATTATTTGTGTTTATCATCAATTGGTTGGTTTTTATTTGTTTTAAACTGTTATATCATTTTTAGCTATTTATGTTTTAAAGTTGTTTTGCAAAATACCTCATGCACCAAGAGCGATATTTTAAATAAATAATTCAGCAGGAAACATGCAATATCTTACCAAAAAAAACCCAAAGAAACCCTGTTCTTTCTCCAGACACACCAGAAAGCTAAAATCAGAGAAAATAAGTTAAAAAAAAAAACAACAACCCTGACCACTTGGAAGGAACAGAAAAACTCCCTGGGGCTTTTTTTTTTTTTTTTTTTTTTTTAAGTCTTAAACAAACATTTAGAAGCAAGCAGCCAGCAAAACCTTGGGATATCCTTTTCACTTTATGGAAAGCCCTTCATGGTCAGGAAATATAAACCTCTCATCACATTGGCCACAACTAGGATTACGGCTTCATGCAGCAGTATATTTTTCCAATTGCACTATTTGCAGACCTTGAGCAAACTCACACTCCAGCCTGCCGCTGACCTAAGTGCAGGTTGCCAGGCTGACAGCTTGATCCTTTGCATGCTTGATCAGAAGCAAGTCCCAGTGCTGCCTTTTAACAGGATTGACTCTCAAGGAAGTATGTGACTGCAATCCAATTCTGTTGGTAAGGCTGAGCTGGAACCAAAGACACAAATGCTGGGTCAGCTCTCTTTTCCAAATACACTCAGCTTGTCCGTATGTATAGACTCTAAGGCTGGGATGCAAAGCTGCACATCCTCTACTGTGCACGTATGGGAGCTTTTGACACACACCCCTCTTCTGGTAAGAAGCTGTTTATGTCCCTTGAAAAAGTCACTTATGAAGGTTGGAGACCTTTCAAAGTGAGATGCCATGAAACATAAAGGGCTGCTGCTTGGATTGCCAACTAACCAGGAAAAAACAGCTTGTCCTGCTCTTGTGCCTTCAACAGCATCTTGATGTGCAGCTATCAGCAGTGGGAGACTTTTAGAGCAAGGAGGTAAACATGATTACCTGCTAGCGTCTACACAAAGGATTACAGGTTGAAAAGCTAGCAACCATAGCTACTTCCAGGAAGAAAAATGGGCAAACCACACACATACACAAACTGTATATGTGGAAGTACTTTGAACATGCACAGAGAGTTTTGTGGATCAACACCTGGAACTGCAATCCTAAGTATCACCACTTTGATGTAAGGATTAGGATCAAGCTGCAAAGATCTGATTTTCTACCAACATTTCTAAAAGCTCCTCCTCATAGAATGCTGGAGGCATTGATGACTCATAAATCTGCAGCAGCCAGATTGCTCTCTGGGGTAACCTGGAGAGACCATATTATGCCAGTTTTGAAACAGCTGCACTGGCTGCCGATATGTTTCCGGGCAAAATACAAAGTGCTGGTTATTACCTTTAAAGCCCTGAAGAGCTTAGGTCTGAGTTATCTTAGAGAGTGCCTTCTTCTGCACAATCCCCACCACACATTAAGGTCATCTGAGGAGGTCTGTCTTCAGTTTCCACCAACACATCTAGTGGCGACTCAGAGGCAGGCCTTCTCTGTAGCTGCTCATGGGCTGTGGAATGCACTCCCGGCAGAAATCCACAATCTGAGCTCATGAGTGGCCTTCTGGAGAGCCCTTAAGACCTATTTGTTTGGCCCAGCCTTCCAGGATTTTGTAACTGTTTTTAAACCATAAAGGTTTGGCCTGGTTTTCCAGGGTTTTAAAAACTGTTTAATTGTTTTAATAATGGTTTTATGTTGTTTTTATAGTTTTTGATGTCAACAGTTAATTTATTTTAGTTTTGTTTTAATGTAAACTGCCCTGAGCCATTTCTGGAAGAATGGTATAGAGATCAAATAAATAAATATCTTAAATAAATAAATATTGTTTCTAAATGTGATGCCCACATTAGGAGGTTTTCCTACACTTTTGAGAATCTTGCTCATATTTTGCTTCATATGATCCCTGGTCAGATGACTGCCAGGAAAAAAATTAGGAACATAGGAAGCTGCCATATACTGAATCATACCTTGGGTCTATCTAGCTCAGTACTATCTTCACAGACTGGCAGTGACTTCTCCAAGGTTGCAGGCAGGAATCTCTCTCAGCCCCATCTTGGAGAAGCCAAGGAGGGAATTTGAAACCTTCTGCTCTTCCCAGAGCAGCTCCATCCCCTGAGGGGAATATCTTACAGTGCTCACCCTTCTAGCCTACTATTCATATGCAACCAGGGCAGACCCTGCTTAGCTAAGGGGGCAAGTCATGCTTACTACCACAAGACCAGCTCTCCTGATGGTCTTAAAATTCATTTAAGACCATCAGGGTTTGGTTTTGCTTTGCTTTAAATATCTCTGTCCTACTGCAAGAGTACCACTGAGGGAGGGCTGGTTTTAGATCACATGGGATTACCTGCTTCTAGGAGGACCTTTAATGGTGGTCAACCCATTGATTCTATATACTGACTATTTCAGGCTAGGAAACAGGGTAGGGACCAGTAAACAGTCTGGTCACACCTGATGTGGACTTTGCTTGGGTGGGAGACCGCCCCCAGGAGGCCTCTGCTAACTTGGCAAAGAGGCACCTTTTAATGTGGTGATTCTCTTTATTTAGCAGGAAGAGAGTAACTGGCCCTATCCACCCCCAGCACAGTACCTCCAGTGACTGTTGCTGGTGTCTACCTTATGTATCTATTTAGATTGTGAGCCCTTTGAGGACAGGGAGCCATCCTATTTATTTATTATTTCTCTGTGTAAACTGCTCTGAGCCATTTTTGGAAGGGCGGTATAGAAATCAATCAATCAATCAATTAATTACAAGGAAGTTACAGAGGCACACATCCTTTTGCTTCAAATGGGGAGTGACTTGTGTGGAGAATGTTGCTATAGTTATTATAACAACAACAAACTCCTAAAATGCATAAGGGAGGGAATTACTTAACTCAAATACATCCAAGAAAGGGTCTTAAATCATACCGCCAGACTTCTTCCTCCTCCCCAATGGAATCTGAATTTATGCCCCTTCCCCATCGCAGGTCCACAGGCATGACAGCTCTAAACAGTGATTTAAAAGATCCTCCCCTACCATTCAGCTATAAAGCAGCAACACACTGATGAAGGCATAACAATTCAGCACTTTGGGACCATGTGGGCTTCAAATACTTTTGTCATGGAAAATGTCATATTTTCAGCAATTTTTTGAAGCTACAAGTTTGCAGTTGTTGCAACTCTAAGAGATGGTAAATGTCTGCTGCTGGCTGAAGATTTGTTAATTGTATTTTAAAACAAGTGATATTGTAAAATCATGTGAAGATGGCTTTGTGAGGCTCTGGGAGATGCAACACATTGACACCCCCACAGAAAAAAATTGCCTGGAGGCAAACTGCCACACACACACACAAAAGGGGTAGAGATATAGCTGAGGTATGCAATAGTAGTAAACCCCCACCCCAGATTTCACACCAAGTACTGTGGGCCAGGGACCCAGTCCTAATAGACACTAATAACAGCTCTGGTCAAAACATGCCAGTACAAAAATGTACTGATGATTTATAGCTTCAAAAATGGGAAGAAAGTGTTGGATTCCTTTAGAGAGCATAAAAAGGGATAATCATCAAAATGGAAGGAGGCTGTGGGCCTACTGTCTGGATCCTTTAGCTACCTAGCAATGCTCCTAGTTCCCCCCCCCCTCAACATTTAAGAATGTAGGAAACTGTCATATGCCAAGTCAGACCATTGGTCCATCTAGCTCAGTAGTGTCTACACAGACTAGCAGCTGCATCTCCAAGGTCGCAGGCAGGAGTCTCTCCCAGCCCTATCTTGGAGAAGCCAGGAGGGAACTTGGAATCTTCTGCATGCATGCAAGCCTGCAGGTGCTCTTCCCAGAGCGGCCCCATCTCCTGAGGAGAATATCTTACAGTGCTCACACATGTAGTCTCCCATTCAAATGCAACCAGGGTGGACCCTGCTTAGCCAAGGGAACAATTCGTGCTTGCTACCCACAGGAGGCAACCAGCACATCTATGCAGTCTGCATTGTGAAGGGCCCTTCAAAAGTATCTTGGCTTGTTGTCAGCCCCATTGCTTCACTAGGGGTGGGAAATGTGGTGGATTTTAGCGGGCTGCTGGTGAAGTCACACACTCTGATCTGCTTAATGATAGCAAGCATAACCTAGTCTTCAGCATCAGTACACTGGCACTCATGTTTAGATTATGTTACATCAGCCCATGTGCTGCACATATGATAGAAACAGTCAGCTTCAAACACTGTCTCAACGACACTTCAGTATCCCTCTTCACAACCATTATTCTACCACAAACCCATTGAGAGGCATCCACAAGTCAACCACATTGCCAATACTGCCCTCGCGTTCAATCACCATCATCCCCTCTTGCCACCACTAACATATACGTTACTCAGACAACTTCACATTCAGTTATCTACACTCTCCACAGCACTCACATCTGGTTATGCTCATGGTGCTACACCCACCTTTAATTACAATTGCGCACTCACGGTCACACTCCTGTTGAGGCTACACACTAGCAACCCAACACCCACACTCAATTACAATCACTCCCTCATATTCACATTCAATTTAAAACAGTATCACTACACCTACAGAGCTGCCCATTCCTCATGCACACATCCTCTCACAGTCAGCACATATCGGAATGCCTGTCACATTCTGGACATGCGAAAAGCAACATCTTGACTGTGGGTGTTTTGTTTTTGCAAGCATAAACGGGAAATCATACAGCGTTTTCTTCATTTAAAAAGATGCTAAAAAGAAATAGCGATCATCATCAAAACAGACTCTGTGTGCTTATTCTTTCTTTCTAGGTAAATTACCAAAAGGGTAGTTGGTTCCAATTCAGTTTCGATTTATTAGATTCAGGGAGAGGAGTGCTTGCTGGTGGTCCAGTTTGTTATGCAAGAATCTTTTCCCCTTCTGATGTTATCACCAGTCCACAATGGTACACATTCTGGACTTGCAGTGTGTGTCAGGGGCAGAGCTATAATTGGCTTGGGTTCAAAGGACCTAAGCCACCCAACTTGTCCTTTCCCCGAACTCTGGAGGCCTCATTTCCCAGCCAGCTTTGCTCTCCTCTGGGTATTTCCTTCATTCCCTCCCTGAGAACAAAGACCCACACCCAGCCAGCAATAAAGCCGGCAGAGAAATGAGTGTTGTACTGGCCCTTCCGGGTGCTGGCCACACACCCTGCATGTGACACCATATGCAGGGATCATGGGAAGATATCAGTAGTTCTAGCATTAAATTCTGGGACTGGAGGAGGAATTGATCCAATAATATCCTAGCTACATTGGACCCAAGTGTCTTTGGGTCAAATTCTTGGATGGCCAAATTTGCAAATTATCAGTTTCAAATTACTAGAGAGGAGGAAGAGGAGAAGTTATATTTGCTTGAAGGATTCCTGGAAAGTTATAGTTTATTAATGTGTTGTGTATTTCGATATCCATCCTATATAGAATCTCAGGGTGATTTACAATTTAAACAAACAGCCACTAAAATCTAAAAATTATATAACAGATTAAAATTACCACCCCTGTACATCAGGTGCTATCTATCTATCTATCTATCTATCTATCTATCTATCTATCTAATCAGGGGCGTAGCAAGGTTGGAGTGGGCCCAGAGACAAGATTTTAAAATGCCCCCCCACACACACACACACTGAAGCTCAGCTCATGAAATAAAGAAATCTTAAATGAGGCTGAATAGTTTAAAGGTTTTGTAAATTGTGGACGATGCCAGTCATTAATTGGGACTAGAGAAAGACATGCTGTTCTGGTAGCTCCAGGTCTTAACACTCACATCAATTTTGGAGGATGAATACAACTGAAGGAAGCCCGGGCAGGTGCATGGCTGGTGGAGTCAGTCATGTGACTTGCCTCTGGGGGGGGGGCCAAGGCAGTGGGCCCCCAGACAACTGTCTCCCCTTGCCCTATTATAGTTACGCCCCTGTATCTAATTCTCTTAGACGTACCCATCGCTAATCCCATGTGTGGAAGATCTCTCAAGAGTTCGCAAGAGAGGGGAGGGGGAGAGGAAAGCGATGGCAGCAGGGAACATAAGGCCAATGGACGGGCCAGCAAATGGGGCAGGTGGGTGCGAGGGGAAAGAAAGCGGCGGCAGTGGGGGTGGTGGAGGGGAGAGAGAAAGCAGCAGTGGGGGGGGAGAGAAAGCAGCGGTGGTAGGGGGAAGAGAGAAAGTGGCAGGTGGGCAGAAAAAATGGCCGGCTAGAGAGAGAAAACATTGGAGAGAGAAAGAGGGAAGAGGAGGGGGGGAAGCCTGAGGACTAAGGCTGAGCATGAGGGAGTGGGGCTTGAACAAGGGAGAACTAGAGGTGCAGATGCCAGCTAGTTGAAATTACTCATGTCTTACAACTCATGTCTAGGAGCCAGTGTGGTGTAGTGGTTAGAGTGCTGGACTAGGACTGGGGAGACGCGAGTTCAAATCCCCATTCAGCCATGATACTTGCTGGGTGACTCTGGGCCAGTCACTTCTCTCTCAGCCTAACCTACTTCACAGGGTTGTTGTGAAAGAGAAACTCAAGTATGTAGTACACCGCTCTGGGCTCCTTGGAGGAAGAGCAGGGTATAAATGTAATAACAATAACAATAATAATAATAATAATTGTGAGCTGTATAGGGCTTTACATTTCCCACTTTTAACAAATTTCCCAGGTCATTCAGATTTCTTTTGTTTAACCTTTTTGTTATCAGACCAGAGAGAATAAACATCTATAAACGCTGCCAGGTTCTGCTTGATTGTCAGTAAAATCTGGCATGTATTCTGGTTAGGATACAGCATTGTTTGTGTGTTACTGTATTATGCATAATTGTTCCCCCTTTCTCTGATCTCTACTGATATTTGCTAGTCTGTGACTGTACCAACAGAAATGCTCTTACCCCTGGATTTGGGGGCTGAAGTCCAGGGCCTCCACTGCCCCTGGAGGCCCCCAAATCCTTGTTAGTCTGTCCTGGGTGATGTGGTTGCCAGGAAGAGCATGATGATGCTTAATTTGCAGGGGAGGGTGGGGACTCCAAAGACCTTTAGGTCCAGGCTCCAAAATTACCTAGGTGCACCTCTGCGTACCAATAAAGATTGATTGATTTATGGTAATTTTGATCAAATATTAAAACTTTAAAACTTTTTCAAAGGTTGTTAGTTAATAAGTGTTAATTAAAAGCAGTAATTAATCAGACTCTTATCTCCATTTTCCATTCTTTTTCTTGCACATGCTCTTCCAAACAACTTACCACACTCCAGTTATCACACTGATGATTCCCTTGCATTCTTTTTTTATGTTTAAATTTTTATTGATTTTAACAATATCTTAACAGTCACATCACATTAAACAAATACTGACTTCCCGCTCACACCTCCTCATGAATCACCAACTATAAAATTAACCCTTGCTATAATAATAATTCAAAACATATATCTTAAACCTTACAAACTCGATTTTAATCTACCCAACCTGCTATATTACTAAATTTCAAACCCCGTTGTAAAATCAATATTAGGAAAATAGTTCTTTAAGTATAATAAGAATGGTTTCCAATCTTCTTTAAAGCATTCCAAATTTTGGTCTCTTATCAGTACTGTAAGTTTTGCCATCTCCGCATATTCCAACATTTTTATCAGCCAAGCTTCTTTTGAGGGCAGTTCATTACTCTTCCATTTCTGCGCATACTGTATATTATTCTGGCCACCGGATTCCATTGCATTCTTTAAGTCTATTGTCACTGCCCTTTTTAATGAAAGCTTCATCTTACCTACACTTTTACTGCCATCCAACTTTCCCAACCTGCCCCCTCCCCACTGTTCTGTAGTCAATTTTTGACACATGCACACATCCTTCAGCTCTCATTCTGATGCATTACAGTGCTTAACAAAATGACCAGTCAACTGAGAGGTCCCTACTTCCTATCTTGCTTTGATTCTTAGGTAAACCTTCAGTTAAATTGTTATCTCTCAGCCTCTACCACCGATCCTTTGGAGTCAGGTGATATCTATCTATCTATTTCTCTAAGGGATATCTATCTATATAATTCTCTAAGGCATACCCATGGCTAATCCCATGTGTGGCAGCTCTCCCGAGAGTTCACAAGCAGAAGCACGTGATTGGGCAGTGGGGATTCCATATGCAAATAGGGAGGAGGAGACTGTGATGGTTAAGGTCAGTTGGAATGAAACTGTTACTGGCTGGAAGATGTTCTTGATTGTAGTGGAGAGGAATCTATCTATCTATAAATAAAAGGATAGTGGGCAGGGGTCTGTGAAGAGAGGGGTAGTGAGGGAGAAGAGCCCCTTCAGGAGAAGACTGCCACTGTGTGAATTAGATGAGGAAACAAGATCTGTTAACTCAGGAAGAAGAGGAAGAAAGACAGAGGGGAAGAGTGAGTGGAGGAGAGAGAGAAATAAGGGAGGGGAAGAGAGAAAGCAGGAAGGCTGAGGGACAGGCCCCAAACAGGTCAGCGGCCTGAGGAGAATGAGTGGCCATGGTGGTGGCGGCAGCAAAGAAGGGCCCTGTCAACCACTGCTGCTGTTTAGGGCTATCAAAGCCATTGGTGGAGGCAGGCAGGCAGGCAAGGGACGAGCCTAGGCCAGTCAGCAGCCAGAGGGGAACAAGTGGCCATTGCTGGCAGCAGCAAGGAAGGGCCCGGTCAACCACTGCTGGTGCTGCTGCTCCTGTGGGGAAGAGTAGGAGCAGGGCTTGGGTGAGGGTGAGGGTGGGGAGGTCTCTGGGGATAGGGGGCTGCAGCTTGGCCAATAGGCACCAGCAATGCTGCAGCCCAAAAGGAGTGAGGGGGGTGGAGTAAAGGGATGGAGGAGTGACCAAGAGAGGTGAGGGGGATGGAAGCAACCGGATGGAGGAGGAGCAGGAGTGTGGCTCAGGTGAGAGTGGAGAGATCCTTGAGGTGAGGAGGGCTGTGGCAGGGGGTGAGAGAAGCAATCAAATACTAGCATGCAGATGCTCTGCGCAGTTTAAGCAAGCATAAATTAAATTAATAATAATAAAAGTCACCTCTTTGTACCATACAGAAACCTTTATTCTGAGTTACCAAGAAGTAAAATACTCCTGAGAGGTAGGATGCTGTAATTGTAACTTCAGGATGATAGTTCCTTATGGTAGCAGCAGGTTGTATCGTAGTTGGATGTGTGATTGCAGTAGTTATACAAGAAAGCTGTAACAGTAGCAGTAATCATCACTGGATTGATTATATGTGTAGTTAGGAGAAGGAGGATAGAACAGTAACTGTTGTAATCGACAGATTCCGTGTAATTGGAATCATGGTAGGAAATAATAGCGAGGGTTATTCAGTTCCATCATGCTGTTGGTGCTCTCAGGATGAACGTCAGCTCGGCTCTGTGTGTCGCTTCCGGTCTGGCTCTGTGGCCGCCACTACCATCGCCCTGCACTTGGGACCACCTGACCGCCTGTGCCCACAGCCAGATCACCATATGCAAAGAAGCCTGGGCCACCTCGCCTTTCATTTCCTAAGTGCTGTTTTGTAAGGCTGTGTCATGCTTCTCAGTTCAAACACGCTTTGGCTCTTTATTATTCATGGGCCTTTTTCTCAGTCGGTGGTGTTGAATAATAAAACAGCCCAGGATCAAATGGGCCAATTCTCCACGCCTGACACCAACTGCTACCGTTCGCTGGGCTCTGCCAAGCGTTGCCTCTGATAATGAGTGGGATTTGGTTAAACAGTAAATTAATGAATAATGAAATATCCAGGTTGATCAGTTAGAGAGCACGCTTGCTTTGCCACGGGCGGAATGCTGGGAGCAAAAATTACTCTCAAACGGCGCTTGCCTGTCTGCTGGGCTGGATAACTATTTTACAGCCTATTGCCTGACAGAATGGACGGGGCGTGGGGGGGGGGAGGTTGGGTAGCTTAAAGAAAACTGGCGGGGGATGGGAAGCCGGCAGGACGATCTAGTTATCACCTTGTGGACTGCTCAGTAATGCGTACAGGGACGAAATACAAACAGATTCTCTGGAACAGCAGACCGTTGCAAAGGTGCAAAAAAAAACCAAAAAAAAAAAACCAATGGAAGCCGGAAAGAGTCGGCGGGGGCGGCGGGGGGGCTAATTGGGAAGCCTACATTAGTTTCAGAAGCGTGGGGAAGAAGGAGAAAAGGAAGTCAGCATTAAGGTCTACAGATAGGATCAGCTAAAAGCCCATGAGCAAACGGGAAGGAAAGGAGAGCCTGGTTTGGAGGTCTAAATCTGCTTCCCCAAAAAGGGCTCAAGGTGCCAAAGTGAAATATCTTGAACGTTGACACCCACTTGATCGCAGTGGGAGAGATGCAAGCACGTGCTGACTTGTCCGTTTAAAACCAGGGGGGACTTCAAGACTTTATTTGGATCGTGCCGCAAGTTCACACCAAAAGGCACACCTCGCTCGGGGGGCAGAAATGAGAAGATGGGAAAAGTCAGCCAGGGGGCTGCGCCGGTTTTGGAGCTCAAAAGGGAGAGTTTTTCTTTTTTATATATACTTCCGGGAAGTCCTGCTTAAGGCTACACGGGCAAAGTCACGTGCAAGCGCGGCTGTTGAATCCAGGGGTGAACCCAAAGACGCCTTGGGGCGTGATCCTGACTGCGCTTAAGACCAAGAGAAAGCACCTGTGATTAGGCTACACACAAGTAGCTGGCGTTTACTTGGAGCTGGGTGTAGTTTTGTGCTCTTGCGCACGCTTCTGCATATATCCACTCGTAAGTCCGGAGAGGCACTTCTGCAGGGACAGAAGGCGAAATGTTATCACACAAACATCCTTCGCCACGTTTACCTGGGAGTCAATGTTTGGGATTTCCTTCCAAGTGAGCATGCGCAAACTGACCGCTGTACAGCCGTTTGATGGATGAATGGCTAGACCGACAGCGGGGAAAAGTGCTCACACCTACAGTCGATCCGCTAGAGAAATATCAGTCCTGACTCTGGGTGTATTTCGTATGAAGGGGTAGAATGCAGCCCTCATTTTGATGAGGGGGGAGGAAGTGTTCGTAGCCGAGCGGAGGGGGCGCTGCCCCCCTCAAGTTTTTACAAACACATGTTTTGTAAAGTGCTGTATTGCAAAGCAAAGAAGAGCAACTTTAAGGTGGCAAAACCTGCCCCCTTACTTTTTGGGGGGGTCAACCCTCCCCTCAAACGCTTAGGCTGGCTACAACAATGGAAAACCGAATGTGGTGGAAGCACAAACATGAGAGACTCCTGTGAGGTTTACTTTGTTGTTTGACAGGCAGCTTCTTCCCAACTGGTGAGTTAAGCACATACAACCGAAAATGATGCGCAAAGGCGCATCAATTTAACAGGCCTGCAAGCAAGTCCCTCTATTTATGCCGGAGGTAGAGATCCCCGCTCCCCGCAATCATCATTAAGTCACAAAGAATGATAAGAATACTTAGCACAGATACATCGCGTTCACAGACATTATCTCAGCAAGCCTTATACCAACATACAGCAGTATTAGCAGCATCCCCAAACTGAACATGGCGGTGGGAGCATACTAGAGCGCCTAAGGCTGCCTAGCGAGATTCGAATCCGAGGCTTTCTAATATAAATATAAATATATATATAAATCGGGGTGAATTGTTTGGATAGAAAGATAGTAGCAATATCGTACTCGGTAACTCCAGTGCTTATTCAGTTGGAGATCTCATCTGTGGATTCCCAAGACCCTTTCCGTTAGAAGTATCAGTTATTATATAGCAATTTCCTGGTTGTTATCTTCATCATTTCTGCTATACATTGTTCACTAGATAGGAATGGGAGATCTCATCTAACGCCATCCCGAACTGCTGAACCTTGTCTTAGTGGGACTTCCACGTCGTGTGTTTGAGTCGCTGTTGTGCTGGGAATATCGCAGGATCTGGATCAAGGCGATAGCAGGACGACCTTACACCCAGGACGGTTTATTCTTGATCGGGGTGAATTGTTTGAATAGAACAATGATTATTTGGATTCTGCCTACATTAACAGTGTGGATCCTGAAGTCCATCGAAAACTAACCATAGACTAACCATAGATACTCAACAGAATATCTTGAGGGTAGGCGCCCATTCCAACCACAATTAGTCGAATAAACCACGCTTCTCCACGTTAATAAACCTTTGGCTTCACTTCGATTTCAGCCAATTAACGTCTCATCCACCTTAGCCGGAAGAAACCAGTCTCACTGAGACTCAACTTCCAGGTCATATCATGTTTAGCCTGGAGATGATCTTAGCTGAATTTACTGCTGGAGCCTAAACATACTGAAGTGTCCACCTGCTTTCCCGTGGAAGCGTGATTCCTACGGAAATTAAATGGGACTGGGGTGAACTGGTTTAAGAATCCAATGATGATGTCTGGTGGGCCGTCTTATTGGCGCGCCATTTCATGTTCTAACTTACCTTTCTTTTCTTTCCCCTCAAGGAGAAGTTGTCCAGCAGCCTATCCACAGTCCCAGTAAGCTCAAGCACTTGGGCTTACAACTAATGGATAGGGATTGCAGAAATCACTTCAGAGAGAGACACAAACTTGTCCATTCATCTGGGAAGGCATTCTGGGCACATTTTAGGGTAAACTTAATGCTCTCCATTACAATTTATTAGAAGCCTTAACAAAGCAATTATTCCTTCGTTCTCTTCGATTGTGTTTACTTTAAACCATCGCGTGTGAGTTCCCAGTGAAGATTTTAAGTGGCACAAGAGCAGCATCTGGCCCCTTCAGAGAATATCCAAAGAAAGTAGTATCTCGCCCACAATCGGGATAAATGAGATATTCGTACCCATGAAAGAGTACCGACTGGCCCTCCAGTCCTGATTGATGAGCGGTGAGTCTACCATTTTCTGTACTAGGGTACCACCTCAGAGAGGTTTAGAGGCAGGGCAGAGGAGACGGTGGTTTATTGTGTAATATCACCAGCTTTAAGCAAGGCTCTGAAGTTACACCTTCCATCTAATAATCTCAACTCCTTTTATCCCAGCCCTTAAATATGCACACTCTAAGTAAATCCCATGCGTTTTAGTAGTCCCTTACTTGCACCCTCAGGCGCTTACGATCGGGATACCAGAGCTATGTGGAAACCGCAACGAACCTTACTGCGTCTTAAAGACTAACAAATGTCTTTTGGTATAAGCTTCGTGGGCCAGAGAGACAACCCTCAAAGGCGGTAATTCGGACACTTAAGGAAGCGATCACTGGCTCATTCGCAGTGATGAGTTTCTAAGGAGATCAATGACAGGTAAGCTGAGGTGAGGTCTCATATTTTGCCTGCAGAGGAAGTAAAGCCTCATTGAATTCAGTGAAACTTGCTACGCTTCGCATCGCCACATGGTCCAAGAGGCCCTTCAGAGTATGGGACTGTCCATTTCTAAATCCAACGAGGAAACCTCTCAGTGGAAATAACCAATTAGATGAGGATACCTTCCGGAACAACACCCCATTGTGGGAGTATCCCCACTACAGGGTGTGATTGAGGATAGGAATGCCATCTCCATTCATGGTCTCTCTCTCTCTCTGGCCCCTAGTCGCGCTAGTACACATGCCTCTGGCTAAACGGAGAATGCACTCAGAATCAATGGAACAGATGCATTTTAAAGGCATCCTTTATGTTCCTTTGTGGAGAGTATTAGTAGCCATGAATCTATACATTTAAAAGTGTGGTATGTAATTGATTTGAAGAAATAATAAACGAACGGTGTTGTTGTTGTTTTTTAAAGTTTTAATCAGTTTAATTTAACTCACATTTTAGCTGATTGATCTGTGAGAGTCAATTTTAATCAGTGACTGCGAATGTTAATGAGTGAGTGAACGTTAAAATAGTTAAGATTATATTTTCTTCTAAAATGAAAGATAGTTGCGAAACCCGGTCCTATTTATGTTAAACTGGAAGCAAGTTCCAATGAGTTCCGTAGGATTTACTCTCAGGATTTGAGCCTTACTTTATTAAACTGCAAATTATCTTGCATTTTATTCAATATATCCAAAAGGAAAGCACACTGAGGTTTCGGTAAGATGTATATATATTTCGGTTGAACCGATCGATCCTAATGACCGGTGAGTAATCAATTACCATTATTTAATCAGATTATTGAATTAGTAAAAATAATAATAGAAATCGAAGGCGCAACCCGCTAGTTAAGTATGTTTCAAATCCTTTTATTTCAGTGGAAGAGTGAGGGACATTCTTCTTTCCTATTGAAACCAATGGGATTTAAAGCGCATAACTTTGATTGGACTGTAATCTTCGAAATACTCAAAAGAATAAGAGCTGAAATTCGCTTGTGTGTGAATGTGTGCCTGTCTGTAATCTATATATTATAGATAATCTCTCATTACTACAGTGAATGAATAGATCTGACTGTACTCCAGAATAAATTGTTTGTTAGGGTATAATGTGGGGTGGTGGGAAGAAGACGACAACAGGCAAGGGAAAGTCAATGGTAAATGAAGTCAAACATAATATACAGTTGTGCTTTTTCCCAACCAAGTCAACGAGTCAGTAAATCTCACTGATTGGATTTCAGTGGAACTGGCTTCCTAGTAAATGAGGATGGGCTGCTCAGGCAGACTGACTACCTAATCAAACTTTTAAAGAGATAGTGAGAGAGTAAACTCCAGATTGCTTCAGACCAGCTTTATCACACGGAAATGTTATTTATGAGACCTCCTATAAACTTGGGCACAAGTTAGAACGAAAGGTCAGAATTTCCCCAAAGGTGGGGGGGGAGCACTAACTGTTTTATATAACAGTATGAATCAAGATGACGTTTGACCACAGAAAAAATGACCAAGTCCTTCAGAACATAGAAAGGAGTAAGAGGACTTTAGTGGTCGGAGAAAAACAGGCTGAAAATTAAGACAGCCTGGAAAACAGCTCTGAACAATTACATTTGTTGGCAGGATTCTGTTAACGTTGGATAAACTAAAATGAACGAAACAGATCACCAGAAAGGAGAGCGAAAAGAGGAAGAGGGCTGGATCTTCTCTTGAGAAGGAAGGGTGGGTCACCCCAAAGCCACACACCCAAATCCTAAATGCAACCAATCCACCTAAAGTTAGTTGGGGCCAAATCCAACTGGAACCAATGAGACCACTTAATCGCCACTAATTCGCTCAGTTCCGTTAGTTTCTATGGGACTTGAGCCACGACTGATGTTAGCTGGATTGGGGCCTTTGGTTTCATTTTAGTGGAAGGTACTATTCCAAGTCAGGATACAGGAACAACTTAAAATATTCACCAAGAAGAGAGTCCCCCGTTGATTTCAGCCTCTCTTAATCCTGACCACTGCCGGTCCCAATTCATCAACATTAGTCTCGGCTATTTAATTTACATTTATTTCTGTTTTCAAATGTATAACCCGCTCTCTCGGTTTCAAAGCCTTCTAGGCATAGAAGACCGAAGAAGTGTGAAATCCATGGAGCTTACTTCTGACTAAAAGTACTCAGGGAGGGTGGTACCAAAAATCAAATTCTATTCTTCCCACCAGTTTCTAGTAAGCAACGGATGTACACCTCCCCGCTTGTCCATGCTCTTGACTTTGGGTTACAGTTTTAAATTGCATCGACTCTTAGCCCAACCCTAAGCTTTTGGACGCGTAAGAAAACTCGCAGAGGAAAGATTCAGCTCTCCGTGGCAACGCTTTTTACCGCAGTGTCGCGATCCGATCTAAGGAACCTGTCTTTTCCAGCTCCGCAGTGGAACGATCATTTTAAGGAGAAACTAACGTGAGGGAAATTACTCGAAGTAGACCCGCTGAAATTAAAAGGACAAGTAAGGCATCACTGGCTTTAGATTAAGCAATACCTTGTACCTAACTTCCCCTTGACTTGTCTACTACTAACTTGTCCATTGCCACCTTCTCCCTTTAATTTACTCTGTATAATTTCCTTCTACTCTGTATAATTTTCCTCATCGGATCAGTCACTGGAGGTGTCTTCTGGAGGTGGTTTGTGCTGGGAACCAGAGGCGGCTTGGGGGTTTCTCCGAGCAGGTCTCCTGTTCCTCGTCTCCCAGCCCCACTTCACAGAACTCTTGCTCTGGGGACTTGGCAACTCGTCCATCCCTTTTCTTTCCGAAGGGGCGGAGAGTTTCCCTTGCCCGTTCGTTAGCTAACGAAGCCACCTCCCCAACGCCGCCGCCCCTCCCAGAGGAACTCCTGGAAGCGGGGTGGGGGGAGAGACTACCGGGCCGGCCCCTTCGAACGTTTCATGGAGGGCGTGTGGAGTGTCCCGTTCTTATATCAACGTTCCACTCAGAAGCATTCCTGCTTGAGAGGCAGCAAGGCAAGAATTCCACCCAGCGGACTTTGGCAGTGAACAAGAAATGCTGCCTCAGGCCCACTTTTCTGGCCAGAAGTGGCCACAGCTGCCATATACTGAGTCAGACCCTTGGTCCATCTCGCTCAGTATTGTCTACACAGACTGGCAGCGGCTTCTCCAAGGTTGCAGGCAGGAATCTCCCTCAGCTCTATCTTGGAGAAGCCAGGGAGGGAACTTGGAACTTGGATCATCTTCTCGCTTGTTTTTACGAAATCAGTCCAGCAGGGGTGGCCAACCTGAGCTTCTCCAGCTGTTGTTGGACTACGATTCCCATCACCCCATCAGTGCCTTGTAGCTGGGGATGATGGAAGTTGTAGTCCAACAACAGCTGGCGAGCTTCAGGGTAGTCACACACCTGTATTAAAAGCAGCAGGTGCTGCTCCCCTTTCCCCTCCCCTTGTCCAGCAACTTTGGCCTGAAGCCTTGGAACCAAATCGGGCTCACAGCCTTGACCTGCCAAAGAAAGCGGATCATCTGTCTCCCTTCTGCTGAACTCAGTGGGAGATCATTTCTAGACATCTGAAAGCTGTGACGGCATCACTCCGAAGTGTCGAGAGGGAAATCAATAGCACTCGTTTCTACTCAAATCAAGGTGCAGGTATCGATTTTTTAAACCAAGTATCTGGGCTCCCCCGGTTGGGAATCAGCGCCTTCGGGAACAACCACGCTCCCCTCCCGGCTGGAGCTATACAGGATTCCTTCCAACATTACACAAGGCCGATTTTCAAAGGACTTGAACTGCAGTTGTATAATGCAAACTTGGCCCGTCCCAGAGGCCGCCGCGTGCGATGGGTGGGTCCAGCCCTGGGAGAAAATTGCGCCTAGGAGCAGAAGGGTGCCCCCACCTCCCGCAATATTCTGAGTACTGAGTAATAAATTCATGACAGGGAATAATGGCTAACGTTAACATGAGGCTTAAAGGGTTTTTGGGGGTTTTTTTAAAGTGGGAATGAAGCTTCCTATCGATACCCTAATAATTCTCCTCAGCTCTCTCCATAACACTTTCATCGGCTGGCTTTCTATAGTTAGGTTCCCCGCAACCCTATAAAGCGAACTGCTTCTTCGATTGCATTGGACTGCAGACTTTTAGCTAGCCCAAGTGGCAAACACTTATAGAGCTCATTGATTTCAGGAGGGAGGCCGTGGTTAAGGGCATCGTTTCTTTTCCCACTGAAACGAATCGGGTCCACCCTTAAGCATCTGAGGGGTTTTCCCCGGATGCTTTTCTATCCTCTGTCCCAAATCACATTTAATTTAATTTGTTTATTTATTTAACATATTTTTATACCGCCCCAAACTTACGTTTTCTTCCCCCCCCCACAAAAAAGTGTTTTCCCCTCTCCCCTCAAAACTTTTAGATGAGAATTTACTCCTCAAGCCTTCCATCTGTTTGCACCCCTAAGTGGGGTGTGAAGAGCGAGGTGGTTTTATTGAGCTCTTACGCAGGGACACGCAGACACAGTTATCCATCGGAATCGTGGACTGATATGGGGCGGGTTAAAAGGCTGGCCTGCTAGCTAGCCAGCTAAATACATAAATAAACAGTGGTTAACATCGGCTTGCCAAGATTCAAGTTCAAGGGGAGGCAAAATGTCAAACTTGAGCACACTGGTGGAAAGTAAATAAGTTCCTTAAACAAACAAAAACAATGCGACTTACTTCTCGGGAAATGTGAGTTCGGATGGCAAGTGGACTAAATAATTTGTCTTTATTGTGCTGCAGATCTGTCTATAAAGTGCGAAACTGCCCAGCGAATGGCACCTGCCTGTCCTTGGTATTCCGTTCCTAGCTGCCTAGATTGCCTTGACTTCAACCGTGGACTTAGTAGGGTCGGACTGCCGTGCCTGTGTGTGTGTATGTGTTTTTTCCCCCTTGCTTGCTTCCCCTCATAATAATAATAATAATCAAATAATAAAGATTATGAGTCCCTTCATAATCTTTTCGGTTTCTCCGATCTCTCTGTTAGCATCAAGACAACATGACTGGAACAAAACAAAGCAGCGAGGAGCCATCTGTGCTTGGGGCAAAAAGGAATTCTGAACACTGCCGTCAATTTGGTAAAGGAGCCTTTACCTGTGACCGGTTAATGCTATTACCCCTTGTTACAAAGGCAACGACAAGCGGAGATCCGGGTTTCCTTTTGTACGGGCTTTTGATTTGCTTCTGCCGCTGGACAGAGAAAGCAGCGCCCTGATGAGGCCGGACTTCGAAGGCAAAATGAAACAAAGTATCTGGTTAGCAGGACGTGAGGTTTATTATAAGGGAGGCGGGGGCAAAACTGTAAACAAGTTCGGAGAGTCAGACAGACAAATCAAATGGCCAACACTTCTGAGAAGCAACGTTTATTTCTTTCCATTGTAGAACCAGGTCCTGAATTTCCCAAAGCCCAGAATGGGAAAGAAATGACTTTTCTTGGCTGCGGAAGTAAATCCGTCTTCAGAACTGAAGCAGCACCAACATGTTTTTGTTTTTTTAAAAAGAAAAAATCTGAAGAGGAAAATACAACAAAACACAACAATCTTTTTTATTCTTCTTATTATTTATGTAAATCAGGTCATCACTGGACAAGAAACCAATTTCTACCCATTACCATAACAGCTTGTCTATAAAGAACAGAAAAAAAAGTCAGATTGGGTACTATCTAGAGTCAAGCGTTTGCAAATATTTTTTTTGTCTTTTTGATCTTTTTTTCCTTGTTTTAAATTCCCCCACCCATTCACAGAGGTATAGTCACAGATAAATAACCCCAAAACTACTTGCTCGCCATATTTACACAATCCCGTTAAATTAAGCATAAATAAATATATACAAACTCATCATTGAATGCCTCTCCGCTCCCCACCCCTTTTCTGGAAGAGACGCTAAAATAGATATTATTCTTATGGAAAGACTATTCAAGAAGAGTAGATGTTGGTTTTGCTTTGTTTTAAATAAGGTCTCGATTTGGGCACAGGGAGGGAGATACTATGGATTTCACACTCCTGTTTCCGCTATCTCTCTTTGCCTTGTTATTTCCTTAGTGCTTGAACCTCACTATGGGAACGTACATCCCATGGAATGCAATGAGAGTTTCTTTCACAGAATGCATTTCGGAGCGTGGCCTTGGGCACACACCATTGGAGGCTGGCTTTCGCCATACATGTTTCTTTCCCCACCACACGCGATTTGTTCTTTTTTTAAAAAAAAAAAAATCTTTTTTACATGAAATCATATTGGCATTCTTCATTGGGATAAACAAATGCCACCCATCCACATAACCAGGAAGATATTTAATAAACAGGGCCGAGAGCATTCATCAGTGCAATTAAAAAGCATGGACTTCTTAATTGCAGATACTGAAATGTTAAGGGGTGTGTGTAAGGGAATTTTAATCAGAGCTGTCCCTCAGAAAAGGGCGTGCAGTGCTGATGGCGTTATTTCAAAAACGGTTATGTACATCTACTGACTCGGTCGTGTGGTTTTAGGGTCCCTCCCCCCACCCAAAGGGGAACAGAAACTATTTTTCTTTACGACTCAGCAGAGAGAAACCTTCATCGTTCTCAGTTATATATACAGGTGCGTTGAAATAGCTGTGTTGTTGCAGAATGCGGGGGGAATATTGGTCGAGTAAAGCGTGTTTACCCAGAATAGATGCTATGTCCAGTGAGGCTCACCCCACGTAAGCTGGCACAGAATTGCGCAGCTACATGTTGGGAGATGCTTCCTAGACTGACGCACCTGAAAGCATGCCTCAGTGAACATAGTGGGACTCACTTCTGAATACATGTTTGTAGGATCAAGATGATGCAAGAAATCGGTCGTCCAGCCTTTTAATTAAATTGGATAACTGGGCAGAAAGGAACGAGAGAGGGGTGGGAGCGGGGACAACCACGGAATAGACCCGTGTCCGTTGTTCAGTCCCTAAAGGGTTAAAATGGATGGCACAGGCAAGGGAGTAACTTCTCCACCCAGCCAGTTGCTTAAGATACCTTTGCTTTCTCCAGTGATTGTTTTTTAAGGCTTCTCCTACGGGGGCGATGATTGTTGTTAGTGGCAGCTGTTGAAGAACGTTACGCGGGTGGCTGGAGGAAGGGGCTGAGCCGACCAGTTGAAGGGGCTCTGGGTCCAAATCCTTGCTCGGCCTAGATCCAGTCACTACTCATCAGATTTGTTTCCCCTCATTGCAACTTCGCCTATATCTTTCTTTGGGAACGGGGAAGCAGGCGAGGGGGGAGCGATTTTGAGCAGAAAAATGGGCCGAGAGGGAAAGGGTTAACTAGCAATGCCTTATCCTCCCCTCCGTTCACGATAGCTGCTGCTTTCCCTTTACAACATTTTTTTTAAAAAGGCGAGGGAAAGATATGCTCAAGTGCGTGCAACAGGTAGTGTTTAGGTGAGATCAGGCTTTGTGCCACTTTACCAACAACACACCAGGACCCTAAATCATATCCTTGAAAAAAAAGTGTCATTGAAATCAGTGGAATTCCCTTCCAAATCTAAGAGCGCATTCATTTCCAACAATGTTTTGCTTCACCAGGTTTGACAACGCCAGAGTTGTTTTTAGATGTTTACAAGGTGGAATTAACCCACCTTGCTCTCACTAAGCACCTTTGCTTCAATTAACTAAGCACCTTTGCTTCTAGTCTGGTAAGTATCCATGCCCGGTTCAAACGCTCAAGAAACAGGATCCTTCAGTCAGCGTTTGGAAGTAGTTTTAGGGACAGAATTTCCCACACAGCAAAGTTTTTCCCAAGCAGTGGGATGAAAAGCATCACCTAGGGAATGGTGCCTAATATGAACCTGTTAAAAGCAGTGAGCCAGTGGTCATAAAAAGGGTAGTTGCCCACACATCATCCCTGGGAATGCCTTATCCTCTGTAGCTTGTGGTATTAACCAGGGACCCTGGTTCCAGCAGGAAGACAAGTTACTGGCTGCCCAGGAGCTGGGTTGTTTAAAAAGAGGTGGATGGTATGGGAATTTTGCCTTCCAAATGATTCAAAGGAAACACACCAATTTGGCTTGAAAATGGACTAGAAAAGGCCTCTCCCTTCAACTTTTTTGGGGGGTTTAAATGATAGCCTCTGCTGCTAATTGCAGGAGGTAACAACCTTTTCAATAATTCAAGGATCTAAAAGCACTAATCTGACAATTCTGGGAGGAACTGGAGGGGGAAGAGTACGGAAATAATGGATAAAATACTTGGAATTCAGCACTCTCCACTTAGGAAGCTGGGGTGGGGTGGGGTGAAAGTCAAGTTTGCCACCAAGCATCAACAGAAAGCTGCAAGCCAGCAACCAATTGTGGCTCTCTGATGAGGGCCCCTGTATTGCCCCAAACCTGTTTGTCACATTCCAACTATATGGCTGTAAGGGTACCTTAAAAGTCTTAGATGTATACCTTAAAATGTAATCTGTGAGTAGACTCCAATTTTGACTTTCTAGTGGGATTACACCACTTCTAAGACGCCTGTGCCATTAGCTCCATGACAAGAATGGCAGGAAGACATGCAATAGGAGAAACCTCTCCCAACAGGTAACTAACTTCAGCAAAGGGAATGAATAACTGAGGTCCCAGTCATGATGAACCGAGAAAAGGAGGAATATGCCTAGAAATACTCTACAAGCCATGCAAGTGTATGTTTCCCTTCAGCCTGTGCACACTGCTGCAGGGTCTGAGGATTCTAACCGCAACCCAAGTGACAACAACACCCGCCAAGTACCTGCAGAAGGTGATTCTACAGGGACAGTGAAAGGAGGGGCGAGGCATCCTTCTGAGGATATCTTTCAGTCTGTTTTTGTCTCATACACAATCACAGTAAAGGGGCAGAAACATCCAGTTCTGTATTATGGGGTTAATGGATTATGGGGTTAATGGCACTAGTTTCTAATCCAATAATAATTCCAGGGACCATGTTCATTAAAATCCTAAATGTTTAAGCTAGTGAAACCATGATGGGCTCCCCCCAAATATCTGGCAGGCAACTGTTTAGAGAATGTCAAGGCTCATATTTGGACAAGTCTTACAGAAGGTTTCATTTGCAGTAGTGAAATGTATAACTGAAGTGTGGATAAGGGTGTAATTTAACAAACTGGAAAGATGGGGTTTGCAGCTTTTCAGTTATTTTGTGCCTCAATGTTTTCCTTCTTTCAGTGATGGTAATAATAATGGCAGGCCTAAACATTTTGATTTTAGTCATTGGAATTGTGCTTCAGAGGACTTTTTTATGTTAAGGTTAGCCCATCTGGGTTCTTTATTAAGCTATGCATCAATGGTTTGAAAAGTAGTAAATTATTCTTGTGATGCATAAGATGATCTTACTACATTGATAAAAATCTCCACAACAAGTGGATTCAGAGATAACAAATATAGGAGGGAGGGAGTAAACAATATTCCATCTTCAAGCCTCAAGAAGTGCTATTTAGAGTAATACAGAAAATAAAAAGGTACAATTTTTCTTTCTGGAGAGTGAACAAGAGACACAAACAGGACACAGACTTCAAAAGGGTCAGAAACATAGGAAGCAGAAAGTATGGAGTGTGATCCAGCCAAATTAAAAATTCATTTGAGTTTCAATGGCATGTGCTTAATTCTCCACAAAAACAAATGAAACTAACTTTGAATACTTTTGAAGTTACTGGCTGCACTAAAATAGTCCTCCATGGTAAAGCAGTGGTACTTAGGGATAGTTACATCTTTGCTGTAGAATGCTGTGTTCAGTCTCCACAATTACTTTCAATGACATTCTAAAATTATTAGCTCCAAGACTGGCACCATAGCTAAGCAGTAAAGTGCACATGTATGCCTTTATGAACAGAACGTAAAGCCTAACCCACAACTGAACTAAAATACTTGGATTTAATGTAAGTCCCATCAAAGCCAATAAGACAGGAATTCCAGTCATTGTAGTTGGAAGTTCCACTGATTTCTATGAAACTTGCTTCAAAGGAAATATTCCCAGGATTGTATACATTCCAGGTTAAACTTGTGAGTCTTTACAAAAAGAACAGCAACAACACATAGGTCGATTCACTTCACAGGCCTACAATGTTCAGTGTGAAAGAACTGGCTTAATTTAATGTCTTAATGAGCCTGTGGACTGGGTGATTTGCAATTAGGAATATTGCAGTAATTTATTGTATGGAGTGGAGCATAGTTGTGATCATCAGGCTATAAAGAGTGTATGACTTCATGCTTGAAGCCCCTGCCTGTGTTCATTGGATGTATGTGTGTGGTGTGTACACAAACACACACACACACACACACACTAAAATTGCTGTTGGCCACAGTTCTCTGGCACGTGATGAGTATTTGTACATATGGTGAAGAAGATCTGTACAGAAGCTTCAACCACAACAGTGTACACTCAGAGGTGGACCTAGGTAATTTTGGAGACTGGACTTAAAGACCTTTGGAGCCCCTCCCCACCCACCCCCGCCCTGCTGCAAGTTAAGCATCATTTTTCAACATGTAGGTTATTGAGGTCACAAACCACACCACCCAGGACAAACTAAAGAGGATTTGGGGGACCCCCAGGGGGTGTGGAGGCCCTGGACTTTGGCCCCAAAGTCTAGAGGTAAGAGCGCCTCTGTTTACACTATATGCACTCTTCTTACTGAAAGCTGCAAAGATCTAAACTGTGTTTGCAAACTGAATTCCAAGGGCAAAGTTGATCCCAGTGAAATGAATGGCCATGGACTCAAGTCATTAAGCATCCTTAAGTGGAATTAAGTTCCACCAACATTAATGGTACCTGCAACCATGTATGTGTATAGGATCAAGATAGCAGACTTAAAGTATCTCTATCCTATTATCTAGAATGAATTCAGTATATTAGGCCAAAATGATGCAGAGACATAAGCTGTTTTGACAAAAGGGAAATGATTTTTTCCAAATGCATGAAACTCTATAGCCACTGTAAAGTCAACAACATTTTTCCAAGCTGATAACATGCAGGGTGAAATTCATCTTCTTGCACTTAAGCATGATTCCAAAGAAGGAGATAAAGACATTTTGAAAACCTCATTTATAAAATATACTGTAATGCACTTATTTTATGTATATGCCTGGAAGTTGATTGATTTCTCACCCCCACCCCGCAAATGACTTGCTCTTTGCCTTCCAAGTCAAAAGCTGCAAAACTCCATTTATAATCTGGAGAAAACAGATTTCCTTAAAATGAGATCCTGACTTAGAAATCACAGTTCTCTTTTCCTTCAGTCCCACCCGTTCCCCTCTAAACACTTAGCAAACCTGCTTTATTCTGTGCATTAAATACTACTGACCCTCCCCAAAGCATTTTTCTATATATTGGAGAAAACAGCATTTGCCTCTCAGTCTTACACCACCCATTCAGTTACCTTTGCCTTGTTTAATCTATTCCCTTTGAGCTTCTTTAAAGAAGTACACCTGCAGAATTCCAAAACAACTGGCTTTGATTTGAAAAGGAAAAAGTGTCACAATTGTGGATTTTCATCTCTGTACCTGATGAAATGTGTAGGGAGTTCTAGTCCTCTTTGAAGAAGCTCATAAGCCAAGCGGGCAAAGCTTTGGGAAACAGAAGAAAATAAAAAGGGTGCATATTCCTGAGAAGGAAATTACATACTCATCAAGACATTCCTGTTACTAACACTTCTTTAAAAGAAAAAAAGAAAACGAAAAAGGAAAGGAAGAATAAGTGCATGGAGTTTGTGTGTGAGTGATCTGAGACGTGTTAAAAGGGAGAGAACAGCATTTGTTGGCAATTTGGATCACATAAATTCTGAGCAAGAATTAGCAGATTGGCATCTCAGTCCTAGAGTCCCATGTGCATTCCCAATGCACACATTAAGCTCCTACAGAACTGGGCTTTTCTAGTCACTTCAGTAGAACACCTCCATCTGCATCTTGGTGATTTGAGTTGTCCCCTCCCAAGAGTTAGCTCCATGAGTACATCAGAAGTTCTGCACCCCCCGGGGATGGTCAGGCTGGGCCAACTGCCTTGAAAATAGGTCGTACTAGTTTCAAATATGGGATCAGTTCTGATGGAACATTTGTCCTCCTCAGGGAAGAAATACACATGAAAAAGTTGCATCTGATAGCAACATGTATGCAGGTATTTATGGTCCCCCCGCCCACATCTTCAGCTCTCAAGCAGGCTAATATGGAGCCTTTTCTTCTTCTCTTTACACCTTCTGCATACTTGCTTAACATTTTTCACATGTATTTCTCCATGGAAGAAATTCCAGTATAATATTCCAGACACTCTACTGGAAGGGTAGATTCTGCTGGTATTGTCAGCATTAGACCTAATGTGAAAACTCTGCACACTCTTACAGCCAGTGATAATTGGAAACTGCAGACTCAGACACTGAGGATCAAATATGCTAAATAACTAGTTTTCAGTAAATATTGAAAATTTAAGCAAATAGTCTATATTGACTTTGGAGCACTCAGTACCAGCCTAGTTAGCTAGCATGGTTTGAAACTCACAACCTCGGCCAGTTATCTGGGCATACAGTGGGTTTGTCCTTCTCCTCAATGGCACCTAGTCTAGACAGACCCAGAGAGTAGATTTGGTTTTTTCCCCATTTCCCTCTGTTAAGCAACCTTCAGAGACTATTGGAAGAGTTTGGGTCTAGCTATTCTGACACAGAGTGGCAATGGCAAGGTGTCATACAAATTAAGGGGCTACAGTTGATTGAAGAGGAAAGCAGGAAACTTCACTCTGAACTCAACCTTTAAATATAAAATAAATCCTTCCCCTTAAAAGGTTTTTGCTTTTTCTACTTTAGATAGCAACATTTAAAAAAAAAAAAAGAAAAAGAAAAGAAACAAAAACAGACTATGTATCTTGGCCAACATATCAACATTATCAACACAGTTCTTCCAATCAGTTATTGATTGCTTTCACCTATTATTATTTGGGTTATTTTTCAACCCCACTCCCCTCAATCATAAAAAAAGACTGTGGGAGGACAGAAGTGGAAACTCCTGGAAGTTGTCTTCAAAAGTTCCTTTGCAAAAGCCATTGAGCCACTGTTCCTGTTCCATTGTGCGCCTCTGACCTTATTTTTCCTTTGTTAAAAAATCTTTGCGGGTGTGACCTATCTAGTATAATTCTTCCAAAGCCCAATCCAATATCTTTAAAGCTAAAATTAAAATGTTTTTTAAAAAGATTTCTCTCTCTCTCTCTCTCTGCTTTTCCTTTAAATTTTTTTCCTAATTTCATTAGCTTCATTTTTTTTTTCATTTTCTGTGCTTCTCTTCCTTGTCTCCAGTTTTACTACCTGGTCCTTCCCCAGAAGTGTGCCTGTTAGCAGAGTTGTTGTTCAAGAACATCTTGTCCATGCCTTTGAGAGCTTCAGTCAGGTAGTTCTGGAGAGCAGTCAGGGCAGCGCATATGGCTGGGGAGCCAAAGCCGTGGGTGATGAGGCTGAAGTGAGTCAAGCAGCTCTGAATCCCTGGTTCCAAAATGGGGCTGGGCCTGCTATTGCCAATGGGCGTCCTGTCCTGGGCCAAGAGATCTGTGAATTCTTTACAAAGTTGCCTGTAGAGGAGGACAACACAAAGCAGATGACAAGAGCCAAGACTGATCAAGATCAAACAGCTTCATTATGAACACTTTGTAAAAATACACTTATCATGGTCTGACCATTACAGTAATACCCTTCCAGCACTGGTGGGAAACTGAATTCCATTATTCACCTATCACTGCTGTATTCTGCTCTTCGGAGCTCAGAGTAAGGAGGTTATCCTATGAGATGGATCAGTTACCATGTATCAATCTGACTTAAGGTCACCAAGTCACTCTGCTTCATGGCAGAGCAAAGGGTGGTGACTCAGGATGTTTCCAGTCTACATACAATACAGTGATCTGGTTCACACAATCATTCAAATCTAGGTTTAAAATTGGTAACTGACATTACCATGATCATGTAAACCCACACCAAGCTTATCAGTGTCCATCTGTGTTGCAAGATTAATCTGAGATTCCCACCTTGGCATGCATTCACACAATGATGCTAATGCTGGTTACTGTGTGAACCACAACACACAAGTCCTCATCAGAGTTGTTCTCTGCTGGCCTTTCACTCTACTGGCCTTTCACTCTAAGGCTACTCTTGGCTGTGTATTGGTTTGTTTTCTGTTTTTCATATTTTTTACATGCTTGTATCATTCTTACACTTAGAACAAATTAAACCTTTTTGTATTCTGTGTGATCACACTGCAGGTTATTATATATATTATGGCAATTTTGTCATCAACTTGAAACAAATACATTTTCCTTTAAGCACTAGAATCAATGCATAAATCCAGTGCATCCACAGAACTCTTGCCTGAGCAAGTTTCCACATTCATTTCAGTGGAGGGAACATACTGATGAATGCTTGTGGAATGGGATGCTCTGAGTGTGCCCTGTATATTGGAGTTTCCACACCAATCAGCTGGGTCATGTTGCTACAGTTTGAAGGTTCCAGGAGGAAAAGGCAGGGAAAACATAGTCAAGGGGTTTCTTCAAAGCAACATCACCCCTCTCCTCTTTGACCACCCTGTTCATTCTGCACCACAGCATATCACAAACAGAAAGGTAGCTCACTGCAGAGAAAGTATCCACAGATAACTCAAGCAAGAAAAGCCAGCAAGAGTCTGAAATGTGCATACTGAGGTGAACTATATCAAAATAATCTCAAACATTGAAGAAACAAACTAAACAATACTCAGGAAAAAAGGAGAAGATGTGTATACACACATTAGATCATTGCCAGCTGCAGGTATGGCACTCAACTGCAGCAGATTTAACATGTTCTCTTGTAACTGCCTCACAAGGAGAAGCAGGGCAATTGATCAAACTGTGACAAACCCTTAGGGAGGTGGGTTGCTCTTGTTCATATTTTACAGATCAGAAACATAGACTTGACCAAAGTTACCCATGATGCTTATGTTTCAGCAGCAATCCACATCTAGCTGTACAAGGAGAATCCTGACAAGAAATTCTCTCAAAATCTGTTTGTTGGGAGTGTCTTTGGGTTTTTTAATCTCTTGGAGATAATGTTTCAGTGCATCCTTCCCGAGCCTCAAAGCAGGAATACTTCTTTTAGGACTGTACCCAGCCTGGAACAACTCAGGCAGGGGGGCACGAGATTCTTTTTCTTTTTTTCTCCCACTCTCGTGAAACTTCCCCCCATCATGCTATACAACACTAAAGGATTCAGGTTTGTGACTGGCTGCCAGGAAGGGGAGCAGGAGATTTTAAATTTCGCAACAAGCATCTGCCCAGTTTTAATCCCCTCTCCCAGATACAACAAACTCTTAGGGGTGGAAGGCAGCAAGCCAATTCCTTTTCTCCCTTTCCCTCCCATCCCACCTTTCCATCTCCTGAAACCTTCCCCTGCTGTGCTATAAAGAGCTCAGGTTCAGGGCTGGCTAGCAGACTCAGACTTAGACATTTGTTGCATATCTATCTCATGGGTGGAAGTTTCTGAAAAGTGGGGGTGGGGGGAGGAATGTGTCATGTTTTCCTTTTCCCCTACTGAAAACTCGGCAAATCATGTGAAAGAGATGTGTGTTTTTTAAAAATGTCATATTATGCATCTGCTCAAGCCTAATCCACCCAACCCTCCCAGGATATTATAAACTACCGAAGAAGATTTGTTCCCATTCTGTCCTTTGCTTCCCTCCCTGCCTGAAAACTAATACCCTCAACACTCCAAAAGTGCTAGACATTCACAGGTCCTTCTTAGTCCACTGGTTGGGGTTTTTAAAAATGTATCCTTTAATTCATGAATTAATACATTCTGGCAAACCTGGACAGTGTCCTATGCCACTGTCCTCTTTTGGGGCATCTCCTTCATTTCTAAACTGACAGGCACTCAACCACTCCTTAGTTATTAAAAGAAAGCATTTTTTAAACATGGGGAAACATTTAAATATATAAATTCCCTCTCCCAAACATTCTGGTTCAGTCCATAATTCTACCAGTTATGTCTGCCATCCAATATTCCATAATACAGAGTCTGCATAATGCCCTCTAGGTCTAGTCATCCCACCAGCTGCAAATCTGTGTCTGTATTGCTCCACTGCAAGTTGCAGATGGAGCTCCTGCATGGCTAAAAGTTCGGCTCTGCAAAAAAATTCCTTGCACAGAGAAGACTAGATGTCAGGGAGAAGTCTAACATAAGCTCCTCTGACATGCTGGAATGTTCTGAATTGGAGAGCATTCTATGACATCCCCCCCCCCACCTGCAGGCCAGCGTTGTACAATCTAGATAAAATATTACTTGCTTATCAGAACTAGGCTTAAATCTCAAGTCTGTCAAAACATGAAGCTTTGATGTGTTGCTCCCTCTCTCTGCTAGTCCCATATGTTGGCAAACAGGTTCCATCCATGGGAAGCTTATAATTATACATAAGCAAGGCTGTACAGGTTTCTTACCACTAAATGTTTTCCTAGAATAGGCTGCGTTACCACAACAAGCATCCAGGGAAGCAAGGAATTGTGATAAACATGCCTCTAGGTGTCCCATTCGGGGCCTATAATGAAGCACATGAGAGCAGCAGCTTGCAGAAAGCCACCACTGGAATGACTAAACCAGGGCATCCATTTTGTTGCATGGGACCTTTATACGTGGCCATCCTTGATAGTTTCTTTATTATTGGTTATTTGCTGTAATGGCAATGAGGAAAGGGGCAAACAGTGGCGGGGGGGGGGAGGACACTTGAAGCTTTCTCATAACCTTTCTGCGCTACAGATAACAGCAAAGAGCTTTTTAAACCCTCAAGGGTATAAATAAATGAAGAAATACTACCTGGCTCATGCATACCTGAGTATTACAACCATAGGCTGGAATTCATCTTACATTAAATCTGGATCTTGAATTAAATTCATATGGATAACACAAATAGTTATGCACTTTATACACATACCAGAAAGATATCAGTTAAGAAAGTCTAGATGTGTTATTGTTTGGTTGTCTTATTGTAGCCATTTTGTACTTTTATAGTTACAACCTGTGGCCAGGACCAACATATAGGGTGGCATTGCCACTCGTGCGCCACCATCACGAAGTTCCTTCTCATCCCTACTCATGTTCTTTGATCCCTCCTCCCTCTACAGCCACTCATGCTGAATTTCACATTGTTCCAAGGATACTTCAACTCTCAGGAATGGCTTTCCCAGGGACTCTGAAGGCTGCAGCAACCAGGAGGAGGACCAGTGCCAAACTTTGAGCACATCTTAAAATGCCTTGACAAATGCAGGAATTACCTATCCCATCCATATCAATGTAGCAAAGTCTGGCCCAACTGCACCAGCACTCCAAGCAGTTGCTTCAGACAGTAGTGATTTACACTTTTGATGGGGATAACGTGGTCTTGCAATGTTGCATGAGATACTAGAGAGACTTTGAGGCTGTTCTCACAACCAGCCTAACCTAGCCTAGGGTAGCCCACTGGGTTAGGTGGTCATGAGAAACAGCAGGATCCCCGCAGATACCAATGCTTCCTGTCCACCTAACCCTCCTAAACAACCTGACTGGTAGCCAGGGTTAGGGGTGCACTCACACCCTTAACATGACTGCCATGCATTTTGTGTCTCCTC